>NC_091163.1:33274024-33617737 GCF_040958095.1 Procambarus clarkii
CATGTTATTGTCTGGAACCACGATAACAACTAAGTGGTTCGCTATGGTGAACACAAATATAGATGCTTATATATAACGTGTGTATAGTGTAATAACAGCAAAAGGAGTTTGTTGGAAGGAACCATTTTGGTGAAGGAGTGGGTGAGGCTGTCATCTGCTACCTGCTGTGTGACTTATAATGCAGTGGTCACTATGCTGTTTGGACATCATACCAGCTTAGTTGTACAGTTATGGTGAATAAAACATGTAGATATTTATGTATAATGTGTGTATATTGTGTAATAACACCACAAACAGTATTGTTGTGGGAAAAATGTTAGTGCATCTGGTCTTGAACCAGTGAGGGAGGCAGCTTCAGCTGTGTGTGTGTGTGTGTGTGTGTGTGTGTGTGTGTGTGTGTGTGTGTGTGTGTGTACTCACCTATATGTACTCACCTATATGTGCTTGCAGGATCGAGCATTGACTCTTGGATCCCGCCTTTCTAGCTATCGGTTGTTTACAGCAATGACTCCTGTCCCATTTCCCTATCATACCTAGTTTTAAAAGTATGAATAGTATTTGCTTCCACAACCTGTTCCCCAAGTGCATTCCATTTTTCTACTACTCTCACGCTAAAAGAAAACTTCCTAACATCTCTGTGACTCATCTGAGTTTCCAGTTTCCACCCATGTCCCCTCGTTCTGTTATTATTACGTGTGAACATTTGATCTATTTCCACTTTGTCAATTCCCCTGAGTATTTTATATGTCCCTATCATATCTCCTCTCTCCCTTCTTTTCTCTAGTGTCGTAAGGTTCAGTTCCTTCAGCCGCTCTTCATATCCCATCCCTCGTAGCTCTGGGACAAGCCTCGTCGCAAACCTCTGAACCTTCTTCAGTTCCTTTATGTGTTTCTTCAGGTGGGGGCTCCATGATGGCGCGGCATACTCTAAGACGTGTGTGTGTGTGTATGTGTGTGGTGCGACCTCTCTTATTGCCTGAACTCGTCATACCAGCTTAGTTGTACAGTAATGGGGAATAAAACATGTAGATACAGTACTTATATATAACGTGTGTAAATAGTGTAATAAAACAATAACAGTATGGTGGGAGGAGGAATGTTGGTCAGTGGGTGTTGAAGGGTGGAGGGAGCAACCCGTTCTCGCAAATTCGTAAAGTCAATATTGACTTATTAACTACGTGCATAGGTGATATACTAAACATAATAGATACCCTTAAAAAGATTCATAGAAAACACCGACCTTACCTAACCTTGTTAGTATCTTAAGATAAGCATCTTATTGCTTCGTAATTACAATTATTACTTAACCTATACCTATTATAGGTTAGGTAATAATTGTAATTACGAAGCAATAAGATGCTTATATAAGCAATTAGATGCTTATACCTAACATACTAAGTAGGTTAGGTAAGGTCAGTGTTTTCTATGAATCTTTTTAAGGGTATCTATTATGTTAAGTATGTCACCTATGCACATATTTAATAAGTCAATATTGACTTATTAAATTTGCGAGAACGGGTTGCAACCCTCAGACGCTTCGGGGCCGGAAGCAGGGGGGGGGGGACCAGAACGAACAGAAGGGGAAGGAGGAGGAGGTGCAGACTGAACCAGGATTGAAGCGACCCCCACCACCAAGTCCGGGTCTCGAAAAGCAAAGCGGGACAGCCACAGGGCATCCGGGTGAGCAACCCACCGAGCGTGTTGCAACAGACGAAACCTAGACTGCAATGCACGCGCCGCCTGTACCCGAATAGAATCATCATAGGATTGGGTAAATTGAGTCACAAGCAAGCAGCAACACTCACAGGACTCAGGGTCGAAAGTATCACCGACCCAACAGGCAGCGTGGCAGAGGCAAAAACAATGAAGGTCACCCTGAGACAAGGGGACCGAGCAACCCTCAAATTCGCACACAGCAAGTGGGGACTCCGGGGTCACATCCATCGGACCCACGCGCCCCCTAGGGGATTCCCAGGGTCCTGAGTGTTTACTTTAAGAGGACTCGCACTCAGGTAGTCCCAGGCAGGGTGCTGCAAACCGGCGCCCAAAACTACCAACCAAACTTCTATAGCTGAACCCCAGGGACGTGTACACTCACGGGGACCTAGCAGGGGGCGCCACCGAGGAGAACAGTGGAAGGGCAAAAACAAACTGAATAAAATGACAGAACCCCGCACCAGGCAAAAACAAAAAGAAAAACAAAACCCCGCAAGAGGACAGCGAACCCCAAGGAACAGAGCCGGCCGCGATGGTTGGAAATACAAGCTGAGCAGCACCATGCGCCCCTACCAGTGCAAACTGCCTCCTACCTGCCGGTAACAAGGGAGAACAGAACACCCAAGAGCCCAACAGGCGGCCGAAAAAGCGAAAGGTAAAACGGACCAGCAGAGGCAGACCCCGAGGAGCCTGTGGAAGGTGGCCCTAAGCCCCAAGGGCAGTACTTACAGGGCACCTAGGGAAGGCAGCCCTAGGCGCATGCAGCCCGAGTACTGAAGATAACTCCTGGCTCTCGCACCCACAAAACCAACACCACAGTGCAGTAGCGACACCGGAGCCAGAGCACACGACCATCGCCTATAGCATCAGCCTCAAGAACTGAGGTGTGGGTAGCCGGCGTGGGGGGTCTGGGGCTCCCCCTTCCCCCTCCCAGGGAGGGGGAAGCTGCGCAGACAGCGGCGCGGCGGTGTGTGACGTCACACTAGTTTGCTTGTTTTCGGTTGGGGAGTTCTATCCACTAGTTCGGCTTTTGGTAGCAATTTTAACCAGAATAGGGGTTTGTTTTGAGGTGCTTACCTTTCTGGGTGCCTGTTCCGGTCGATGGCAGACATAGAATGCTTCCAACCACACGGGGGCTTCTATAGGCCATTGCTCCCCATGCCTCTCTGAGGGAGCCCGGTTCTGGCCGTGTTCCCAGGTAGGCCTAAGAACTCCATACACATGACTGATGCCAAAGTCTGACATTAGCATATCAGCCTGGGATAGCTCCGGGGAGCCGACGGGGCTCACCCCAGAAAAGAGGCGTTGACAGCAAGCGCCAGAGGCTGTCTGCTTCGCCCCAGCTGTCAGGCGGGAGTTGCCCCAAAGATATTATTACCTAATTATTTCAATGTCTCTGATTTGTTCTTAGATTTTTGTTTGCAGTAATATTATTCAATAGTGTGTATTGTGATATATTTATATAATAAAATGTGTGAATAATCACTGTACTCAAAATTACAGTGTGCATATTATTGATTCAATTATGTCAATTATAACATCCTCCTCCCACCATACTGTTTTTTACCTTTATTCACTATATACAGACATTATATATAAATATCTACATGCTATGTTCACCATAACTGTTCATCTAAACTGGTATAGTGCACAAAGAGCATAGTGACCACCCTTGCACAGCGTGACAAGTCAGGAATGTGATGCCACCACCCTCACCAAAATGGCTTCTCCCAACACCCCTTTTGCTGTTATATATAACGTGTATATATAGTGTAATAAGTATCTACATTTGTGTTCACCATAACGAAGCACTAAGTTGGTATGATGAGTCTAAAAGCAGCAAGGAGTGGCCGGTACACCAGCTAGCCAGCCAGTCATTGGCCACGACTCCCTCCCTCACCTCACCTGACTTGCCAACATTCTCCTCCCACCATACTGTTTTTGCTTTTTTCACTATATACAGACATTATATGTAAGTATCTGCATGTTTTGTTCACTATAGCAAACCACTAAGCTGGTATAGTAAGTGCAGACAGCAACAGGTGACCACACAGATTCGGCAGACGACGCTACAGCCCTCCCTCAACATTGCTCCTCCCACAGCACAGCACAAATTATCACAACAATCCTGCTATTATCAGAATCCTGGTCATTATTATCACAGTCAGGGGTCTTCTGTAATACTATCGTCATTAAATAATACCAGTTACATATATTTTTTACATTTTTAGGCGATGCTGTGGTCACAAGCTGAACAGCAGTGCTGTGAGCTCATGGTGCATGCGCCAGCCTTGATGGCTTACTCAGTACTGAGGCCCCTCACTCCCGGGAATATTGCCCATGATATTTTTTTTTTAAATGTCATCTGTTTACAAATGCCCTGAGGAAGGTGATGTGAACCCCGTGTATCTGCGGGTTGTTTAAATCTTGTGTAGTACTCCAAAATGTCATATGACGTGATATGCATAAGTTCATTTTGCATAAGTTACTCAACACGTCATATGATGTGTTGAACAGTTTAATGGTTAAGGGTTAAGGCTCCCTTTCCTATTTGCCCTGTAAGTACTACCCATGAGTTCTAGGGGTTATCTTCCATAGGGCTTTCAGGATTCCACTTCCGTAGGAGTTCTTGCTGCTCAGTTTTTGCCCCGCCCTTGGGGCCAGCTGTGGTTTTTGTGGCCTTTGTTTGGCCTTGGGTAGGAAGTAGTGTTGTCTTGCTGGTTGGAGCGCAAGATACTGCCCAGCTTGCCTACCTACGTAGCGGCTGTGTTCTGTTCCTTTGGTGATGCTGTACTCTTGTGGGTTTTTTTTCCTTCCTTGGAGGGGCGGTCTTCCTTATTTGGCAATTCGTCCACGTTAGGGTATTTGGGTGGCCCTTCACTATGCCCCCGTGATTGTACACGTCACAGGGGTTCAGCTTTTAGCAGTTTTCCCCTTGGTAGTTTTGGGTTTAACTGGTTTTGGCAGTGCCTTGCCTGGGTTTCCCATAGCAGGTCAGCCTGGGGGCCCTGGAAATCCCCGTCGGGGCTCAGCTGACCAGTGGATGCTTCTTCTGAGTTTCACCTCGCCTTGTGCGAGTTTGAGGGTTGTTCTGTGCCCTTGTCTCAGGGTGACAGTCACCTTTTATGCCTTTATCATGCTGCTTGTTGGGTCAACAACACCTTTGACCCAGAATCTTGCGAGACATGTTCTCTGCTTCTGCTCTAATTTCTCACACTCTTGACACTGATGTTCGGGTACAGGCAGCTTCAGTGTTGCAAGGGATCCAGACTTGTGGGTGTTTGTTGCTTTGACTCTGGTTCCATCTGCACTTCTCAGTCCTTTCCCTGTTGTTTGCTCTGCCCTTTTCCCCCCCTCTATGCTCCTGACTGGCGGCTTCGGGGGTTGCCCCATTCGGGTCGGTGACGGAGGCATTTGAGCCTGTTCCTCCTGCCAAGGCTTCTGGGTCCTACCAGCAGACCCCTTTTTTTCTGCCTTTTTCCTAGACTTTACCTTTCTGCAGGGTTAGTGGGCATTGAGGACGGCTCTGGCCTAGGAGCCCCTGTTGTGGGTTCTCAGGTCTTTGTGGGGAGCCCAATTGCAGCGCTTGGGCTCTTTGCTTCTTCTTGAGCCTTTTGTGCCTTCTGTGTAGGGGGTTTTCATCCCTTTCTGGGGGGGGATGAATTATACACCTCACAGGGGTTCAGCTTTTATCAGTTTTTCCCTTGGTAGTTTTCCTCTTTTCCCCTATCCAGGCTGATAGCCGTCCCCCCAGCACTCTTTGTCATATAACGCTTTGAAATTACTGACAGTTTTGGCCTCCACCACCTTCTCACCTAACTTGTTCCAACTGTCTACCACTCTGTTTACAAAAGGAAATTTTCGTATATTTCTCCGGGAGCTTTGTTTCGTTAGTTTAAATCTATGACCTCTTGTTCTTGTAGTTCCGGGTGTCAGGAATTCTTCCCTATCAATTTTATCGATTCCTGTTACTATTTTGTATGTAGTGATCATATCGCCTCTTTTTCTTCTATCTTCTAATTTTTGCATATTTAATGCCTCGAAACAGGGGAGCCGGTTGGCCGAGCGGACAGTACACTGGACTTGTGATCCTGGGTTCAATCCCAGGCCCCGGCAAGAAACAATGGGCAGAGTTTCTTTCACCCTATGCCCCTGTTACCTAGCAGTAAAATAGGTACCTGGGTGTTAGTCAGCTGTCACGGGCTGCTTCCTGGAGGTGGAGGCCTGGTCGAGGACCGGGCCGCGGGGACACTAAAAGCCCCGAAATCATCTCAAGATAACCTCAAGATATAACCTCTCCTCGTAGCTCTTGTCCTTCAGTTCTGGGAGCCACTTAGTGGCATGTCGTTGCACCTTTTCCAGTTTGTTGATGATACGGGCACCATACAAACGCTGCATATTCCAGCTTTGGTCTAACAAAAGTCGTGAACAATTTCTTTAGTATTTCAACATCCATGTATTTAAAAGCAATTCTGAAGTTAGAAAGTGTAGCATAGGCTCCTCGCACAATGTTCTTAATGTGGTCCTCAGGTGACATTTTTCTATCTAAAACCACCCCTAGATCCTTTTCTTTATCAGAATTCTTTAAAGATTTCTCACATAATTTATAGGTTGTGTGGGGTCTATGTTCTCCAATTCCACATTCCATAACATGGCATTTATTCACATTAAATTCCATTTGCCAAGTGTTGCTCCATATACTTATTTTGTCCAAGTCTTCTTGAAGGGCATGACAATCATCTAAGTTTTTTATCTTCCCTATTATCTTAGCATCATCAGCAAACATGTTCATGTAATTGTGTATTCCAACTGGTAGATCGTTTATGTAGACAATGAACATTACCGGTGCAAGAACTGAACCCTGAGGTACTCCACTCGTGACATTCCTTCAATCTGATACCTTGCCTCTGATTACGGCCCTCATTTTTCTGTCAGTTAGGAAATTTTTCATCCATGTTAGAAGCTTACCTGTCACCCCACCAATATGTTCCAGTTTCCAGAACAACCTCTTATGTGGAACTCTGTCAAAATCCTTTTTTAAGGTCCAGATAGATGCAGTCAACCCAACTATCTCTTTCCTGTAAAATCTCTGTGGCTCGGTCATAGAAACTGAGTAAGTTCGTTACACAGGATTTTCCAGATCGAAAACCATACTGTCTGTCTGATATTATATCGTTTTTCTCCAGGTGTTCTACCCATTTAGTTTTAATTATTTTTTCCAATATTTTGACTACAGAGCACCACTTGGTTTCCGAACTTTAGTTATCCGAAACTTCCAGTTTCCCGATTGGGGTTGGGGAGTCATGCTACCCGAACTTGTTCGGGTAGGAAGGGGTCCGCCAAGCGTCTCGCTGGCCTGTGGTGGTGGGTGGGAGATGGTCCAGTTTGCCCACTGTGACTTCACAGATTCACGGCCTATTATTCCTATTATTTTGGCTGGCAGGCAGACAGACTGGGAAGGAGGCAGGCAGGAAGGGATGTATGGATGGATGTTGCGGTGAACCACGTGACCTTTGAGAGAGAGTGTGTGTGTATGTATGGGTTGGAGGGGGGTGTTGGTGGTGGGGGAGGGACCGGCTAACTCCGTAAGCCTAACCATACTCAACAAACCTGTGACCCAGATTTGTTTCTTAAATGTACATCATATATTTTTGGCAGGCAGGCTGACAGGCAGAGAGGCAGGCAGGCTGACAGGCAGAGAGGCAGGCAGGCAAGCAGGCAGGCAGGCAGGCAAGTAGGTGGGCAGGCAGGCAGGCTGGATGGCAGGCAGAGAGGGAGGCAGACTGGATATG
The DNA here is from genome assembly GCF_040958095.1 of Procambarus clarkii. Taxonomy (NCBI): domain Eukaryota; kingdom Metazoa; phylum Arthropoda; class Malacostraca; order Decapoda; family Cambaridae; genus Procambarus; species Procambarus clarkii. Next base: position 33,281,533 of record NC_091163.1, read on the forward strand.
GCAGGCAGAGAGGGAGGCAGGCTGGATGGCAGCCAGAGGGGGAGGCAGGCAGAGGGAGGCAGGCTGGATGGCAGCCAGAGGGGGAGGCAGGCAGAGGGAGGCAGGCTGGATGGCAGGCAGAGAGGGAGGCAGGTTAGATGACAGGCAGAGAGGGAGGCAGGCTGGATGGCAGGCAGAGGGAGGCAGGCTGGATGGCAGGCAGAGAGGGAGGCAGGCTGGATGGCAGGCAGAGGGAGGCAGGTTGGATGGCAGGCAGAGAGGGAGGCAGGCTGGATGGCAGGCAGAGAGGGAGGCAGGCTGGATGGCAGGCAGAGAGGGAGGCAGGCTGGATGACAGGCAGAGAGGCAGGCAGGCTGGATGGCAGGCAGGCTGGATGGCAGGCAGAGAGGGAGGCAGGCTGGATGGCAGGCAGAGAGGGAGGCAGGTTGGATGGCAGGCAGAGGGAGGCAGGCAGAGAGGGAGGCAGGCTGGATGGCAGGCAGGCTGGATGGCAGGCGGAGAGGGAGGCAGGCTGGATGGCAGGCAGAGAGGGAGGCAGGTTGGATGGCAGACAGAGGGAGGCAGGCTGGATGGCAGGCAGAGAGGGAGGCAGGCTGGATGGCAGGCAGAGGGAGACAGGCTGGATGGCAGGCAGAGGGAGGCAGGCTGGATGGCAGGCAGAGGGAGGCAGGTTGGATGACAGGCAGAGAGGGAGGCAGGCTGGATGGCAGGCAGAGGGAGGCAGGCAGAGAGGGAGGCAGGCTGGATGGCAGGCAGAGGGAGGCAGGTTGGATGGCAGGCAGAGAGGGAGGCAGGCTGGATGGCAGGCAGAGGAAGGCAGGCTGGATGGCAGGCAGGCTGGATGGCAGGCAGAGAGGGAGGCAGGCTGGATGGCAGGCAGTGGAAGGCAGGCTGGATGGCAGGCAGAGAGGGAGGCAGGCTGGATGGCAGGCAGAGAGGGAGGCAGGCTGGATGACAGGCAGGCAGAGAGGCAGGCAGGCTGGATGGCAGGCAGAGAAGGAGGCAGGCTGGATGGCAGGCAGAGAGGGAGGCAGGCTGGGTGACAGGCAGGCAGAGAGGCAGGCAGGCTGGATGGCAGGCAGAGAGGGAGGCAGGCTGGATGGCTGGCAGAGAGGGAGGCAGGTTGGATGGCAGGCAGAGGGAGGCAGGCTGGATGGCAGGCAGAGAGGGAGGCAGGCTGGATGGCAGGCAGAGGAAGGCAGGCTGGATGACAGGCAGGCAGAGAGGGAGGCAGGCTGGATGGCAGGCAGAGAGGGAGGCAGGCTGGATGGCAGGCAGAGAGGCAGGCAGGCTGGATGGCAGGCAGAGAGGGAGGCAGGCTGGATGGCAGGCAGAGAGGGAGGCAGGCTGGACGGCAGGCAGAGGAAGGCAGGCTGGGTGGTAGGCAGAGAGGGAGGCAGGCCGGATAGCAGGCAGAGAGGCAGGCAGGCTGGCAGGATATTCCTGTAGGCTGGCAGGAAACATCCAGAGGATGTTTGTCAGACGTCTTAATAATCAGCTAAGAACAATTAAGGACTTTTATAAAGCGGATCAGGACTTCACTTATTGGTGAGTACAAACAAAATACGGTCGCATTTAAGCTATGAACCTGTCGATTTTTACCCTAGAGTTTTTTCCATAAATTTTTCATAATTTTTTTTTTTTACATTTCTAGTTTATTTTTTCTCTTTATTTCTCGTTTACGAACTTACATGTTAACCGACGGGTCTCGTCCCCAAGGGGTTCGGAAACCAAGTGGTGCTCTGTATTACACTTGTCAATGATACAGGACTATAATATATACAGGTCTGGGTGCCAGGCACGATTCAAATGGCCCGCGGCTACACGGGGTTAACATTAGCTTCCTCAGGGCTCTTGTAAAGAGATGCCATGTATAAAAAAAAATCGTGGGCAATATTCTCCGGTGTGAGAGCCACAGTACTGTGGGAGCAACCAAGGCTGGTGCACACAGCATGAGATAACAGCATTACTGTTCAGCTTGTGACCACAGCATCGCCTAAAAATGTCAAAATAAATATGTAACTTCTATTATTTAGCGATGACAGTATTACAGATGACCCCTGACTGTGATAAAAATGACCAGGATTGTGATAATAGCAGGATTGTTGTGATAATTAGCGCTGTGAGAAGAGTAGTGCTGAGGGACGGAAGGAGATAGCATCGTTTATTGACTGTGTGGTCACCTGTTATTGTCTGCATTCACTATACCAGCTCAGTGGTTCTCTATGGTGAACACAAATGTATATACTTATACATTTATAAGAGAGTGTATATAGTGTAACAAAACTGTAAACAGTACTGTTGGGGGAGGAATTTTAGTGCACCTGACCTTGAATGAGTGAGGGAGGTAGCCGCCAGCTGACTTTGTGTAGCGACATCTCTTGGTGCCTGAACTAACTATATCAGCTTAGTTGCACAGTTGTGTTGAACAAAACATGTAGATCCTTATATATAACGTCTGTATATAGTAAATTAAATAAATAACAGGACGGTGGGAGGAGAAAGTAGACAAGTGAGGCGTTGTTGACGGAGTGGCTGGCTGGTGTGTGGCGGTCACTCCACGTTGCTTTTCGACTCATAATACTAACGTACCCTTAGTGTTCATTATGGTGAATAAAACATGCAGATACTTATATATAACCTACGTATAGAGTGTAATAACAGTAAAACTATTTGTTTATTGTTTTATGAACATAATAATTGAATCACTAATATGCACACCATACTTTTGAGTATAGCGATGATTCACCCCATTTATTATATAAATCTATCACACTACACACTATTGAATAATATTACTGCAAAAAAACTAAAAAAATCAATCACATTGAAATAATTAGGTAATAATATCTTTGTGGCAACTCCCACTTGTCAGCTCGGGTGACGCTGACGGTCTCTGACGACCGCTCTTTCAACTTCCACATTTTACCAGACTTCCTCGGCCTATTGCGGCCATAATATGTGACCTACGATTTTTTCTCCATGCTCAGGGAACATAAATTAACATTTTTAGAAGACAAAATAATTTTTTTGAATTTTTTTTTCTTGCGCACAGGGGTGTAAATCTCCTCAGGACCCCTTAGCAGCTTAAAAGTTAAGGGGGCCTTCTCTGCTGCCACTTTTGTAGATTGGAACTATGTTAGCCTTTTTCCACACATCAGCTACAACTCCTGTAAACAGGGATGCCTGAAAAATCAGTTGAAGAGGAATGCTGAGCTAAGGTGCACATTCTCTCAGAACCCATGGTGAAGCTCCATCTGGACCAACTGCTTTGTTCTTATTTAGCTCCTTGAGCATTTTTTCCACTTCGTCTCTAGACACCTCTATGTGCTTTATGTTGTTCTCTGGAATTCTTATTGTATCTGGTTCCCTGAAGATTTCATTTTGTACAAACACACTTTGAAACTTTTCGTTTAATGTTTCACACATTTCATTTTCATTTTCCATGAATCTATTTCCCATTTTCAACCTCTGAATATTATCCTTTACCCACAATTTGTTGTTTATGAATTTATAGAATAGACCTGGTTCTGTTTTACATTTGTCTGCAATCCCTTTTTCAAAATTTCTTTCTGCCTCTCTCCTCACTGCCGTGTAGTTGTTTTTCGCATCTTTGTATCGCTGGTATGTTTGGGGGTTTGGCCTTTTCCTGTATTGATTCCATTTTTGTGTCTTTTGGTCTCTGGCCCTCTCGCAATTTCTGTTGAACCAAACCTGTTTCCTAGTTCTGCATCTCTGTTTTGGTATAATTTTTTTGTGCCTTTTATCATATATTTCACAAAACTTGACATACATCTCATTCACTTCTTTGTCTAGCAACAAGTCTGTCCAATTATACTCACTAAAATTTTTTTTAAGGTTGCCATAATGTCCTCTCCTAAAGTCAGGTTTTTCAATTTCATCAACTATCATATTTTCTTCCAGATTATAACAGATCTTCCTCTGTTGGTCTTTTGCTGCTTGGTGATTGACTGCCCCGAGTGTGTTGGGGAGTATTCTTCCATTGTTTACCTTGGGGGTAAGTGGTAGTTTTTGCACTGGTAGGGGCGCAGTTTTCACCTATTACAGTGGCCAGCTTTTTTCCTATTGGGTACGATGTCCTCTTGAAGGGGTTTTCTTTTCATTTTTGTTTGTGCCTGGTGGGGGGTGTCTGCTTTTGTTCCCCTACCCCCAGTTATCTTAGTGTCTTAACCTCCTATGTTCAGCAGTACCCCCTTGCTTGGCCCCCGTGAGTGGACACGTCTTGGGGGTGGTTCAGTTTTAGAAGTTTGATAGATATGGGCGCCGGTTAGCAGTACCCTGCCTGGGCTTACCCTTCGCGATAACAGTCTAAGGGCCCTGGGAAATCCCACGGAGGCACAAGGGGTTCAATGGATGTGACCCTTGGGTCTCCCTCTCTCCTTGTGCAAGTTTGAGGGTTACTCTGTTCCCTTGTCTCAGGGCGACACATTGTTTCTTCCTCCGTTATGCTGCCTGTTGGGTTGGTGACACTTTCAACCCGGAGTCCTGCGAGCATTTTTACTTGTTTGTGACTCACTTTACCACTGATGACACTATCCGGGTGCAGGCGGCTCAGGCGTTGCATGCTATCTTGAGGTTATCTTGAGAGGATTTTGGGACTTAGTGTCCCTGTGGCCCGGTCCTCAACTAGGCCTCCACCCCCAGGAAGCAGCCCATAGCAGCTGTCTAACTCCCAGGTAACCTATTTACTGCTAGGTAACAGAGGCATCAGGGTGAAAGAGACATTTTGCCCATTTGTCTCCGCCTCTACTGGGGATTGAACCCGAAACCTCAAGACTATGAATCTGAAGCGCTGTCCACCCAGCTGTCAGGCGTCAGGTGCTAGGTTTAGGTTGCTGCAACATGCTAGGTTGATTGCTACCCCGGATGCCCCGAGGCTACCCTGCTTTGCTTGTAGAGACCCGGACTTGGGGGTGTTGGTCGTTTCGACCTTTGTTCAGTCTGCACTCCCTCGTTCTTCCCCTGCTGTGGTTCATTCTGGTCCCCCCCCCCTCCCTCCTTGCTTCCGGCACCGGAGTGTCTGTGGGCTTCGTGGTCTGGAAGGTTGGGGGGAAGTTTAGAGGATTCTGAGACTCAGGAAGTTTCGTGGGTTGCCCCTTCTGGGGTGGCGACGGAGGCATTTGATTCAATTCCTCCAGTTGTTGCATATCAGTCTGACCAGTGGGCCCCCTTCCTTAGTGTTTTCCGGCTGCCCCGTCTTCTGATTTTGAAGCCGGGGCTTTGGAGGACAATTTGGCCCCGGGACCTGGTATAGAGGTTCCCGGGGTTTGGGGGGAGGGCTGGCTTGGGGACCTGAGCCCCATTAGACCCCACCTGGGTTTTCTTACCCTTTGAGTGGGGCTTACTTTTACAGGGAGTGGGGGTTTTCCTTCCCTTCCCTTCCCTTCCCTTCCCTTCCCTTCCCTTCCCTTCCCTCTCTACATACGAGTTGGTTTTGGTGATGGTCCTTTCCCGGTTCAGTTCCATGTCCCTACGGGTCCTTCAGTTCCGTTCTTCCTGTGGATAATTTTAACAACATTCTTATCTGGGTCATGTATTCTTCTGCGTCATGTCACATTCATGTAAGAATCGTATCGGGATCCTGCATGACTCTTGGTCAAGTATACCAATGGGCCCATATGTGCCTCTGTGATTTAGTGCTTGATTATCTAGGGTCTCGAAGGTTTGAGAAGAACTTCGATAATTCACATATTATTGGTACGTCTGTCAGTTTCTTGTGAGGATTACCTCCAGTCCTTTCTTGGACTCGTTGGTCCACTTCCATACTACTTATCATCTTTCAATACTATATCTAATTATTTTCTAATCACATCTCATTTCCGTAATCTGTCTCGGCAATAAAAATAATTGTTAAATAAACATTGTCGACTACCCTCTCCGAAAGAAGGGTGGAGTCAGCTTGGACCTCATGCATTCTGAGCATGGCCCGAGGGAGATAGTTTTGTTTCTAGGCAGTATAACATGTGTTGGTGTTCCGCGACCTTTCTCAAGGGTAATACACCGCACTAGCTACTCTCTCTCTCCAGTCATAGCCCCCTTAATACTGGGGGAGTTCTGGATTTTCTATATAAGGAAACTTCCTAGTTTTTCTCTGAATGCAGGAGTAGGGTGGCTCGGAGTAATGCCTTCTCCGCCTCTACTCTACGCCTACTCTTATCCTAATGCATATGCAACGTAGGACATAATCCACTACCAATGCTCCCAGAATATTACATGGCTGAGCTGTGTCAAAACTCTACATGCGAGATTATACGGTCTGGCTACACTGTCAGCCAGGCACTGGCTGTCGATTTTTGGATAAGTGTTGGGTATTGTTTGTGGTATGTTGATTGGGCACTTTGTGTGCATTTTAACGTTGCTTTAATATGTCCGTATATCTTGTTGTTCATTACACTGTGGGGCATAGCCCAAAATTTTGGTAACTTTTGATTTACTTTTTCAGCGACTGAATCTTTTTTTGACTCTGGGCACTCATTCATTGACCGTCATTCAATGCCTGGCCTTATATATATATTGGAATCTCTCTGTATATATAGTTTATCTTGTACATTACATTAGCAATTGCTAATTAAGTCATGTTAGTTCACCATATTGATTATACACGTGTACTCTCTTGTCCCTAGCTACCGGTGTGTTGACCATATTTACAGTAATTTCATTGCATATTTACGTATTTCCTACCTCTGTGCTACACATTCTTGTGTATATTAGTATGTGCATATTGACTATACTGATGATAGTGCTAGGCTGGACTATGTACATGTTCAGTGCCCTGATTTTGAACTGACCAGTGTTCAGTTATAGTGCAGAGTTCTATCCTCTTCTTGTATCACACTACCGACTGCCGGGTATGCAATGTCTGCAGGTGGATGTCGATTTCCATTCAACTACTCCTGCCCTCTGCAGTTAATTTTCATTGGGACGGGGGGAGCTCGGAATTACAGCCCTGGTTACGAACTTTTCTTTGAGTTAGTTTTCCATACGGGAATTTTTATTTTAGTGCAGTACTTATCCTAACCAGTTTTCCTCATACGACACGTGCGTCGTTCTGCCCTGCTGGAGCTGGTTGCACCATTCCTGCAGGATGCAGTGTCACTGTTTTCACTTCACGTCTCGCATGTTGGCTCGTGGTGCTCGCTACCTCGTTGGCCTCTGCCTGGGCCTCTGGCTCTTCTGTTTTCATCACCATTTTGTCCTTGCTGTTTGCGGGGTCTGCTGTTGGGCTGTTTCTGCAAGCGGTTTCTTCTTGTTGTCATCCGTTGTCGGTCTTGTTGGTCCTTCAATGGTCCCAGGGGGTGGGGATCCTCCAGGATGGGGCGTGTCTGCTCGCCCGGGTTGGTTCTTTCCCGGCTCGCTGGGTTTGGTGCCTGGTGCCCTGATGGACATTCCATCTGGTTCCCTGACAACCTTGGTTTCAGGCACTGCTTGCTCGGTGTCCGTACCAAGGGATTGTTTAGAGACGTACTCAGACGATTGTTACGGGGCTGGTTTGGTCTTCTCGAGGCTTTGCGTCTGGTACTCTACTTTTGACTCGAGTCTATCACCATCTGTTCATTTTCGTTGGGACGGGGGAAGCTCGGTGGATATCAGGTGGCTTCATTGATGGTGTCCCACCTGCGTGCTTCATCTCGGTGTCTGTATGGGGCTTCCTGGCGATCCTTCCTTTTTCTCTTTTTGTCTCTTCGTAGGTATACTTCGCTTTTTGTTGAGGTGGTCTTGTCCTTTCTCTAGTGGCTGTTTCAGGACCGTCTTCGTATGCCGCATTCTGTCGCCCCGTATCGTGTGGTGCTGGCGGAGCTGCTACGGCTTGCTTTCAGTTTTGATGTTCCTTCTGCACCATTTCACAAGTTGTCTAGGGCTGTCTCTTGCACCGCCTGAGCTGTCCTGTTCTTTGGACGTGATGCTCTCTTACCTCTTCCCCCCGGTTGGTTGTGGTCCCTTCGGTTCCGGATTGTTTCTCAGAGGTTTCTACTCCTTTGGGTTCTGGTGTTAGGTTTGTTTGTTGCAGCCATTCTTCTTTTTCTGGTGAGGTTGGGTTGGCTGTTTTTCTGGAGGAGGTCCATGGGGATGTTGTTGCTTGGTATTTTTGGCCGGGGGTGCATCTTCTTGTGTCTGGTTGTGGCTCTCAGCAATTGCCTGCATGCCATGGCCTCTGTGGCCCCTGGACATGCTTTGAGTGTCCCGGGGTTCCTCTTTGTCCCCTGTTCTGGGGTTTTGGTCTCCCGGGTTGTCTGCGGGGTCCTTTCGGTGTTGCCTGTTGTCTTCCTTTCGGATTTTAGGCACATGGTTTCTGCCTCCCAGGTTTGTCCCTCTTTTGTCCTTGGCTTTGGGTAGATAGCTCTTGGGAGCCGAAGGTGGCTCACCCGAGAACTCCTCGCCATTTTCTGGGTGAGACCCGGAAGCTTTTTGGTAGCCCTCCCTTTCCCCAGTTGGCTGGTTTTGTCGCGTGTTTTGACATCCTCTCTTGAACTGACAAGTGGATAGCCGGTGCAATGGGTCGAGGGGCTCCCCCTTCCCCCTCTCAGGGAGGGGGAAGCTGCGCAGACAAGCAGCGCGTAAAGTGTGACGTCATGCTCGTTTTTCAATTGGGGAGTTCTGTTTGCGTGTTAGTTTTCTGTAGTACAGTAATTTTAACCAGATTAGGGGTGTTTAGGCCACGAAATTGTTTTTGATTTCTGTGTGCTTCCCCGGCTGGCCAGCAAGGCGGTGCTGTGTCTTGTTTACATGTGACTGTGTGTGGCTCAAGTTTTGGAGGAGTTTTTGCCTCCATCTGGAGGTACTGTGGTACCTGAGCTTACGTATTTAATCCGTTCCCAAAGATGGTTCATAACCCAAAAAATTTTAAACCGAAGCGAATTTTCCCATAAGAAATAATGTAAATTGAATTAATCCATTCCACACTCCCATAAATATTAACTTCAAAGTAAATTTTATACCTAATTCACCCTAATCTTTAGTACTAAAGTATGTACAGGTTATTGCTTAAATTTATTGATGACTCTTGTTGGTGTATGGAAGACGGTGAGGAGGGGAGAGAGGAGGAGAGGTGTTAGTGGTTGGAAGGGGAGTCCCCTTCAATTATGACATTAGGCGGTGATGACTTCTATGGGGTAATCTCTCTCCTACATTTTGCAGGAGCACTACTAGGATCTGGTTGTGGCTCACTGCTTGCTTGTCTTACTGAGAATCTGTCTAAACACACTTGTTTTTCCCTATATTTTAACACTTGTCTGTAGTGAGATATCATATAGCCATTTAAAAGGTCAATGCAATGGCGTGCTACAGCTTTATCTGGGTGAGTTTTTTTAACAAAACTTTGCAGTTCTTCCCATAATTCACACATTTTCTTAACCCCTAAGCTGCTCAGGACTTTTAGGCCTTCAACACCCACAGGTGCAAAAAAAAAAAAAAAAAAAAAAAAAAAAAATATTTTGCCTTATAAGTGTTCATTTGTGTTCCCTGATCACAGGAAAAATAAAAAAAATAAATCCTAACTGGCATATTTTGGCTGTAATATGGTGGGAGAAGTCTGGCAAAAATGAGACGTTGACAGAGCAGGTGCCAAAGAAGGTCTGCTCCGCCCCAGCTGTCAGGCATGAGTTGCCACAAAGATATTATTACCTAATTATTTCAATGTCTGATTGTTCTAATTTTTTTGCAGTAATATTATTCAATAGTGTGTAATGTGATATATTTATATAATAAAATGTGTGAATCATTGCTGTACTCAAAATTATGTTGTGCATATTAGTGATTCAATTATTATGTTCATAAAACAATTAACAAATAGTTTTGCTGTTATTACACTCTATACACAGGTTATATATAAGTATCTGCATGCTCTTTTCATCATAACGAACCACTAAGTTGGTATTGTGAGTCAAAAAGTAACAAGGAGTGACCGGCACACACCAGCCAGCCACTCCCTCCCTCGCCAACATCCTCCTCCCACCATATTGTTTTTGTTTGTATTCACTATATACAGACGTTATAGATAAGTATCTACATGTTTTGTTCACCATAACTGTTCAACTAAGCTGGTATATTGCCCAAAGAGCAAAGTGGCCACCTTTACACAGCATGACATGTTATGCAGATGATGCCACCACCCTCACCAAAATGGCTTCTCCCAACACTCCTTTTGCTGTTATTACACTATATATATACACAGTATATATAAGTATCTACATTTGTGTTCACCATAACAAACCACTAAGTTGGTATGCTGAGTCAAAAAGCAACAAGGAGTGGCCACCACACCAGCCAACCACTCGCCACCACTCCTTCCCTCGCTATCATCCTCCCACCATACTGTCTTTGCTTTTATTCTCTATATACAGACATTATATATATAAGTATCTACACATTTTGTTCACCATAGCAAACCACTAAGCTGGTATAGTAAGTGCAGACAGCAACAGGTGGCCACACATTCGGCAGACGACGCTACAGCCCTCCCACCCTTAACATTACTCCTCCCACAGCACAGCGCAAATTATCACAACAATCCTGCTATTATCAGAATCGTGGTCATTTATATCACAGTCAGGAGTCTTCCGTAATACTATCATCGCTAAATAATAGCATGTACACATATATATTTTGACATTTTTAGGCGATGCTGTGGTCACAAGCTGAACAGCAGTGCTGTGAGCTCATGTTGCGTGCACCAGCCTTGGTGGTTCACTCAATACTGAGGCCCCTCACTCCTGGTAATGTTGCCCACGATTTTTATTTAAAATGGCGTCTGTTTACAAGAGCCCTGAGGAAGGTGATGTGAACCCTGTGTATCCGCTGGCCGTTTAAATCTTGCGTAGTACTCCAAAGCTACATATGCAGTGATGCGCACTTTTGCGTCAGTTACTCAAAACTTCATATGCAGTGTTGGGCAGTTTAAGGGTTAATGAGGAAGGGACATCCTCTACTGCCTCTATTCACAACTATTTTCTTAGATTGAACCTTACCACTGGCTATCTTGGGACCATGGCGAGATATATAATAATTACCTTTATGTTCAAATACCCAAAAATCCAAAAATACTGAAATTCTTTACAAAGAATTCAGGCGCGATTGTCACTAGGCGGGAGGCACTGTTAGACTGAGGCGCGGTCGCCGTGCCACCACACGCTATGTCGGCCATACATGTATCAACAAACTACTTTACCCCTAGGCAAAGTTCGTAATGCAATTTGGATTTTACGAAGAAATTGGGCTTGTAACCTGAAAATTCGTAAAGAGGGGCATTTGTGAGCCGAGGTATCACTTTACTTCTCCTGGAGCCGTGTGTATATGTAAATGTGTGTTTGATTATTTGTATATGACTAGTAGTATGTTTTATGGCCGCCTGTTGTTGTTTTTTCCAGGATACCTTTTCCGCCAGCAGTTGTGGTGCTTCGGGCTCCATTTTGGGTTCGGGTTCATTTCCAGGTTCCTTTGGGTTCTTCGGTTTCGTCTCCCGGAGATTTTCCTCTCAAATTTCTCTTGTACAGGTTTGGGTGGCCCTTAATGGTTTCCTCCGGTGTGGCCCAGTCTTGGCCTCTAATCTGGCCCCGACCTCTTTTGAGGGGCGGCCCCTGGGTCTTCCTGCCTTGCAGACTGCTGTCTTGCTTTGGCCTGGGCCCTAGCTCTGGGGTTTTCTCCACTCTTTTGTCTGTTTTGTTTGCAGTCTAGGTTGTTCCTCAGTTCCTGGCAGCTTCTGCTGTTGCCGTCCTCTTTCTGCTTTGTTGGTGATCCGGGGTCGGCGTTCTCGTGCTCCCGGCTGGATCGTGCCAGGGTTCGGGTCTCTTCAGGTCGAGGTAGGCCTTGTTGTAAGTTGCTGAACCGGCGCCACCTTCTCGTACGGGATGTTGGCCCTTTCGTGGGTTGCCCCATTGCCAGGATGCTGGGGGGGGGGGGCAAGGACTCGTGCTGTTTGCTGATGCCTGATCCCATGATTTGTGGGTTTTTCGGGTTGCGTCATCCGGCCTGTGGTGGTATTGGGTGGCTCCTCTTCCTACCGGGGGATTCGGGGCTGACTTCCCATTCACTCCGTCAGGTCATCTTGGAGTGGGTGAGCTTGGGAGTGGTCGAAAAGACCTTGTCCCACAGGTGGGTTTCCCGCCTGTTTCCAGTACCGAAGTGGGACTGTGCGGATATGTAGTTCATTCTGGACTTGTCCTGTCTGAACCTCTGGATTCCTTGCCCCTCCTTTTGGATAACTACTCTGTCCCTGGTTTGGCTTCTGTTAGAGCCGGGTTGTTGATTAATGTTTCTGGATCTCCGGGATGTATATTGGCACCTCCCTATTCATCTGGAGTTCAGGGACTGGTTAGGTTTTGTGGTGGAGGGGCAGGCTTACCGCTTTCGTTGCCTTCCTTTTGGGTTGAATCTGGTGCCTCGCATGTTCACGCATCTTCCCAGTTCGTGGTGGCCCTTCTGCGTCTGCTAGTGGTTCAGGTGTAGGCCTATCTCGACAACTGGTTGGTGTGGGCTCCCAGCTGGTCTGCTTGTCTGCTCACTAGGGGGGTGGTTCTTTCCCAGTTCACCGGATTCTGGTTCCTGGTGAGCTGGAGGAAGTCTCATCTGGTTCTGTCCAAAGGTTCGGACCCAGCTGGGCCTCATGAGGGACTCTCGGAACACTTCCTTGTGTCTCCCTCCGGAGGCATTGCTGCTGCTGCAGTCCTGCCTTCTACTGTTTTTTTTTTTTGGGGGGGGGGGAGTTTCCCGGGTCATGTGGTGGTTGCTTGAGCAGTTGTGCAGGAGTCTGACCTTCCCCATGCCGGTTTACTCACTGGGTCGGGTCTGGCTTCAGCGTCGAGGCCATCCCTTTCACCTCTCTCGCGATGGGTGGGTTCTGCCTCCAGGGGTTCATGTCCAAAATTCACGGATGCCTCGATTCTCTGCTGGAGCTTTGTGACCAGTGCTCACCAGGCCGACCAGGGGCAGTGAGCTCCGTCCTTCTGTTGGGCTCACAGCATGGTGTGGGAATTCGCAGAGATTTGGTTGTCACTTTGGAGGGTTCGGATCACTCGGTGTTCAATGATCCAGCTCCATTTGGACTGCTCTCTGGTGGTACATTGTCTGAACCGCAGGGATTCTCTTTGGTCCTTGGCTCTTTGGGGCTAGTCCCTTTGAGTAACTCATCTACTGGATTCTCGGGATTTGGCTTTCTGTGCGGCAAATATATCCGTGGAGTGTCCGACGCCCTGGCAGATGGCCTGTCTCGGTTTATTCCCTTGTCCATGGAATGGATGGTCGACGCCGACTCCTTCAGTTGGCTCTGCCAAACGTACGGGCTCCCGGAGGTGGATCTCTTTGTGTCGACGTGGTCTCAGTGTCTCCCGATATATGTGGCACCGTTCTCCAACTGCAGAGCTGTTGCGGTTGACACCTTTCAGCAGGACTGGTCAAGGTGGGGCTACTTGTACCTCTTCCCTCCAGTCCAGCTATTGCTGCAGGTTCTGGTTCATTTGGAGTCTTACCGTGGGAGAGTCGGGCCTCTTCTGGCCCTTCGGTAGCCTTCCCAGTCTTGGTTTCAGGCACTGCTTGCTCGGTGTCTGAACCAGGGGCATTTTCTGTGGCTCCGCCACTTTCAGCAAATTGGACCGGTCAAGTACACAGCTGGTTCGGTCTACTCCTCTGCTTTTTGCATCTGGTCTTTTTGACAGGGGTTTTATTACCACTAATATGGTGATCAGGTAGCTTCTTTGATGGTGTCCCACATGTGAGCTTCGTCTCAGTGACAGTATGAAGTTTCCTGGCGTTCTTTTCGCCATATTCGTTCTCTTTGTAGATTGTCTTCTGTTTTGGATCGGATCAGGACTGTCGCCTCTTATTGTGCGGTGCTGCCGGAGCTGCTCTAGCTTGCATTTAGGATGTCACTTCTGCCCCATTCCGTCACCTTTCTCGTGCTGTGTTTCACCTCCAGCCTGCTCATGCGCCGCTTGAGCCATGCTGGTCCTTGGACTGGGTGCTCTCTTTTTCCCTCGGTTTGTGGTGGACCCTTCGGTTCAGGACTGTTTTTCTAAGGCGCTGTTTCTGTTGGCATTGGCCTCTGGGGGTCTGGTGGGGGAGCTTCCTGCTCTCCTCTGGCGCAGGGGTTTCTGATCTTTCGGTCCTGGTGGTCGGTTTGTGCGGTTGCAGCCGTTGCCTTCTTTTCTGGCGAAGAACAAGACGGTGGCTTTCTGGAGGGGCCTTGGGTCATTGATGCTTGGCTGGTCAGACCGGGGGTGCATCAGATGTTGTGTCTTGGGGCGGCTCTTTGCCATTATCTGTGCGCTTCGACTTCTGTGGCTGGGGGATGCGCTTTGGGTTGATCCGGTTTCCCTCGTTCCCTGTTCCAGGGCTCGTGTCTCCCAGGTCATCTGCAGGGTTATTAAGTCTATCCAGCCTGTGGTCTACCCTCGTGTCTATGATGTTCGTAAGTTTGTTGCTTTGGCTGCCGTGCTTGGTAACATGTCTTGGGCTGACATTCGGATGTGGGGGGTTTTGGAGGTCGGATAGTGTCCTGGCCACTCATTACTTGGTCATTGTTCCTGGTACTGGTCTTTCGTGTGTGGCTTTGGGTCGCAGGTTGCAGCCAGTTGTCTCGACTTCGAGTTGAGGGGCGAGTGGCAGCCGCCTCCTGCGTTAGGCCTCTTTTATTTTACTTCTCTTTAGTTTGGTAGCTCCAGGGAGCCAGAGGAACTCTACACAGAAAACCAGCGTTGAATGTAATGAAACGCCATTTTCTGGGTGAGTCCCGGAGGCTCCCCGGCACCCTCGCTCCATCCGGTCGTCAGTTTCCATTTTGTTTTTGATTCTCAGCCTCTGATTTAGGGTGTGAGTAACCGACACAGGAGGTCCAGGGCTCCCCCTTCACCCTCCCAGGGAGGGGAGGGCTGCGTGGACAAGTGGTGTGGCGGTGTGTATGATGTTTGCTTGTTTCTTTAGATGGGGGGGGGGGAATCTGCCTCTCTATTCGGTCTTTGGTTGCAATTTTTCTTACCATGTGGGGGTCTGTTTTGTTATGCCTACCTTTCTGGGTGCTAACCCCAGTTGATGGCAGATATGGAATGTCCCCAAATACATGGGGTTTCCATAGGCCATTGCTCTCTTTGCCTTTTTGAGGCGGCCAGGTTCTGGCTTGTGGTCCTCGGTAGGCTGAACTCCAGATGACTGATGACCCCGGACTAATATGCGCATATCAATCCGATAGCTCCAGAGAGCCAGAGGGACTCGCCCAGAAAATAATTTTTTTCGTTGTAAATACATGTAACTTAACCAAATATTCTTTATCCACAGGATAACAACCCAGAGGAATGTTCAGTGTGTTTTAACAATTATGATGACACTCTGCTACGGCCTCGCACTCTGCCTTGTGGTCACACATTCTGCTCCCAGTGTATTGACAATGCTATCAAGAATGGTCAGCTGAACTGCCCCAGCTGCCGTGCCCAGCACACTGCCACAGCTGCTACTCAGTTCCCAATCAATTATGGTATGGAGGCCTTTATCAGAAAATTAAAAGGTATGGAGGTTGTGCCAGTGACAATGGTACCCACAAAACCCAATAAAGCTCCGACCAGAGGCATCAGTAAGAAGTTACGTTCCCTGGTGGAGGAGCAGAAGAGCAGCATCAGCAGCCTCATTACCAGCTGTGAAGAGGTACTGTCCCAGCTGGGTGAGTACCGGGGGCAGCTGGGGGACTGGAAGACTCAACACCTCCAGCTCCAGGACAGACTCTATGCTCTGGTAGAGCAGAACAAGTCAGCAATGAAGCTCTTGGAACTGGAGGATACCAGTGTGGTGGATATGACAACACAAGGAGAGGAAGGGAAGACTCAGCTGCAGGCCATGTTGGGGAGCCTCGACACAGTCAACACAGCACAGGAAGTATTCATGACCATCAACGAAGTTGACCAATGCAACATGGAGGTAGAAGATTGGCTCCAGAAGTGCCAAGAACTCTTCCCAGATGTCAAGACTGTCCACACCTCAGTGAAGGTATGCTGCTGAAGGTCACATTGTTCTCACCCAACTGAGTGTAGTATTGCCTCTATATAAACACTTTTGATATGGAGACACATCAAGATAAGAGTAAACTTTATATATATAGGATGATATGGAGACACATCAAGATGAGAGTAAACTTTATATATATAGGAAACTTTTTTGTTTTAAAATCTGAAACATTTTTATTAATAAAGTCAACTGTCATCGTGGTGTTTCTCTACCTTGTGGTCAGCACTCAGTGTACACTACACTGTGGTCAGCACTCAGTGTTCACTACACTGTGGTCAGCACTCAGTGTTCACTACACTGTGGTCAGCACTCAGTGTACACTACACTGTATTCACCTAGTTGTGCTTGCGGGGGTTGAGCTCTGCTCTTTTGGCCCACCTCTCAACTGTTACTAACTACTAACTAATTTTTTTCTTGGGGCGCCCCTACGGCCCCGGAACTATCCAGGCTGACATGAATATCCGTAACTTTGGCATCAGTTGATGTGGGTGGAGTTCTAGGCCTACCAGAGACCATGAGCCAGAACCTGGCCCCCTCAGAGAGGCACGAAGAGCAATGGCCTATAGAAATGCATATGTGGTTTTGGAGCATTCTATATCTGCCATCAACTGGGACAGGCACCCAGAAAGGTAAGCACCCCAAAACAAACCCCTATTCTGGTTAAAACGACAAAAATAGACAAACGAGTGGACAGAACTCCCCAAATGAAAACTACCAAACGAGCATGACGTCACACAAGCTGGGCCTCATGTCTGCGCAACTCCCCCTCTCCCCGGGAGGGGGAAGGGGAAGCCCCAGACCCTCGTGCCAACGATCCACACCCCAGTTCTTCAGCTGGTGTGATGCATCGCAGTCGTGTGGCTCCAGCTCCTGACTCTTGTGTTGTGCTATGCTTTGGTTCAGTGCTGCTCTTATGGTGGCGTGGGAGCTGGAAGTATTATTCCAAGGTACTCATGCTGTATGCACTTAGGGTTCCCTTCCCTAAGTGCCCTGTAAGTACCGCCCTTGGAGCTTGGGGTTATCATCCACAAGTCACCTTGGGTCTACCTCTGTTGGTCTTTTGCTGCTCAGCGACTGACCGCCCCGAGTGTATGGGGGGGGGGGGGGTTCCCGCCCTTGTTTACCTTGGGGTAAGTGGTAGAATTTGCACTTGTAGGGGTGCGGGGTACTGCACAGCTAGTTTTCACCTATAACAACAGCCAGCTCTGTTCCCTTTGGGTACGTTGCCATCTTGCGAGGATTTTTTTTTTTTTTTATTGGTTGTCTGCCTCGGTATTACTTTCCCATTTTACTAGGGTTGCTTTTGTTTGGTGGTACCCCCTGCTTTGCCCTCGTGAGTGGACACGTCCCGGGGTTCAGCTTTAGCAGTGTTGTTTGGTCGCTTAGGCGCTGGTTAGCAGTACACTGCCTGGGATTACCCTTAGCAGACCCAGTCTAGTGGCCCTGGGAAACTCCGCGGGGGCACTCGGGTCCGATGGATGTGACCCCTGAGTCTCCTCTCGCTTTGTGCAAGTTTGAGGGCTGCTCTGTCCCTTTGTCTCAGGGCGACGCTTATTGTTTTTGCTTCCGTCATGCTGCCTGTTGTGTCGGTGACACATTTGACTCGGAGTCCTTCGAGATTTGTTACTTGTTTGTGACTCAATTCACCCAATCTATAGATGACATTGTTCGGGTGCAGGCGGCTCGCACGTTGCAGGATAGGTTTAGGTTGTTGCAACGTGTTCGGTTGGTTGCTTCCCCAGATGCCCTGAGGCTACCCCATTTTGCTTATAGGGACCCCAGACTTTGGGGTGTTGGTCACTTCGGCCTTGGTTCAGTCTGCGCCCCCTTGTTCTTTTCCTGCTGTAATTCATTTGGTTCCTCACAGCCCCCACCCCCCCCCTGCTTCCGGCTCATAAGTGTCTGAGGGCTTCGGGGTCGGGGCAGGGTTTAGAGATTTCTGAGACTAGGGCAGTTTCGGGGGTTGCCCCTTCCGGGGTGGAGATGGAGGCATTCAAATCTGTTCCTCCAGCCGTAGCTCCAGGGTCTGACCATTGGGCCCATTCTCTTTCTGCCATTCTGGCCGCCCCGGCTTTTTCTTGTGAGACCAGGGCTTTGGAGGACGACTCGCTCCCAGGGTTGGGGAGGAGCTGGCTTGGGGTCTTGGGCCCCATTGGACCCATGGAGGGTTGGAAGACTCTCCGAGCGAGGCTTACTGTTACAAGGAGTTGGGTTTTCCTTTCCCTCCTCTGCGTACGAGTTGGATTTGAGCTTGGCTCCTCCCCGGGTTCGGTTCCGTGTCCTTGCAGGTCCTTCAGTTCCGTCCTTCCAGAGATTTTCAGCTTCCCGCGTCTCACATGCTGAGATGCGGGCGGCCATTGCGGCTTACCTCCTGCACGACCCGGAGTATGCCTCCATAATGGATCCATCTTCTTTCAGGTTTGGGGCTTCGTCTCTGTACCGGGTTTGTTATGAGGTTCAGGGTTCGTCCTGGCTTATGGACTGCCCTTTGTTCTCGCTGGATGCTTGGGAAGCCTTCTGTCGTACCCACACGCTTGAGTGGTACGAGGCGTTGACTGTGGTCCAGGTTTACCTGGGGGGCAACTTTGAGTACCTTAATGAGTGCCTTTTTGCTCCGGCCCTTCTGCTGGATGTTGGCACGGTTCAGCTTCACGTGCAGGTTCCTTCCCTGTTGGCTGCACTTGTGGCTGAGGACTTGCGTGCACGTGGCCTGTTGGCTGCGCTTGTGGCTGAGGACTTGCGCACACGTGGCCTGTTGGCTGCGCTTGTGGCTGAGGACTTTCGTGCACGTGGCATGTTGGCTGTGCTTGTGGCTGAGGACTTGTGTGCACGTGGCCTGTTGGCTGTGCTTGTGGCTGAGGACTTGTGAACACATGGCCTGTTGGCTGCACTTGTGGCTGAGGACTTGTGAACACATGGCCTGTTGGCTGTGCTTGTGGCTGAGGACTTGTGTGCACGTGGCCTGTTGGCTGTGCTTGTGGCTGAGGACTTGTGCACACGTGGCCTGTTGGCTGCACTTGTGGCTGAGGACTTGCGTGCACATGGCCTGTTGGCTGCGCTTGTGGCTGAGGACTTGTGCACACGTGGTCTGTTGGCTGCGCTTGTGGCTGAGGACTTGTGTGCACGTGGCCTGTTGGCTGCACTTGTGGCTGAGGACTTGTGAACACATGGCCTGTTGGCTGCGCTTGTGGCTGAGGACTTGCGCACACGTGGCCTGTTGGCTGCGCTTGTGGCTGAGGACTTGCACACACATGGCTTGTTGGCTGCGCTTGTGGCTGAGGACTTGCACACACGTGGCTTGTTGGCTTCAGTCCTGCGTTTCTTTTCCCTCCTGGAGCTGTCTTCGGATTGGCTTGAGGATGTGGTGGAGGCGCTTGGGGCCGTTCCTTGGGTCTGGTGCTTTGGTCTCGGCTGGTCGTGCGTCGTCTGCACTTTTGAAGTTGTTTGCGACGATCCTGCGGGATGCACTGTCGTGGTTTTTTGCTGCACGTCTCTAGTGTCGACAGGTGGTTTTCGCTTCCTCCACAGAATCCGCTTGGGTCTTGGCTCTTAGACTGTCTTTGCCCTTTTGTCTTTTGATGTTTGCGGCCTCTGCAGTCGAGCAATATATGTGGGCAGCTTCTTCCAGCTGCTGACTTGTTGGTTCTCCGGGGTTCCCGGGTGGGTTCTTCCCGGAGGGGTCGTGCCAGGGCTCGTGGTTCTGCTCGTCGGGTAGGCCACAGGTGCCAGTTTTGGAGCGGTGCCACCTTCGGTCCCGGCTGCACCTGGTGCAGCCTGGTGATCTTTTTGCGGTGATCGCTCTGTGCGCAGGTTGGATTCTCATAAGGGGCATCGGCCATTTTGCATTTTTTCTCGCGGCCTGCGGTGCTGTTGGGTGGCTCCTCCTCCTTAGGGGGGGGGGGGGGGTTAGGGGCTGGCAGGGCAGGCCTCTTCTCCTGCGCTTTGTCAGGTCGTCTTGGAGTGAGTGAGCTTGGCGTGGTCGAAATGACGACATCTCTCAGGTGGGTTTCCTGCCGTTTCTGGTTCCGAAATGGGACTGTGTGGACCTGCAGTTCATTCTGGGCTTGTCATGTCTGAACCCCTGGGTTTCCTGCCCCTCCTTTTGGATGACCACTCTGCCCCGGGTCCGGCTGCTGGTGGAGCCGGGTGCTTTGATGGTGTCCTTGGACCTCAAGGACACGTATTGGCATGTCCTGATTCATCCTGGGTTCAGGGACTGGCTTGGTTTTGTTGTGGGGCATCGGAGTTACTGCTTTCGTTGTCTCCCGTTCGGGTTGAACCAGGGGTCTCACATGTTCACACTCTTTACCCGAGTCGTGGTGACCTATATGCGTCTGTTAGGTGTTCAGGTGTTGGCCTACCTTGACGACTGGCTGGTTTGGGCTCCCAGTTGGTCCATGTGTCTGCTCGCCAGGGGTTTAGTGCTTTTCCAGCTAGCTGGGTTAGGGTTCCTGGTGAACTGGCAGAAGTCCCATCTGGTTCCCTCCCAAGTTCGGACCTGGCTGGGTCTTGTATGGGATTCTCAGACCACTTCCTTGTCTCTCCCTCTGGAGTCTCTCCTTCAGCTGCAGTCCCGTGTGTGTTTGTTTCTGGCGGGTTCCCGGGTCACTCGGAGGTTGCTCGAGGGTTTGTGTGGGAGTCTGAACTTTGCGATGATGGTCTACTCACCGGTCGGGTTTGGCCTTGTCGGCTGTTCTGGTTCCTTTGGGGACGTTCCTGTCCCCTCTCATGCGATCGCTGGGTTCGACCCCTGAGGGGGCCTTACATCAGCTGCTGCATTGTCAGCTTCCTCTTCGGGTTTTTTCCGGGTTCATTGCCTTGGCGCCTATCCAAGCCATCGCTCAATGTGTTCATGGAAGAGTCATTTCTCGGCTGGGGCTTTGTGACCAGTGCTCACCAGGCCAGCCGATGGCAGTGGGGTCCGTCCTTCCGTTGGGCCCACAGCACGGTGCGGGTGTTCGCTGCGGTGTTGTTCGCGCTTCTGAGGGTTCAGGTCGCCCGCGGATCGACGATCCTGCTCCATTCGGACTGCTCCCTGGTGGTTCATTGCCTGAATTGAGGGGGTTCGATGCAGTCCTTGGCTCTTTGGGGCTGGTCGCTTCAGGTGATTCGTCTGCTGAGTTCTCGGAGTTTGGCTCTCCTGGGGGTTCACTTCTGGGGGGTGTTCAATGTCCTGGTGAACGGCCTATCCCGGTTCGTTTCCCTGTCCATGGAATGGACGGTCGATGCTGACTCATTCAGTTGGCTGTGCCAGAAGTTCCGGTGCCCATTCAGGTGGACCTCATCGGATCGGTGTGGTCGAGGCATCTTCCGGTATATGTGGCGCCCCTCCCCAACCATGAAGCCATCGGGATTGACACCTTCCACCAGGACTGGTCGAGGTGGTGGTTCCTGTACCTCTTTGTCCCGGCTCAGCTGTTGCTCCAGGTTCTGGCTTGCTTAGAGACTTAACAGGGGCGAGTAGTCCTCTTGGCCCTGTGGTGGCTGGCCCAGCCGTAGTTTCAGGCGCTGCTTGCCCGGTGTCCAAACCCGGAGGTTTTCCGTGGCTCCACCTCTTTCAATAGATCGCCCTGGTCCGTTACGAGACTGGTTCACTCCTCTCCTCAAGTCTTCGCATTTGGTGTTTTTGACTCTGGTTTATCACCATCCGTATGGTGATCAAGTGGCTTCTTTAATGGTTTCCCACCTTCGGGCTTCTTCTCGGCGGCAGTATGAAGTTTCCTGGCGATCCTTCCGGTTCTTTTTGACTCTTCGTCTCTATACTTTCCTTTCAGTTTGGGTGGTGGTGTTCTTTTTCTTTCTCTCATGGTTGTTCCAAGACCATCCTCTTATGCCGAATACTGTCGCCTCGTATCGTGCGTTGTTGGTGGAGCCGCTGCAGCTTGCTTTCGGTATAGATGTAACTTCTGTACAGTTCCGCAAGCTTTTTCGTGCGTTGTTTCACATCCGGCCTGCTCATGCGCAGCCTGAGCAGTCCTGGTCTTTGGACAGAGTGCTCTCCTATCTCTCTTCTCCTCGGTTTCTTGTGGGCCCCTTCAGTTCAGGATTGTTTTTCTAAGGCTCTTTTCCTGTTGGCATTGGCCTCTGGGGGTCAGGTTGGAGAGCTTCATGCTCTCCTACGGCGCAGGGGTTTCTGCTCTTTTGGTCGTGGTGATAGGTTTGTTTGTTTGCAGCTGTCTCCTTCTTTTCTGGTGAACAATGAGACTGCAGGTTTCTGGAGGAGTCCTTGGGTTGTTGATGCTTGGTTGGTCAGGCCGGGGGTGCATCATGTTTTGTGTCCAGGGACGCGCTTTGGGTTGATCCAGTTTCCCTTCTTCCCTGTTCGCGGGTACGGGTCTCTCAGGTCGTCCGCATTGTTATAAAGTCTAGCCAGCCTGTGGTCTATCCCTGTGCCCATGACGTTCGTAAGTTTGCTGCTCTTGTTGCCGTCTCTGGGAACATGTCCTAGGCTGACATTCGGGTACGGGGTTTTTGGTGGTTGAACAGGGTCCTGGCTGCATGCTACCTCATTAACATTCCTGGGCTTTGTCGGGCCTGTGTCACTTTGGATCGGCGGCTACAGCCTGTCTCGACTTTGAGTTGAGATGTGAGCACTGACCGCCTCCTAGGTAAGTCCCTTTTCTTTTTTGTCTTTGGTGAAGTAGCTCTGGGGAGCCGTAGGGGCTACCCCCTGAAAACCAGTGTTGAATGTAATGAAAAGCCATTTCCTGAGCGAGTCCCAGAGGCTCTCCACCAACCCTCCCTCCCTCTGGTCGGAGGTTTTTGCGTATGTTGATATCTTGCCTCAGAACTGGGGTGTGGATCACCGGCATGGAGGGTCTGGGGCTCCCGCTTTTCCCTCCTGAGGAGGGGGGAACTGCGCAGACATGCGGCACGGCTCGTGTGACGTCATGTTCATTTGCTCGTTATCATTTGGGAAGTTCTGTCCACTTGTTTGTTTATTTTCGTTGTTTTAACCAGAATAGGGGTTTGTTTTGGGGCGCTTACCTTTCAGGGTGCTTGTCCCAGTTGATGGCAGATATAGAATTCTCCAAAATCACATGTGTATTTCTACAGGCCATTACTCTTTGTGCCTCTCTGAGGGGGGGCCAGGTTTTGGCTCGTGGTCCCCAGTAGGCCTAGAACTCCACCCACATTGACTGATGCCAAAGTTAGGGATATTCATATCAGCCTGGATAGGTCTGGGGAGCCTCCAGGACTCACCCAGAAAATGGCATTTCAATACATTCAAAGCTGTCTTTTTTCACACACACACACACACACACACACACACACACACACACACACACACACACACACACACACACACACACATACATCTCTCTGTGTGTGCAGAGAGGTGTGTGTGTATGAAGAACTAGGAGACAGGATTGGTTCAACAGAAATTGCGAGAGGGCCAGAGACCAAAAGACACAAAAAATTGAATCAATACAGGAAGAGACCATACCCCCAAACATACCAGCGATACAAAGATGCGAGAAACAACTACACGACAGTGAGGAGAGAAGCAGAAAGTAATTTTGAAAAAGGGATTGCAGACAAATGTAAAACAGAACCAGGTCTATTCTATAAATTCATAAACAACAAATTGCAGGTAAAGGATAATATTCAGAGGTTGAAAATGGGAAATAGATTCATGGAAAATGAAAAGGAAATGTGTGAAACATTAAACAAAAAGTTCCAAAGTGTGTTTGTACAAAATGAAATCTTCAGGGAACCAGATACAATAAGAATTCCAGAGAACAACATAGAGCACATAGAGGTGTCTAGAGACAAAGTGGAAAAAATGCTCAAGGAGCTAAATAAGAACAAAGCAGTTGGTCCAGATGGCGTTTCACCATGAGTTCTGAAAGAATGTGCACCTGAGCTCAGCATTCCACTTCAACTGATTTTTCAGGCATCCCTGTTTACAGGAGTTGTAGCTGATGTGTGGAAAAAGGCTAACATAGTTCCAATCTACGAAAGTGGAAGCAGGGAAAAAACCCTTAATTATAGACCGGTATCATTGACAAGTGTAATAATCAAAATATTGGAAAAAATAATTAAAACTAAATGGGTAGAACACCTGGAGAGAAGGGATATAATATCAGACAGACAGTATAGTTTTCGATCTGGAAGATCCTGTGTATCAAATTTACTCAGTTTCTATGATCGAGCAATAGAGATATTACAGGAAAGAGATGGTTGGGTTGACTGCATCTATCTGGACCTAAAAAGTCTTTCGACAGAGTTCCACATAAGAGGTTGTTCTGGAAACTGGAAAATATTCGAGGGGTGACAGGTAAGCTTCTAACATGGATGAAAAATTTTCTGACTGATAGAAAAATGAGGGCAGTGATCAGAGGCAATGTATCAGACTGGAGAAATGTCACAAGTGGAGTACCACAGGGTTCAGTTCTTGCACCAGTGATGTTTATTGTGTACATAAATGATCTACCAGTTGGTATACAGAATTATATGAACATGTTTGCTGATGATGCTAAGATAATAGGAAGGATAAGAAACTTAGATGATTGTCATGCCCTTCAAGATGACCTGGACAAAATAAGTATATGGCGCACCACTTGGCAATGGAATTTAATGTTAATAAATGCCATGTTATGGAATGTGGAATAGGAGAACATTTGAGCCGAGCGGACAGCACGCGGGACTTGTGATCCTGTGGTCCTGGGTTCGATCCCAGCCGCCGGCGAGAAACAATGGGCAGAGTTTCTTTCACCCTATGCCCCTGTTACCTAGCAGTAAAATAGGTACCTGGGTGTTAGTCAGCTGTCACGGGCTGCTTCCTGGGGGTGGAGGCCTGGTCGAGGACCGGGCTGCAGGGACACTAAAAGCCCCAAAATTATCTCAAGATAACCTCACACAACCTATATATTATGTGAGAAATCGTTAAAGAATTCTGATAAAGAAAGAGATCTAGGGGTGGTTCTAGATAGAAAACTATCACCTGAGGACCAGATAAAGAATATTGTGCAAGGAGCCTATGCCACGCTTTCTAACTTCAGAATTGCTTTTAAATACATGGATGGCGATATACTAAAGAAATTGTTCACAACTTTTGTTAGGCCAAAGCTAGAATATGCAGCGGTTGTGTGGTGCCCATATCTTAAGAAGCACATCAACAAACTGGAAAAGGTGCAAAGACATGCTACTAAGTGGCTCCCAGAACTGAAGGGCAAGAGCTACGAGGAGAGGTTAGAGGCATTAAATATGCCAAAACTAGAAGACAGAAGAAAAAGAAGTGATATGATCACTATGTACAAAATAGTAACAGGAATTGATAAAATCGATAGGGAAGATTTCCTGAGACCTGGAACTTTAAGAACAAGAGGTCATAGATTTAAACTAGCTAAACACGGATGCCGAAGAAATATAAGAAAATTCACTTGCACAAACAGAGTGGTAGAAGATTGGAACAAGTTAGGTGAGAAGGTGGTGGAGGCCAAGACCGTCAGTAGTTTCAAAGCGTTATATGACAAAGAGTGCTGGGAAGACGGGACACCACGAGCGTAGCTTTCATCCTGTAACCACACTTAGGTAATTACACACTTAGGTAATTACACATATGCCAGTCTGGCCAACATAAGAACAGCATTCAGAAACTTGTGTAAAGAATCATTCAGAACTTTGTATACCACATATGTCAGGCCAATCCTGGAGTATGCAGCCCCAGCATGGAGTCCATATCTAGTCAAGGATACGACCAAACTGGAAAAGGTTCAAAGGTTTGCCACCAGACAAGTACCCGAGCTGAGAGGTATGAGCTACGAGGAGAGGCTACGGGAATTAAACCTCACTTCGCTAGAAGACAGAAGAGTTTGGGGGGACATGATCACCACATTCAAGATTCTCAAGGGAATTGATAGGGTAGATAAAGACAGGCTATTTAACACAAGGGGCACACGCACTAGGGGACACAGGTGGAAACTGAGTGCCCAAATGAGTCACAGAGATATTAGAAAGAACTTTTTTAGTGTCAGAGTCAAATGGAATGCATTAGGAAGTGATGTGGTGGAGGCTGACTCCATACACAGTTTCAAGTGTAGATATGATAGAACCCAATAGGCTCAGGAACTTGTACACCTGCTGATTGACAGTTGAGAGGCGGGACCAAAGGGCCAAAGCTCAACCCCTGCAAGCACAATTAGGGGAGTACACACACACACCCTCAGGTCAGTTTTTACTACAACTAAATAAAGACTTTGGGTCCAGAATATAGACAATGCTTCATCAGTTAGAACTAATGACTTATAACTAATATTATAACCCAAGTCTCAAGGCAACATGTTATACTTGAGTCCTTCACATGTTGACCCATTTGTGTATGTCAGCATGTCTATTATCTCTTAACTCAGAGCCAGATGCTTCATTATAGTCCAGTTACTTTACTCAGAGCCTGATGCTTCATTATAGTCCAGTTACTTTACTCAGAGCCAGATGCTTCATTATAGTCCAGTTACTTTACTCAGAGCCTGATGCTCCATTAGTCCAGTTACTTTACTCAGAGCCTGATGCTTCATTATAGTCCAGTTACCTTACTCAGAGCCTGATGCTTCATTATAGTCCAGTTACTTTACTCAGAGCCAGATGCTTCATTATAGTCCAGTTACTTTACTCAGAGCCAGATACTTCATTATAGTCCAGTCACTTTACTCAGAGCCAGATGCTTCATTATAGTCCAGTTACTTTACTCAGAGCCAGATGCTTCATTATAGTCCAGTTACTTTAGTCAGAGCCTGATGCTTTATTATAGTCCAGTTACTTTACTCAGAGCCTGATGCTTCATTATAGTTCAGTTACTTTACTCAGAGCCTGATGCTTCATTATAGTCCAGTTACTTTACTCAGAGCCTGATGCTTCATTATTGTCCAGTTACTTAATTCAGAGCCAGATGCTTCATTATAGTCCAGTTACTTTACTCAGAGCCTGATGGTTCATTATAGTCCAGTTACTTAACTCAGAGCCTGATGCTTCATTATAGTCCAGTTACTTTACTCAGAGCCTGATGCTTCATTATACTCCAGTTACTTTACTCAGAGCCTGATGCTTCATTATAGTCCAGTTAATTTACTCAGAGCCTGATGGTTCATTATAGTCCAGTTACTTAACTCAGAGCCTGATGCTTCATTATAGTCCAGTTACTTTACTCAGAGCCTGATGCTTCATTATAGTCCAGTTACTTTACTCAGAGCCTGATGCTTCATTATTGTCCAGTTACTTTACTCAGAGCCTGATGCTTCATTATTGTCCAGTTACTTTACTCAGAGCCTGATGCTTCATTATTGTCCAGTTACTTTACTCAGAGCCTGATGCTTCATTATAGTCCAGTTACTTTACTCAGAGCCAGATGCTTCATCATAGTCCAGTTACTTTACTCAGAGCCAGATGCTTCATTATTATCCAGTTACTTTACTCAGAACCAGATGCTTCATTATTGTCCAGTTACTTTACTCAGAGCCAGATGCTTCATTATAGTCCAGTTACTTTACTCAGAGCCAGATGCTTCATTATTGTCCAGTTACTTTACTCAGAGCCAGATGCTTCATCATAGTCCAGTTACTTTACTCAGAGCCAGATGCTTCATTATTGTCCAGTTACTTTACTCAGAGCCAGATGCTTCATTATTGTCCAGTTACTTTACTCAGAGCCAGATGCTTCATTATAGTCCAGTTACTTTACTCAGAGCCTGATGCTTCATTATTGTCCAGTTACTTTACTCAGAGCCAGATGCTTCATTATAGTCCAGTTACTTTACTCAGAGCCTGATGCTTCATTATTGTCCAGTTACTTTACTGAGAGCCAGATGCTTCATTATAGTCCAGTTACTTTACTCAGAGCCAGATGCTTCATTATTGTCCAGTTACTTTACTCAGAGCCAGATGCTTCATCATAGTCCAGTTACTTTACTCAGAGCCAGATGCTTCATTATTGTCCAGTTACTTTACTCAGAGCCAGATGCTTCATTATTGTCCAGTTACTTTACTCAGAGCCAGATGCTTCATTATAGTCCAGTTACTTTACTCAGAGCCTGATGCTTCATTATTGTCCAGTTACTTTACTCAGAGCCAGATGCTTCATTATAGTCCAGTTACTTTACTCAGAGCCTGATGCTTCATTATTGTCCAGTTACTTTACTCAGAGCCAGATGCTTCATTATAGTCCAGTTACTTTACTCAGAGCCTGATGCTTCATTATTGTCCAGTTACTTTACTCAGAGCCTGATGCTTCATTATTGTCCAGTTACTTTACTCAGAGCCTGATGCTTCATTATAGTCCAGTTACTTTACTCAGAGCCAGATGCTTCATCATAGTCCAGTTACTTTACTCAGAGCCTGATGCTTCATCATAGTCCAGTTACTTTACTCAGAACCAGATGCTTCATTATTGTCCAGTTACTTTACTCAGAGCCAGATGCTTCATTATAGTCCAGTTACTTTACGCAGAGCCTGATGCTTCATTATTGTCCAGTTACTTTACTCAGAGCCAGATGCTTCATTATAGTCCTGTTACTTTACTCAGAGCCTGATGCTTCATTATTGTCCAGTTACTTTACTCAGAGCCTGATGCTTCATTATAGTCCAGTTACTTTACTCAGAGCCTGATGCTTCATTATTGTCCAGTTACTTTACTCAGAGCCTGATGCTTCATTATTGTCCAGTTATTTTACTCAGAGCCTGATGCTTCATTATTGTCCAGTTACTTTTCTCAGAGCCAGATGCTTCATCATAGTCCAGTTACTTTACTCAGAGCCAGATGCTTCATTATTATCCAGTTACTTTACTCAGAACCAGATGCTTCATTATTGTCCAGTTACTTTACTCAGAGCCAGATGCTTCATTATAGTCCAGTTACTTTACTCAGAGCCAGATGCTTCATTATAGTCCAGTTACTTTACCCAGAGCCAGATGCTTCATTATAGTCCAGTTACTTTACTCAGAGCCAGATGCTTCATTATAGTCCAGTTACTTTACTCAGAGCCTGATGCTTCATTATTGTCCAGTTACTTTACTCAGAGCCTGATGCTTCATTATAGTCCAGTTACTTTACTCAGAGCCTGATGCTTCATTATTGTCCAGTTACTTTACTCAGAGCCTGATGCTTCATTATTGTCCAGTTACTTTACTCAGAGCCTGATGCTTCATTATTGTCCAGTTACTTTACTCAGAGCCTGATGCTTCATTATAGTCCAGTTACTTTACTCAGAGCCAGATGCTTCATCATAGTCCAGTTACTTTACTCAGAGCCAGATGCTTCATTATTATCCAGTTACTTTACTCAGAACCAGATGCTTCATTATTGTCCAGTTACTTTACTCAGAGCCAGATGCTTCATTATAGTCCAGTTACTTTACTCAGAGCCAGATGCTTCATTATTGTCCAGTTACTTTACTCAGAGCCAGATGCTTCATCATAGTCCAGTTACTTTACTCAGAGCCAGATGCTTCATTATTGTCCAGTTACTTTACTCAGAGCCAGATGCTTCATTATTGTCCAGTTACTTTACTCAGAGCCAGATGCTTCATTATAGTCCAGTTACTTTACTCAGAGCCTGATGCTTCATTATTGTCCAGTTACTTTACTCAGAGCCAGATGCTTCATTATAGTCCAGTTATTTTACTCAGAGCCAGATGCTTCATTATAGTCCAGTTACTTTACCCAGAGCCAGATGCTTCATTATAGTCCAGTTACTTTACTCAGAGCCAGATGCTTCATTATAGTCCAGTTACTTTACACAGAGCCTGATGCTTCATTATAGTCCAGTTACTTTACCCAGAGCCTGATGCTTCATTATAGTCCAGCCTCCACCATTAATGTTAGTGTTGGTAATGACAGGTGCAGGAGACCATCAGGGAGGCCCTGGAGATGACGACCACAGAGACAGGTGCCACAGCTGACCCCGTACACCTGGGAGACTCAGCCTCCACCATTAATGTTTGTGTTGGTAATGACAGGTGCAGGAGACCATCAGGGAGGCCCTGGAGATGACGACCACAGAGACAGGTGCCACAGCTGACCCCGTACACCTGGGAGACTCAGCCTCCACCATTAATGTTTGTGTTGGTAATGACAGGTGCAGGAGACCATCAGGGAGGCCCTGGAGATGACGACCACAGAGACAGGTGCCACAGCTGACCCCGTACACCTGGGAGACTCAGACTCCACCATTAATGTTTGTGTTGGTAATGACAGGTGCAGGAGACCATCAGGGAGGCCCTGGAGATGACGACCACAGAGACAGGTGCCACAGCTGACCCCGTACACCTGGGAGACTCAGCCTCCACCATTAATGTTTGTGTTGGTAATGACAGGTGCAGGAGACCATCAGGGAGGCTCTGGAGATGACGACCACAGAGACAGGTGCCACAGCTGACCCCGTACACCTGGGAGACTCGGACTCCAGCATCATGACTAAAGTTAAGGAAATCACTGGAGAAATCCCCCAGAAGGAAATAACAGTAAGTTTTTTTTATTTTCTCTCATAGGTCATATCACAATATATTGAGTTCCATTTTGAAGACAGGAAGACTGTTCTTAGGTTTATTGAGGTTCCCCTAAATCAACTACTGACTTTCCTCAACATGCAATCTGCAGTCCAGCCTAACTCCTGGATAAATATTTACTGGTAGGTGAACAGAGGCATCAGATGAAAGGAAACATGAGAACTATTTCAGCTACAGGACCAGCACCAACCCCCTGCCAGTAGAGGGGGGCTGGAGCTATAGGTCCAGCACCAACCCCCTGCCAGTAGAGGGGGGCTGGAGCTACAGGTCCAGGACCAACCCCCTGCCAGTAGAGGGGGGGCTGGAGCTACAGGTCCAGCACCAACCCCCTGCCAGTAGAGGGGGGCTGGAGCTACAGGTCCAGCACCAACCCAGTGCCAGTAGAGGGGGGCTGGAGCTACAGGTCCAGCACCAACCCCCTGCCAGTAGAGGGGGGCTGGAGCTACAGGTCCAGCACCAACCCAGTGCCAGTAGAGGGGGGCTGGAGCTACAGGTCCAGCACCAACCCCCTGCCAGTAGAGGGGGGCTGGAGCTACAGGTCCAGCACCAACACCCTGCCAGTAGAGGGGGGGCTGGAGCTACAGGTCCAGCACCAACCCCCTGCCAGTAGAGGGAGGCTGGAGCTACAGGTCCAGCACCAACCCCCCTGCCAGTAGAGGGGGGCTGGAGCTACAGGTCCAGCACCAACCCCCTGCCAGTAGAGGGAGGCTGGAGCTACAGGTCCAGCACCAATCCCCCTGCCAGTAGAGGGGGGCTGGAGCTACAGGACCAGCACCAACCCCCTGCCAGTAGAGGGGGGCTGGAGCTACAGGTCCAACACCAACCCCCTGCCAGTAGAGGGGGGGCTGGAGCTACAGGTCCAGCACCAACCCTCTGCCAGTAGAGGGGGGCTGGAGCTACAGGTCCAGCACCAACCCCCTGCCAGTAGAGGGGGGCTGGAGCTACAGGTCCAGCACCAACCCTCTGCCAGTAGAGGGGGGCTGGAGCTACAGGTCCAGCAGCAACCCCCTGCCAGTAGAGGGGGGCTGGAGCTACAGGTCCAGCACCAACCCCCTACCAGTAGAGGGGGGGCTGGAGCTACAGGTCCAGCACCAACCCTCTGCCAGTAGAGGGGGGGCTGGAGCTACAGGTCCAGCACCAACCCCCTGCCAGTAGAGGGGGGCTAGAGCTACAGGTCCAGCCCCAACCCCCTGCCAGTAGAGGGGGGGCTGGAGCTATAGGTCCAGCACCAACCCCCTGCCAGTAGAGGGGGGCTGGAGCTACAGGTCCAGCCCCAACCCCCTGCCAGTAGAGGGGGGCTGGAGCTATAGGTCCAGCACCAACCCCCAGCCAGTAGAGGGGGGCTGGAGCTACAGGTCCAGCACCAACCCCCTGCCAGTAGAGGGGGGCTGGAGCTACAGGTCCAGCACCCACCCCCTGCCAGTAGAGGGGGGCTGGAGCTACAGGTCCAGCACCAACCCCCTGCCAGTAGAGGGGGGCTGGAGCTACAGGTCCAGCACCAACCCCCTGCCAGTAGAGGGGGGGCTGGAGCTACAGGACCAGCACCAACCCCCTGCCAGTAGAGGGGGCTGGAGCTATAGGTCCAGCACCAACCCCCTGCCAGTAGAGGAAGGCTGGAGCTACAGGTCCAGCACCAACCCTCTGCCAGTAGAGGGGGGCTGGAGCTACAGGTCCAGCACCAACCCAGTGCCAGTAGAGGGGGGCTGGAGCTACAGGTCCAGCACCAACCCTCTGCCAGTAGAGGGGGGGCTGGAGCTACAGGTCCAGCACCAACCCCCTGCCAGTAGAGGGGGGGCTGGAGCTACAGGTCCAGCCCCAACCCCCTGCCAGTAGAGGGGGGCTGGAGCTATAGGTCCAGCACCAACCCCCTGCCAGTAGAGGGGGGCTGGAGCTACAGGTCCAGCACCAACCCAGTGCCAGTAGAGGGGGGCTGGAGCTACAGGACCAGCACCAACCCCCTGCCAGTAGAGGGGGGCTGGAGCTACAGGTCCAGCACCAACCCCCTGCCAGTAGAGGGGGGGCTGGAGCTACAGGTCCAGCACCAACCCTCTGCCAGTAGAGGGAGGGCTGGAGCTACAGGTCCAGCACCAACCCCCTGCCAGTAGAGGGGAGCTGGAGCTACAGGTCCAGCCCCAACCCCCTGCCAGTAGAGGGGGGGCTGGAGCTATAGGTCCAGCACCAACCCCCTGCCAGAGTAGTAGGGAGTAAGAGCCACAGACGATATTTTTTGGGGGGAGAGGACCCCTGTGGACTGTAAGAGCCACAGACGATATTTTTTTTTTGGGCAAATATCGTGTGTGGATCTTCGGGGGTTTCAGGTAATTTAGAATATCGTCTGTGGATCTTCGGGGTTTTCAGGTGAATTTGTGCAGTCACAGGTTTGGAATTAGGGAATTCTTATAATGAAAAATAATGTCATACGAGTTTGTTAAAGTTCTTATGAGAAAAATAATTTCCGAGACTTAGAAGTTTGTTAAGGCCTTATAGGAGAAATTCAAATAACGTATGTAGCGCTTTAGGGTTTCCATGAGAACTCTACGGACATATTTTACATGTTTTCAACTTACAAAATCGTCTATGTAAGCCTTAGTTATTCATGTAAATTTAGAAAGTTATCTGTGTAAGTCAGGGTTTTCAGGGGTTCGTACCTCACACCCCCTCCCTCCCCCCTTACCTCGCAATCTCTCGCGTCACCTTTATTTACCTTACGCCCGGCCAGCCAGTCGCCTCTTATCATATCTTATCTTCTCCATAATATCTGGACCGTCCCTCCTCTCTCTCTCCTCCTATTTCCTTACAGCTATTTTCAGAGTTTCAAATAATCATAGAAGTTTATTTTTATGTTTATGACCAAATTTGTAAAGGACCATTTTCAGAGAATATTGTCTTAGATGTTTTGTTAAGGAAAACAGACAACTTATCCATAACATTTAGTTTTATATCCATTTACGACTATTTCACCTGTAAAGACCAAAATTGAACAGAGCCCAGTTTTAAGCTCATATTTCATCAGAGTCCAGTTTATACCGAAAATTTGCCAGAGTCTACTTTGAGAGCAAAATTAGTCAGAGGCAGTTTTAAGCTCATATTTCATCAGAGTCCAATTATCAACAGAAATTCGCCAGAGTCTACTTTGAGAGCAAAATTCGTCAGAGACAGTTTTAAGCTCATATTTCATCAGAGTCCAATTATCAACAGAAATTCGCCAGAGTCTACTTTGAGAGCAAAATTAGTCAGAGACAGTTTTTAGCTCATATTTCATCAGAGTCCAATTATCAACAGAAATTCGCCAGAGTCTACTTTGAGAGCAAAATTCGTCAGAGACAGTTTTAAGCTCATATTTCATCAGAGTCCAATTATCAACAGAAATTCGCCAGTCTACTTTAAGAGCAAAATTCGTCAGAGACAGTTTTAAGCTCAAATTTCATCAGAGTCCAGTTTATACCGAAAATTTGCCAGAGTCTACTTTGTGCCAAAATATTCAGAGTCCAGTTCATGATCGAAATTAATCAGAGTCCAATTAAAGACCCAAATTTGACAGAGACCACATTTTCACTACTAGCAGTCCAATCCCCCTGAAATTTTAAACAGTCATATTTCAGACGTAGTAAATAAGATCAAGTCAGTTACTGAGCTCCAGCTCTTGTCCCCCCACCCTCTTCCACCCTCAAGTCTTTGTAAATAAACCATCAATTTCCCCGAAATTTTTACCCTCTGTATTTCAGACATAGTAAATATGAAGTAACAAATATAAAACTCTAGCTCTTGTCCTCTGTCCAAGTTCACTCCTGTAAATTCATTACTATCAGTCCAAATCCCCCTGAGATTTAAACACCCAACTACATTTTCAGACATAGTAAATAAAAACCAGTTCAGTTATCAAGTTTCAACTCTTGTGCCCCCAGCTTAGTTCATTTGTACAAGTTCTTTATTTTCCAACTAAATCACCCTGAGATTTAAAATCACCTTATTTTCTAACGTAGTAAAATTAATCTGGACATTAGCCAAGTTTCCATTTCCTCAGCCTTAGATCATCAGACATAAATATATTCAATCAAGTCCATCTCCAGCCTAACTCTTATCCGAGTACACACATAACCCCAACCTGTGTAATTATCTTTCACCCCCTCCCACCTTCCTCCATCTCATCTCACCTTACCCTTTCCCTCCCTTACCTTCTCATCCCCAACGTATCCAAACCTTCAATAATCATACTGTATTTGCATATTTTCTCTATATTCAGCTGTGTTCTTCACATTTTGTCCATGTTTTCTGTGTTCATTCCATGTTCTACAAACGTTCACAGCATGCTCAGTTCAAATTTTTTCTGCCGTTTTCCCCGTATGTTCACTATGTTCTTTGTCATGTTTTCATGTGCATCATATGTTCTCTGTATAACTTTTATACTCAATATTCATGTTCTCAATGTTCTTAGTGCATTCTTCACATTTTTCCATGTTTTTCTGCTTTCATTCCATGTTCTATAAATGTTCACAGCATGCTCAGTTCAATTCTTTTCTACCGTTTTCCCCGTATGTTCACTCTATTCATCAACTTTTTCTTACATGTTTTCTGTGTTCACCGTATGTTCACTGTGTTCATTCCCTTACTTAACCTCAATTTTGTTATGTTCTTTGTTTCTTCCATTCACTAACTAGTTCTTTGTCAAATAATATTATACAGCATTACAGTTCCCTCAACAATTTTAATCACCAAGTTTTATTTTCAAAACTATGTCAAAGTAATTCTCGTTGTCAACTTAATAGTTCTACCAACCCCGTTCTTAAACAAATCTACACTTTATTCAGTTCCAAATTTACAAAAGACAAACCTTTCTTGTAACTTCTTAACTAAAAATCTTTCGCCAATCAACTGAAACATAGTCACTTTCCTCATTTCTCAACTAAACTTATTATCCAGTCAACTAAAAATTGTCAAAGGAATCTTTCCAACACTGTTCATAACTAAACTTATTCCCTAGTCATCAGAAAATAACCGTGTTCTTCATGTTTCAATGTCATTTCATAACTAAAATTATCCATCAATCAACAGAAAAAGTCATATTCATCATTTCGTAACAGCCATTATGTTTTCGTCAAGTAAGAAAATATAGTCAAAGATATCTATCATCGTCGTTCTTAACTGACATTTATACTTTGTGGAGCACTAAAAAATAGTCAAATGTAACTTTTTCAACACTTTCGTAACTAAAATTATATGTCGCTAAGTAAGAAAAATTGTCAAAGGAATCTTTCCAGCACTGTTCTTAACTAAACTTATTCCCCAGTCATCAGAAAATAACCGTGTTCTTCATGTTTCTTTGTCATTTCATAACTAAAATTATCCATCAATCAACAGAAAAAGCCATGTTCATCATGTTTTGTCTTTTTGCTTAACTAAAATTATGTTTTGTCAAGTAAGAAAAAATAACCAAAGATATCTTTCATCGCTGTTCTTAACTGACATTATACTTTGGGGAGCACAAAAATAGTCTCCCTCGTCATGTTTTGTCTTTTTCCTTAACTAAAGTATTCATCAGTCAACTAAAAAATAGTTACTTCATCATGTTTCCTTGTCATTTCTTAACTGAAATATCACTTCTCTCATTTAAAATAGTCAGGTGTAGCCTCTTTCCAACACTGTTCTTAACTAAAGTAACCTTTCACTTCGCTAGAATAGTCATATTCATCGTTGTTCCTAACTAAAATTATATGTCGTTAAGTAAGAAATATAGTCAAAGACACTCTTCGAGACATCAAGGACATACTCAAAGACATCAAAGTTGCACTCAAAGACATCCTTTGAGACATCAAAGACATCCTTTAAGACTTCAATGGGACTCTTCGAGATATCAAAAGACACTCTCAAACACTCAAAAATTTACTTGCATCCTCAAAGTTATTCTCAGAGCTATCAAATTATTCTCGATGTCATCAAAAAGTATTTTCTCGTTCATCAAAGTTAATCTCAGAGTTAACAAAGGTAATCTCTAACTCACTCTCGTACATCAAAGTTGTTTCAAAGACATCAAAGTTAATCTCAGAGTTATCCAAAGATATTCTCATGTCCACAAAAGTTATTCTGAGCTATCAAAGTTAATCTCAAACATCTCCGTTCATAAAAGTTATTCTCTAAGAGCTATCAAAAAGTTATTCTCAGTCATCAAAGTTATTCCAAGAGACGTCAAAGTTAATCCAAGACATCATCTTTCATCAAAGATATTCTCTCTAAGCCATCAATGTTCTTCTCTAAGACATAAAAGTTATTCTCTATGTCATCAAAAGTTATTCTCTGAGCTAACAAAATACTACTCATGTTCTCAAAGACATTCTCCAATTCATCAATGTTGTTTCAAAGACATCAGAGTTAATCTCATAGTTATCCAAAGACATTCTCAAAGTCATCTAAAGTTATTCTCTAAGACATCAAAGTTATTCTAAGAGTTATCAAAAGTTATTCTCAGTCATGTTATGTTATTCTCTAACTCACTTCCATTCATCAAAGACATTCTCTAAGCCCTCAAAGTTATTCTCTAAGACAACAAAGTCATTCCCAGAGTCATCAAAAAAGTTATTCTTCGAAACATAAAATTTGCTCTGTAAGATATCTTCGTTCATCAAACTTATTCTCAGAGACATCTAAAGTTATTCTCAGAGCTATCAAACTTGTTCTCAGAGTCATCAAATGTTATTCTCGAAGTCATCAAAGATATTTTCAGAGACATCTAAAGTTAATTTCTATGTTATAAAAGTTATTCTCAGACATAAAAGTTATTCTCAGAGTCATCAAAAGTTGTTCTCTAAAACATCAATGTTGCTATCTAAGACATCAAAGATGTTCTCTAAATCATAAAAGTTAATCTCTAAGTCACCTTCGTTCATTAGAGAAACTTTCCAATCCATATTCGTTGACCAAAGTTATTCTCAGAGTCACCAAAGTGATCTCTAATTCACCTTCGTTCTCCCAAAGTTGTTCTCTAAGACACCTTCGTTCATCAAAGAAACTCTCCTTCTTCCATCATGTTATTCTTTAAGACATCTTCAGTCATAAAATTTCTCTCCAAAATGTAACTAGTTCAGCTTTTCATACCAAACCTGCATTTCTGTTAACCCCTTAACTGCGTTGCCTCCAAATGTGACACCCCCGCAGTGCGCAGGAAATAAATTCTCTGGAAAAAATTCTTTTTTCTTTTTAAAGTGTCAAAAACCCTTCCCTCAGTATGGGTATGTAAAAAAAAAGTCGAAATTGTACTTACTTTGGCTGCTATGGGGTCCGGAAGTTGGGGCGTGACGTCATCATTCCCCGTGCGCCCGTGCCATAAGCTCTCGGGGGCGGTGGGGCGCTCGGGGCGGGGTGCGCGAGTTGCCGCGAATATATTTTCGTTCATTTTTTGCGCACCTTTCCAAATACATTTTCATTGTTTTTATGTGCCAATCCAATGTATAATGAACACGTACACTATAATATCGCAGTACAACATCCGTACTGTCCGTAGACACTGTTACGTGCATGAAACTTGTGCGCACATATGCAGCACATATTTACTATGTATCATGCTAATTTGTGTATATATACAATCTATTTACACACTATACACTGTCACACACTATATACATTCACCATCAACACATTCAGAACACCGCGTAGCAGCTGTTTCATATGGGCCAATAGCAGCTGCCTCGTATGGGCCAATATCAGCTGCCTCGTATGGGCCAATAGCAGCTGCCCCGTATGGGCCAATAGCAGCTGCCCCGTATGGGCCAATAGCAGGTGCCCCGTATGGGCCAATAGCAGCTGCCTTGTATGGGCCAATAGCAGCTGCCTCGTATGGGCCAATATCAGCTGCCTCGTATGGGCCAATAGCAGCTGCCCCGTATGGGCCAATAGCAGGTGCCCCGTATGGGCCAATAGCAGCTGCCTTGTATGGGCCAATAGCAGGTGCCCCGTATGGGCCAATAGCAGCTGCCTTGTATGGGCCAATAGCAGCTGCCTCGTATGGGCCAATATCAGCTGCCTCGTATGGGCCAATAGCAGCTGCCCCGTATGGGCCAATAGCAGGTGCCCCGTATGGGCCAATAGCAGCTGCCTTGTATGGGCCAATAGCAGCTGCCTCATATTGGCCAATAGCAGTTGCCTCGTATGGGCCAATAGCAGCTGCCTCGTATGGGCCAATAGCAGCTGCCGCGTATGGGCCAATAGCAGCTGCCTTGTATGGGCCAATAGCAGCTGCCTCGTATGGGCCAATAGCAGCTGCCTCGTATGGGCCAATAGCAGCTGCCTCGTATGGGCCAATAGCAGCTGCCTCGTATGGGCCAATAGCAGCTGCCTCGTATGGGCCAATAGCAGCTGCCTCGTATGGGCCAATAGCAGCTGCCTCGTATGGGCCAATAGCAGCTGCCTCGTATGGGCCAATAGGAGCATTTGACCATGAACACATTCAGAACACCTCGAGTGAGAGCAGCCACACCCAGCCAGTCTCCCTCACTCCAACATCTTACTCGCCAACATTGTTCCTCCCACCATATTATTATAGTTCTTATTACACATGTTCTATATACCTATCTACATGTTTTATTTACCAGAACTATGCAAGTAAGCCGGTATTGTGTCCAAAGAGTACAGTGGCCACCATACACTGCATGAAAAATCACACAGCAGACGACGCTACGATTACGTCACCTCCCTCACCGAAATAGCTCCTCTCAACATTCTCCTGTTGCTGTTCTTACACTATATACACACACTATATATACCCATGTACATATGTGTTGCCCATAGCGAACCACTAAGCTAGTATGGTGAGCAAAACAAGAGTGGCAGCCACACACACACAATGAGGCTACCTCAATTCTCGCCCTCCCTCATCAAAATTCCTCCTTCCACAATACTACGCACAACGCTAATTATAACCACAATCCTGCTATTATCACAATCCTGGTCACTAATTCCTGTAAATGAATAATTGACCACACGTTTATTTTGAAAAGGAACCTAAGAAATCATTTGAAGATTCCTAGATGAACGAAATAATGCTGTGGTGCTGTGGCTAGCGCTGTGAACATCGTGAACAGCATTGAATCACTGATATTTGAACATTGTACCCAGTCATTATCACACTCAGGCTCTAATATAACACTATCATAGCTAAATAATACAAGTTATATATATATTATGGCATTATTAGGCGATGCTGTGGTCACATGCTGAACAGCAGTGCTGTGCGCTCATGCTGCGAGCGCCAGCCTTGGTTGCTCACACACTACTGAGGCTCCCACACCCGGGAATGTGGACCACGATTTTTTTTAAAGATGGCGTCTGTTTACAAGAGCCCTGAGGAAGCTGATGTGAACCCCATGTAGCCGCGGGAGTTTTGAATGGAACGTGAAAAATACAAATACCCGGAGGCGCGTTGCGCAAACCAGACGTGAGCCTGCAGGCGCGTTGCGCAGTTTAAGGGTTAAAACATATTTTCTTAGTTGCTTTACCCTAAAACTGTTCTCTGAACTACACTGTTCAAACCTACGTAACCTATCCTCTCCACCCAATGTTACTTAGTTAACGTAACGTTCCTAAACCTAACTTTACCTATGTTACCTTACCTACCTTACCTGACTTTACCTATCTTACCTAACTTAACCTGCATAACCTAACTTTACCTATGTTACCTTACCTTACCTATCTTACCTAACCTAACCTAACTTTACCTATCCCAGCAAACAATTTTAGGTTGCCACAACATATCTGGAAAGTATTTGAAAGTATTGGAAACGTTTGTTTTATCGTATCAGATACGATATTGTGTGTGGACTAAAATAGGTTTCCAAAACTTATAACCAAGACATATGTATCTAACACTAATTTGAGATGTTGTGGCAACTTTACACTCCTAACATGAGTCATTCATAATCCATTCATATACCAATATGAATCTCTTATGAAAGGTTTGAGCCAATAATCTGAACCCTTTTTACATCTTTGTGTTTAAAGTTAAATTTCTTGAAATTAAATTATATTTTATATTATATTATTTTTATTATATTTTATATTATATTATTATTTTCAATTTAAATATTAAAACCAATTTAAGGGTAAAAAAAATCTAATAATTTATATTTCTTTTATTATTTACTAACAATTATAATTATTTACTAACGGAGAGAGTGGCGGCTGTGGCGGACAGTGGCGGCGGTGGCGGATAGTGGCGGCGGGCGGACAGTGGCGGCGGGCGGACAGTGGCGGCGGCGGGCGGACAGTGGCGGCGGCGGGCGGACAGTGGCGGCGGGCGGACAGTAGCGGCGGTGGCGGACAGTGGCGGCGGGCGGACAGTGGCGGCGGTGGCGGACAGTGGCGGCGGGCGGACAGTGGCGGCGGGCGGACAGTGGCGGCGGGCGGACAGTGGCGGCGGGCGGACAGTGGCGGCGGGCGGACAGTGGCGGCTGTGGCGGACAGTGGCGGCGGGCGGACCGTGGCGGCGGTGGTGGACAGTGGCGGCGGTGGTGGACAGTGGCGGCGGGCGGACAGTGGCGGCGGCGGGCGGACAGTGGCGGCGGCGGGCGGACAGTGGCGGCGGCGGGCGAACAGTGGCGGCGGCGGGCGGACAGTGGAGGCGGCGGGCGGACAGTGGAGGCGGCAGGCGGACAGTGGAGGCGGCGGGCGGACAGTGGCGGCGGCGGGTGGACAGTGGCGGCGGCGGGCGGACAGTGGCGGCGGCGGGCGAACAGTGGCGGTGGCGGGCGGACAGTGGAGGCGGCGGGCGGACAGTGGAGGCGGCGGGCGGACAGTGGAGGCGGCGGGCGGACAGTGGAGGCGGCGGGCGGACAGTGGAGGCGGCGGGCGGACAGTGGAGGCGGCGGGCGGACAGTGGAGGCGGCGGGCGGACAGTGGAGGCGGCGGGCGGACAGTGGTGGCGGCGGGCGGACAGTGGTGGCGGTGGCGGACAGTGGCGGCGGTGGCGGACAGTGGCGGCGGTGGCGGACAGTGGCGGCGGTGGCGGACACTGGCGGCTGTGTCTGGCGGTGGTGGCGGGCGGTGGCGGGGTCTGTGATGAGTGGTGTCGGCTGGCGGTGGTGGGTGGTGGCGGCGGTGGTGGTGGGTGGTGGTGGCGGCGGCGGCTGGTGGTGGCGGCGGCGGTGGTGGCGGCGGCGGCTGGTGGTGGGTGGCGGCGGCGGCTGGTGGTGGTGGGTGGCGGCGGCGGCTGGTGGTGGTGGGTGGCGGCGGCGGGTGGTGGTGGTGGGTGGCGGCGGCGGGTGGTGGTGGTGGGTGGCGGCGGCGGGTGGTGGCGGCTGTGGTGGGTGGTGGCGGGCGGTGGCGGGCGGCGGCGGCTGTGGTGGGTGGTGACGATCGGCGGTGGGGGGGGGGCTGGTGGCGGCTGGCGGTGGCGGCTTGCGGTGGCGACTGTGGCAACGGGCGGTGACTGCTGATAGCGGGCGGTGGTGGCGGCTGGTGGCAGGTGGTGGTGGCGGTGGTGGTGGCGGTGGTGGCGGCTGGTGGTGGCGGCTGGTGGTGGTGGCAGCTGGTGGCGGTGATGGCGGCTGGTGGTGGTGGCAGCTGGTGGCGGTGATGGCGGCTGGTGGTGGTGGTGGTGGCGGCTGGTGGTGGTGGCAGCTGGTGGCGGTGATGGCGGCTGGTGGTGGTGGTGGTGGTGATGGCGGCTGGTGGCGGGCGGTGGCGGCTTGTGGCGGCTGGTGGTGGGTGGTGGTGCCGGCTGTGGTGGGTGGTGGCGGTGGTGTCGGCGGCGGCTGTGGTGGGTGGTGGCGGCGGCGGCGGTGATGGGTGGTGGCGGCGGCGGTGGTGGTGGGTGGTGGTGGCGGCGGCGGTGATGGGTGGTGGCGGCGGTGGTGGTGGGTGGTGGTGGCGGCGGCGGTTGGTGGTGGTGGGTGGTGGTGGTGGGTGGTGGTGGTGGGTGGTGGCGGCGGGTGGCGGTGGTGGGTGGCGGCTGGTGGTGGGTGGTGGCGGCGGGTGGTGGGTGGCGGTGGCTGGTGGCGGGTGGTGGTGGGTGGCGGTGGCGGTGGCTGGTGGCGGGTGGCGGCTGGTGGTGGGTGGTGGCGGCTGGTGGTGGGTGGTGGCGGGTGGCGGTGGTGGGTGGCGGTGGCTGGTGGCGGGTGGCGGTGGCGGCTGGTGGTGGGTGGTGGCGGGTGGCGGCTGGTGGTGGGTGGTGGCGGGTGGCGGCTGGTGGTGGGTGGTGGCGGGTAGCGGCTGGTGGTGGGTGGTGGCGGGTGGCGGCTGGTGGTGGCGGGTGGCGGCTGGTGGTGGCGGGTCGCGGCTGGCGGCGGGTGGCGGCTGGTGGCGGCTGGTGGCGGGTGGCGGCTGGTGGTGGGTGGCGGCGGGTGGCGGCTGGTGGTGGGTGGCGGCGGGTGGCGGCTGGTGGTGGGTGGTGAGTGGCGGTGGTGGGTGGCGGTGGCTGGTGGCGGCTGGTGGTGGGTGGTGGCGGGTGGCGGCTGGTGGTGGGTGGTGGCGGGTGGCGGCTGGTGGCGGGTGGCGGCTGGTGGCGGGTGGTGGCAGGTGGCGGCTGGTGGTGGGTGGCGGCTGGTGGGTGGTGGCGGGTGGCGGCTGGTGGTGGGTGGCGGCTGGTGGTGGGTGGTGGCGGGTGGCGGCTGGTGGTGGGCGGCGGGTGGCGGCTGGTGGCGGCCAGCTGGGACACACCCTTCTCCACTGTAGGTCTGAGTACAACTAACCATATGTCTCTCTCACCCACCAGAACAGTGTTGCCAGCTTGCGCTCTCAAAATGTTTCCTTCAAAGATTGTATATTATCTTTGAACAACAAGTTTGATTATCAAGGAAATAATGCATATATTATTGTCACATTAATACTGTGCAATATCTTATTACATTCCTGCTAAATAATTATAATTTGAAACAGGACAAAAAATCCCACATATATATAAAAACCAACATTAGAGATCACGAGGCCTAGGCCTCGCCTGTGACCACACATCCTGCCTCCCTGGCCTGCTACACTCACACACCTCACACTCTTAACTCTCTCATAATCACTCTCACTCTCTTACTCTGTCACTCTTACTCTGTCACTCTTACTCTGTCACTCTTACTCTCTGTCACTCTTACTCTGTCACTCTTACTGTCACTCTTACACTCTGTCACTCCTACTCTCTGTCACTCTTACTCTGTCACTCTTACTCTCTGTCACTCTTACTCTCTGTCACTCTTACTCTCTGTCACTCTTACTCTGTCACTCTTACTCTGTCACTCTTACTCTGTCACTCTTACTCTCTGTCACTCTTACTCTCTGTCACTCTTACTCTCTGTCACTCTTACTCTGTCACTCTTACTCTGTCACTCTTACTCTCTGTCACTCTTACTCTGTCACTCTTACTCTCTGTCACTCTTACTCTCTGTCACTCTTACTCTCTGTCACTCTTACACTCTGTCACTCTTACTCTGTCACTCTTACTCTCTGTCACTCTTACTCTCTGTCACTCTTACTCTCTGTCACTCTTACTCTCTGTCATTCTTACTCTCTGTCACTCTTACTCTGTCACTCTTACTCTGTCACTCTTACTCTGTCACTCTTACTCTCTGTCACTCTTACTCTCTGTCACTCTTACTCTCTGTCACTCTTACTCTGTCACTCTTACTCTCTGTCACTCTTACTCTGTCACTCTTACTCTCTGTCACTCTTATTCTCTGTCACTCTTACTCTCTGTCACTCTTACTGTCACTCTTACTCTCTGTCACTCTTACTCTGTCACTCTTACTCTCTGTCACTCTTACTCTCTGTCACTCTTACTCTGTCACTCTTACTCTCTGCCACTCTTACTCTCTGTCACTCTTACTCCCTGTCACTCTTACTCTCTGTCACTCTTACTCTCTGTCACTCTTACTCTGTCATTCTTACTCACTCTGTCACCCTTACCCATTCATACTCACTCTCTCACTCTTACTCTCATACTCTTACTCTCAATTACTCTTACTCTCAATCACTCTTACTCCCAATCACTCCTACTCCCAATCACTCCTACTCTCAATCACTCCTACTCTCATTCTTACTCTTACTCTTACTCCCAATCACTCTTACTCTCAATCACTCTTATTCTCATTCTTACTCTCACTCTTACTCTTACTCCCAATCACTCT
Source organism: Procambarus clarkii (assembly GCF_040958095.1). Lineage (NCBI taxonomy): Eukaryota > Metazoa > Arthropoda > Malacostraca > Decapoda > Cambaridae > Procambarus > Procambarus clarkii. The sequence goes on from NC_091163.1 coordinate 33,326,131, forward strand.
TACTCCCAATCACTCTTACTCTCAATCACTCTTACTCTCAATCACTCTTACTCTCAATCACTCTTACTCTCATTCTTACTCTTACTCACTCTTACTCTCAATCACTCTTATTCTCATTCTTACTCCTACTCTCACTCTAACTCCTACTCCCAATCACTCTTACTCCCAATCACTCTTACTCTCAATCACTCTTACTCCCAATCACTCTTACTCTCAATCACTCTTACTCTCAATCACTCTTACTCTCAATCACTCTTACTCTCAATCACTCTTACTCTCACTAACTCTCAATCACTCTTACTCTCACTCTAACTCTCAATCACTCTTACTCTCATACTCACCCTTACTCTCAATCACTTTACTCTCACTCTTACTCATTCTGTCACTCTTACTCACTCTGTCACTCTTACTCACTCTCAGTCACTCTTACTTATACTCACTCTTACTCACACTTACACACTCTCTGGCACTCTCACTCACCTTCATTCACTCTTACTCACTCTTACCCACTCTCGCTCACTCTTACTCACTCTAGTTAATAAGAACACGCCAATATAAGACAACAAAACGTTTTCAGATTCGTTCTCACCACTTTCCAGCAACTTTTAAAATTTATATAAATTATCTTAGGGAATAATACATAAATTATATATTTAAACATGATATTAGTGTTTAGTGGAATGCATAAGGAGTCAAATTGTGTTAAAAAGAGCGATTTTTAGAAAATTTGGAAAACTACTTTTTTCTGTTCATATTATAACTAAATGGATTTTAAAGGTTTCACTCAGCCAATATATATCATTCACAATTTATTAATGAATTTTACAAAAAAACACCATAAATTTTATATTTAAACATGTAAAAACTATTTGTTTTACATTTGGAAGAAAATAATTGTAGAAAAACAATTTATAATTAAACCTTTGTGTTTGGATTTTTTGAGTAAAAGTTTCTCAAAGGCTCTCCTGCACCATTCTCAATGCAAATCATTCCCACGCCTATGGGAAGAGATAGGCGAACGTTGTGTAGATGATTTGTGTTTGCTGGGATGTTACCTTACCTTACCTATCTTACCTAACTTTACCTATCTTACCTATCTTACCTAACTTACCTACATTACCTAACTTAACCTGCTTAACCTAACTTACATAATTTAACCTAACTTTACCTATCCTAACATAACTTACCTTACCTTACCTATCTTACCTAACTTTACCTATCTTACCTAACTTTACCTATCCTAACTTAACTTACCTAACTTATTCTGCTTAACCTAACTTATTTAACTTATCTTACCTATCCTAACGTAACCTAACTTGCTTTACCTAACTTAATCTTACATTCCCAAACTGATGTATCCTAACTTATCTAGTCAAACCAGACATGATCTAACTTACATAAGTACAGTGGTACCTTGCATAACGATCGCCCCACAAGGCGAATATTTTGGGTAACGACTGGCCCGATCGGCGAGAAATCGTCCCATATGACGAACGCTCGTTTGTGTAACGTCAACACCACATGGTGGGGTCACGCCGCCACTGTCGACAGTGTTGTATTGGTGTCTCACACGACCAGTATCCGTCTGTATCGCTCCGCACACAATTCTGATATTCGTGTTTTTTTTTTTTGTGGTTTTGTGACTACAATTCTGAACGCACGATGTCGTCCAAGAAGCAGCCTGCGAAAGCAGGAGTTTGCAAGGGGAAGAAAGAGGTAATCACTGTGGAAGTGAAGAAAGAGATCATAGCAAAGCACGAGCGTGGTATTCGTGTGGTTGATCTTGCCAGGGAGTATGGCAGGGCTCCCTCAACAATATCCACCATGCTGAAGGGCAAGGATAAATATAAGACGCTTGACGTGGCCAAAGGAGTTAGCAAGCTCACCAGCAAACGTCCAAAACTCCTGGAAGATGTGGAACGGCTACTGCTGGTGTGGATGAATGAACGACAATTGCATAGCGATTGTGTCTCTGAAGCTATCGTTTGCGCTAAGGCTAGGATGCTGTATGTGGACCTTGTCAAGAAGATACCAGGTGCATCGTCTGAAGATGAGGAGGTATTTAGGGCAAGCCGTGGCTGGTTTGAGAACTTTAAGAAAAGGAGTGGTATACACAGTGTTGTGCGACATGGGGAGGCTGCCAGCTCTGATAAAGGTGCTGCTGAGGCTTTTGTGCCAGAGTTCCAGAAATTTGTTGATCAGGAGCAGTTTCTGCCACAACAAGTTTTCAATTGTGACGAGACCGGCCTTTTTTTGGAAAAAACTGACGAAGAGGACCTACATCACGCAAGAGGAACAATCATTGCCTGGCCACAAACCGATGAAGGATCGCCTTACTCTCGTGCTCTGCGCCAATGCAAGTGGCGATTGCAAGGTCAAGCCGCTGCTCGTCTATCACTCAGAAAATCCACGTGTGTTCAAGGCGTTTAAGGTTCACAAGATACGGCTGAATGTGATGTGGAGGTCGAACAAGAGGTCCTGGGTCACGCAGATCTTCTTTAGTGAGTGGGTAAATGACGTTTTCGGCCCCACAGTGAGAAATTATCTCGTCGACAAGCAGTTACCACTCAAGGCCTTGCTTGTGCTCGATAATGCACCTGCGCATCCTCGCCAACTGCAAGATGATCTGTTCCCTGAAAATCAGTTTATCACCATCAAGTTTCTTCCTCCAAACACCACGCCACTCCTCCAACCCATGGATCAGCAGGTCATTGCTAACTTTAAGAAGCTCTATATGAAGGCCTTGTTGGAGAGATGTGTTCATGTGATTGACACCACAGAGCTGACCCTCAGACAATTCTGGAAGGAGCAGTTCAATATCATGGGGGCCTTGCGTTTGATAGATAAGGCCTGGGAAGGGGTGTCACGGAGAACCCTACACTCTGCATGGCGAAACCTGTGGCCTGAGGGTGTCCCTGAGCGAGACTTCAAAGGTTTCGGTCCTGCACCTGCATCCGCACCTGTGGATGACCCGGAGGCTCTTTTAGTGGATGATATTGTCGCTCTTGGACACACACTGGGTCTGGAGGTGGATGCCGCTGATGTGCAGGAGTTGGTGGAGGAGCACAGTGATGAACTGACCACCGAGGAACTCCTGGAACTGCAGAAAGAGCTGGTGCTACAGGAGGTACAGGAGCTCTCATCGGGGGAGGAGGAGGTCTGCGAGGATGCTATCCCATCTAGTGAGATCAGGGATGTGCTGGGCATGTTCGAAAAGGTGACAGCATTTGCGGAAAAGCATCACCCTGATAAGGCGGTGATAACACGGTGCGTGAACCTGTTTAATGACAATGTGCTGTCTCGATTTAGGGATATCCTCAAACGAAGACAACAGCAAGTGACACGCGATATGGTCAGTGGACAGGGTGGGAAGAGACGTGCTAGTGATATTGAACCACAACCCGGTCCTAGTGGGGTTAAATTCCCAAAGAGAGCGAGCCCGCCTGACCCAGAGGTGGTGTCACCCTCCTCCCCATAAGCCCTCTCCTCCCTCCCTCCCGATCGGCTCCCTCAAGCCAGCAACGACTCTTCATAAGGTTAAGTGAATATACACATGGAAACAGTCAAACAAACATTTATTTAACATGTACAGTATAATATTACCAGTGTATAATGTCATATTGTTGTTTTAGGGGGTGGAACGGATTATTTGTATTTACATTGTTTTGGGTGGGGAAAATTGTTTTGCATGACGCCGGTTTCACAAGACGACGGCGGCGTTGGAACGGATTAAATTCGTTATGCGAGGTACCACTGTATTCCTTCTTGTCTTTTGTGTTTCGTCAATCATTGTCTCATATTCATTTACTCATTTCAAGGGATAATTTCTCAAATGGTCACTTATGCATTTCAAGTGTTATTTGTTTAAGATTGGGTATTTAACCATTTCAAAGGTTTTTCTTATATATGGGAACTTACTCGTTTCAAGGGTCAATTTCTCAAATGGTCATTTTTGCAGATCAAGGGTTATTTGTTAAAGTTCATCAAGTTGCTCATAAGTTGTATTTATTATGTTTGTTATCATATGTTCTTATTCCCCAACCCCTTAACCTAACCTCTTGTAATCGTAGTGTATTTGGTAGGTTCTAGCTTATGTTCTTATTCCCAACCCCTTAACCTAACCTCTTGTAATCTTAGTGTATTTAGTAGGTTCTAGCTTATGTTCTTATTCCCAACCCTTTAACCTAACCTTTCAGATGTAGTTTATGGTGTTTTTGACGTATTTGTTGAATATATTATCCTTTTCCTAACCTTTCAGATGTAGTTTTGTTTCTCCTTTGTATATTTTTACCCAAACCTTCTTTCCTTCTTTTACTTTGATTCTCCTACTCCTTCTAACCCTCCTTTTCTATCTCTCTCCCTTATTCTCTCTCTTCCTCCCCCTCTCTCTCCCTCATTTGCTCAAATGCTCTCTTGTTTCTCAAATTCAAGTCTTAATGCTCCCATTCTCACACCCTTACTCTCATTCACTTAGTTTTCTTTTTTCTCAAATTCAAGTCTTAGTTCCCCCATGCCCACACTCTCTCTCTCATTCTCTCTTCTTTGGTCCCATTTTCTTCCGCCCCCTCTCTCTTACTCCTTGCTCTTCTTTCATGCTCTCACTCCCTTGAGCTCTTGTTTCTCAATTTCAAGTCTTAGTAGATCTGATTCTTTACTATTGTAATTCTATTATTACTAAGATAAAGAATGAACTTATATGTAAAATCAAAGTAAAAGAAGGAAAGAAGGTTTGGGTAAAAATATACAAAGGAGAAACAAAACTACATCTGAAAGGTTAGGAAAAGGATAATATATTCAACAAATATGTCAAAAACACCATAAACTACATCTGAAAGGTTAGGTTAAAGGGTTGGGAATAAGAACATAAGCTAGAACCTACTAAATACACTAAGATTACAAGAGGTTAGGTTAAGGGGTTGGGAATAAGAACATAAGCTAGAACCTACCAAATACACTACGATTACAAGAGGTTAGGTTAAGGGGTTGGGGAATAAGAACATATGATAACAAACATAATAAATACAACTTATGAGCAACTTGATGAACTTTAACAAATAACCCTTGATCTGCAAAAATGACCATTTGAGAAATTGACCCTTGAAACGAGTAAGTTCCCATATATAAGAAAAACCTTTGAAATGGTTAAATACCCAATCTTAAACAAATAACACTTGAAATGCATAAGTGACCATTTGAGAAATTATCCCTTGAAATGAGTAAATGAATATGAGACAATGATTGACGAAACACAAAAGACAAGAAGGAATACTTATGTAAGTTAGATCATGTCTGGTTTGACTAGATAAGTTAGGATACATCAGTTTGGGAATGTAAGATTAAGTTAGGTAAAGCAAGTTAGGTTACGTTAGGATAGGTAAGATAAGTTAAATAAGTTAGGTTAAGCAGAATAAGTTAGGTAAGTTAGGAGAGGTAAAGTTAGGTAAGATAGGTAAAGTTAGGTAAGATAGGTAAGGTAAGGTAAGTTATGTTAGGATAGGTAAAGTTAGGTTAAATTATGTAAGTTAGGTTAAGCAGGTTAAGTTAGGTAATGTAGGTAAGTTAGGTAAGATAGGTAAGATAGGTAAAGTTAGGTAAGATAGGTAAGGTAAGGTAACATAGGTAAAGTTAGGTTAGGTTAGGTAAGATAGGTAAGGTAAGGTAACATAGGTAAAGTTAGGTTATGCAGGTTAAGTTAGGTAAGATAGGTAAAGTCAGGTAAGGTAGGTAAGGTAAGGTAACATAGGTAAAGTTAGGTTTAGGAACGTTACGTTAACTAAGTAACATTGGGTGGAGAGGATAGGTTACGTAGGTTTGAACAGTGTAGTTCAGAGAACAGTTTTAGGGTAAAGCAACTAAGAAAATATGTTTTAACAGAAATGCAGGTTTGGTATGAAAAGCTGAACTAGTTACATTTTGGAGAGAAATTTTATGACTGAAGATGTCTTAAAGAATAACATGATGGAAGAAGGAGAGTTTCTTTGATGAACGAAGGTGTCTTAGAGAACAACTTTGGGAGAACGAAGGTGAATTAGAGATCACTTTGGTGACTCTGAGAATAACTTTGGTCAACGAATATGGATTGGAAAGTTTCTCTAATGAACGAAGGTGACTTAGAGATTAACTTTTATGATTTAGAGAACATCTTTGATGTCTTAGATAGCAACATTGATGTTTTAGAGAACAACTTTTGATGACTGAGAATAACTTTTATGTCTGAGAATAACTTTTATAACATAGAAATTAACTTTAGATGTCTCTGAAAATATCTTTGATGACTTCGAGAATAACATTTGATGACTCTGAGAACAAGTTTGATAGCTCTGAGAATAACTTTAGATGTCTCTGAGAATAAGTTTGATGAACGAAGATATCTTACAGAGCAAATTTTATGTTTCGAAGAATAACTTTTTTGATGACTCTGGGAATGACTTTGTTGTCTTAGAGAATAACTTTGAGGGCTTAGAGAATGTCTTTGATGAATGGAAGTGAGTTAGAGAATAACATAACATGACTGAGAATAACTTTTGATAACTCTTAGAATAACTTTGATGTCTTAGAGAATAACTTTAGATGACTTTGAGAATGTCTTTGGATAACTATGAGATTAACTCTGATGTCTTTGAAACAACATTGATGAATTGGAGAATGTCTTTGAGAACATGAGTAGTATTTTGTTAGCTCAGAGAATAACTTTTGATGACATAGAGAATAACTTTTATGTCTTAGAGAAGAACATTGATGACTTAGAGAGAATATCTTTGATGAAAGATGATGTCTTGGATTAACTTTGACGTCTCTTGGAATAACTTTGATGACTGAGAATAACTTTTTGATAGCTCTTAGAGAATAACTTTTATGAACGGAGATGTTTGAGATTAACTTTGATAGCTCAGAATAACTTTTGTGGACATGAGAATATCTTTGGATAACTCTGAGATTAACTTTGATGTCTTTGAAACAACTTTGATGTACGAGAGTGAGTTAGAGATTACCTTTGTTAACTCTGAGATTAACTTTGATGAACGAGAAAATACTTTTTGATGACATCGAGAATAATTTGATAGCTCTGAGAATGACTTTTATGCCTCTGAGAATAACTTTGAGGATGCAAGTAAATTTTTGAGTGTTTGAGAGTGTCTTTTGATATCTCGAAGAGTCCCATTGAAGTCTTAAAGGATGTCTTTGATGTCTCAAAGGATGTCTTTGAGTGCAACTTTGATGTCTTTGAGTATGTCCTTGATGTCTCGAAGAGTGTCTTTGACTATATTTCTTACTTAACGACATATAATTTTAGTTAGGAACAACGATGAATATGACTATTCTAGCGAAGTGAAAGGTTACTTTAGTTAAGAACAGTGTTGGAAAGAGGCTACACCTGACTATTTTAAATGAGAGAAGTGATATTTCAGTTAAGAAATGACAAGGAAACATGATGAAGTAACTATTTTTTAGTTGACTGATGAATACTTTAGTTAAGGAAAAAGACAAAACATGACGAGGGAGACTATTTTTGTGCTCCCCAAAGTATAATGTCAGTTAAGAACAGCGATGAAAGATATCTTTGGTTATTTTTTCTTACTTGACAAAACATAATTTTAGTTAAGCAAAAAGACAAAACATGATGAACATGGCTTTTTCTGTTGATTGATGGATAATTTTAGTTATGAAATGACAAAGAAACATGAAGAACACGGTTATTTTCTGATGACTGGGGAATAAGTTTAGTTAAGAACAGTGCTGGAAAGATTCCTTTGACAATTTTTCTTACTTAGCGACATATAATTTTAGTTACGAAAGTGTTGAAAAAGTTACATTTGACTATTTTTTAGTGCTCCACAAAGTATAAATGTCAGTTAAGAACGACGATGATAGATATCTTTGACTATATTTTCTTACTTGACGAAAACATAATGGCTGTTACGAAATGATGAATATGACTTTTTCTGTTGATTGATGGATAATTTTAGTTATGAAATGACATTGAAACATGAAGAACACGGTTATTTTCTGATGACTAGGGAATAAGTTTAGTTATGAACAGTGTTGGAAAGATTCCTTTGACAATTTTTAGTTGACTGGATAATAAGTTTAGTTGAGAAATGAGGAAAGTGACTATGTTTCAGTTGATTGGCGAAAGATTTTTAGTTAAGAAGTTACAAGAAAGGTTTGTCTTTTGTAAATTTGGAACTGAATAAAGTGTAGATTTGTTTAAGAACGGGGTTGGTAGAACTATTAAGTTGACAACGAGAATTACTTTGACATAGTTTTGAAAATAAAACTTGGTGATTAAAATTGTTGAGGGAACTGTAATGCTGTATAATATTATTTGACAAAGAACTAGTTAGTGAATGGAAGAAACAAAGAACATAAAAAAATTGAGGTTAAGTAAGGGAATGAACACAGTGAACATACGGTGAACACAGAAAACATGTAAGAAAAAGTTGATGAATAGAGTGAACATACGGGGAAAACGGTAGAAAAGAATTGAACTGAGCATGCTGTGAACATTTATAGAACATGGAATGAAAGCAGAAAAACATGGAAAAATGTGAAGAATGCGCTAAGAACATTGAGAACATGAATATTGAGTATAAAAGTTATACAGAGAACATATGATGCACATGAAAACATGACAAAGAACATAGTGAACATACGGGGAAAACGGCAGAAAAAATTTGAACTGAGCATGCTGTGAACGTTTGTAGAACATGGAATGAACACAGAAAACATGGACAAAATGTGAAGAACACAGCTGAATATAGAGAAAATATGCAAATACAGTATGATTATTGAAGGTTTGGATACGTTGGGGATGAGAAGGTAAGGGAGGGAAAGGGTAAGGTGAGATGAGATGGAGGAAGGTGGGAGGGGGTGAAAGATAATTACACAGGTTGGGGTTATGTGTGTACTCGGATAAGAGTTAGGCTGGAGATGGACTTGATTGAATATATTTATGTCTGATGATCTAAGGCTGAGGAAATGGAAACTTGGCTAATGTCCAGATTAATTTTACTACGTTAGAAAATAAGGTGATTTTAAATCTCAGGGTGATTTAGTTGGAAAATAAAGAACTTGTACAAATGAACTAAGCTGGGGGCACAAGAGTTGAAACTTGATAACTGAACTGGTTTTTATTTACTATGTCTGAAAATGTAGTTGGGTGTTTAAATCTCAGGGGGATTTGGACTGATAGTAATGAATTTACAGGAGTGAACTTGGACAGAGGACAAGAGCTAGAGTTTTATATTTGTTACTTCATATTTACTATGTCTGAAATACAGAGGGTAAAAATTTCGGGGAAATTGATGGTTTATTTACAAAGACTTGAGGGTGGAAGAGGGTGGGGGGACAAGAGCTGGAGCTCAGTAACTGACTTGATCTTATTTACTACGTCTGAAATATGACTGTTTAAAATTTCAGGGGGATTGGACTGCTAGTAGTGAAAATGTGGTCTCTGTCAAATTTGGGTCTTTAATTGGACTCTGATTAATTTCGATCATGAACTGGACTCTGAATATTTTGGCACAAAGTAGACTCTGGCAAATTTTCGGTATAAACTGGACTCTGATGAAATTTGAGCTTAAAACTGTCTCTGACGAATTTTGCTCTCAAAGTAGACTCTGGCGAATTTCTGTTGATAATTGGACTCTGATGAAATATGAGCTTAAAACTGTCTCTGACGAATTTTGCTCTCAAAGTAGACTCTGGCGAATTTCTGTTGATAATTGGACTCTGATGAAATATGAGCTAAAAACTGTCTCTGACGAATTTTGCTCTCAAAGTAGACTCTGGCGAATTTCTGTTGATAATTGGACTCTGATGAAATATGAGCTAAATACTATCTCTGACTAATTTGCTCACAAAGTGGACTCTGTTCATTTTTAGGTATAAAATGGTCTCTGATGAAATATGAGCTTAAAACTGTCTCTGACGAATTTTGATCTCAAAGTAGACTCTGGCGAATTTCTGTTGATAATTGGACTCTGATGAAATATGAGCTAAAAACTGTCTCTGACTAATTTTGCTCTCAAAGTAGACTCTGGCAAATTTCTGTTGATAATTGGACTCTGATGAAATATGAGCTTAAAACGGTCTCTGACTAATTTTGCTCTCAAAGTAGACTCTGGCGAATTTCTGTTGATAATTGGACTCTGATGAAATATGAGCTTAAAACTGTCTCTGACTAATTTTGCTCTCAAAGTAGACTCTGGCGAATTTCTGTTGATAATTAGACTCTGATGAAATATGAGCTAAATACTGTCTCTGACTAATTTGCTCACAAAGTGGACTCTGTTCATTTTTAGGTATAAAATGGTCTCTGATGAAATATGAGCTTAAAACTGTCTCTGACTAATTTTGCTCTCAAAGTAGACTCTGGCAAATTTCTGTTGATAATTGGACTCTGATGAAATATGAGCTTAAAACTGTCTCTGACTAATTTTGCTCTCAAAGTAGACTCTGGCGAATTTCTGTTGATAATTGGACTCTGATGAAATATGAGCTTAAAACTGCCTCTGACTAATTTTGCTCTCAAAGTAGACTCTGGCGAATTTTCGGTATAAACTGGACTCTGATGAAATATGAGCTTAAAACTGGGCTCTGTTCAATTTTGGTCTTTACAGGTGAAATAGTCGTAAATGGATATAAAACTAAATGTTATGGATAAGTTGTCTGTTTTCCTTAACAAAACATCTAAGACAATATTCTCTGAAAATGGTCCTTTACAAATTTGGTCATAAACATAAAAATAAACTTCTATGATTATTTGAAACTCTGAAAATAGCTGTAAGGAAATAGGAGGAGAGAGAGAGGAGGGACGGTCCAGATATTATGGAGAAGATAAGATATGATAAGAGGCGACTGGCTGGCCGGGCGTAAGGTAAATAAAGGTGACGCGAGAGATTGCGAGGTAAGGGGGGAGGGAGGGGGTGTGAGGTACGAACCCCTGAAAACCTTGACTTACACAGATAACTTTCTAAATTTACATGAATAACTAAGGCTTACATAGACGATTTTGTAAGTTGAAAACATGTAAAATATGTCCGTAGAGTTCTCATGGAAACCCTAAAGCGCTACATACGTTATTTGAATTTCTCATATAAGGCCTTAACAAACTTCTAAGTCTCGGAAATTATTTTTCTCATAAGAACTTTAACAAACTCGTATGACATTATTTTTCATTATAAGAATTCCCTAATTCCAAATCTGTGACTGCACAAATTCACCTGAAAACCCCGAAGATCCACAGACGATATTCTAAATTACCTGAAACCCCCGAAGATCCACACACGATATTTGCCCAAAAAAAAAATATCGTCTGTGGCTCTTACAGTACACAGGGGTCCTCTCCCCAAAAAAAAAATATCGTCTGTGGCTCTTACTCCCAACTACTTGCCAGTAGAGGGGGGCTGGAGCTACAGGTCCAGCCCCAACCCCCTGCCAGTAGAGGGGGGCTGGAGCTACAGGTCCAGCACCAACCCCCTGACAGGGGGGTTGGTGCTGGACCTGTAGCTCCAGCCCCCCTCTACTGGCACTGGGTTGGTGCTGGACCTGTAGCTCCAGCTCCCCTCTACTGGCAGGGTGTTGGTGCTGGACCTGTAGCTCCAGCCCCCCTCTACTGGCAGGGGGTTGGTGCTGGACCTGTAGCTTCAGCCCCCCTCTACTGGCACTGGGTTGGTGCTGGACCTGTAGCTCCAGCCCCCCTCTACTGGTGCTGGACCTGTAGCTCCAGCCCCCCTCTACTGGCAGGGGGTTGGTGCTGGACCTGTAGCTCCAGCCCCCCCCCCCCTCTACTGGCAGGGGGTTGGTGCTGGACCTGTAGCTCCAGCCCCCCTCTACTGGCAGAGGGTTGGTGCTGGACCTGTAGCTCCAGCCCCCCTCTACTGGCAGGGGGTTGGTGCTGGACCTATAGCTCCAGCCCCCTCTACTGGCAGGGGGTTGGTGCTGGTCCTGTAGCTCCAGCCCCCCCTCTACTGGCAGGGGGTTGGTGCTGGACCTGTAGCTCCAGCCCCCCTCTACTGGCAGGGGGTTGGTGCTGGACCTGTAGCTCCAGCCCCCCCTCTACTGGCAGGGGGTGGGTGCTGGACCTGTAGCTCCAGCCCCCCTCTACTGGCAGGGGGTTGGTGCTGGACCTATAGCTCCAGCCCCCCTCTACTGGCAGGGGGTTGGGGCTGGACCTGTAGCTCCAGCCCCCCTCTACTGTCAGGGGGTTGGTTGTAGTAGGTGTGTTGTGGTGGTTGTTAATGTGCTGGTTGTTGTAGGTGTGTTCTGGTGGTTGTTAATGTGCTGGTTGTGGTGGTTGTTAATGTGTAGGTTGTGGAAGGTGTGTTGTGGTGGTTGTTAATGTGTAGGTTGTGGAAGGTGTGTTGTGGTGGTTGTTAATGTGCTGGTTATGGTAGGTGTGTTGTGGTGGTTGCTAATGTGCTGGTTGTGGTAGTTGTGTTGTGGTGGTTGTTAATGTGTAGGTTGTGGTGGTTGTTAATGTGTAGGTTGTGGAAGGTATGTAGTGGTGGTTGTTAATGTGCTGGTTGTGGTAGGTGTGTTGTGGTGGTTGTTAATGTGCTGGTTGTGGTAGGTGTGTTGTGGTGGTTGTTAATGTGCTGGTTGTGGTAGGTGTGTTGTGGTGGTTGTTAATGTGCTGGTTGTGGTGGTTGTTAATGTGTAGGTTGTGGAAGGTGTGTTGTGGTGGTTGTTAATGTGTAGGTTGTGGAAGGTGTGTTGTGGTGGTTGTTAATGTGCTGGTTATGATAGGTGTGTTGTGGTGGTTGTTAATGTGGTGGTTGTGGTAGGTGTGTTGTGGTGGTTGTTAATGTGCTGGTTATGATAGGTGTGTTGTGGTGGTTGTTAATGTGGTGGTTGTGGTGGTTGTTAATGTGCTGGTTGTGGTAGATGTGTTGTGGTGGTTGTTAATGTGCTGGTTGTGGTAGATGTGTTGTGGTGGTTGTAATGTGCTGGTTGTGGTATTTGTTAATGTGCTGGTTGTGGTAGGTTTGTTGTGGTTGTTAATGTGCTGGTTGTAGTAGGTGTGTTGTGGTATTTGTTAATGTGCTGGTTGTGGTAGGTGTACTCACCTAGTTGTACTTACCTAGTTGTGTTTGCGTGGGTTGAGCTCTGGCTCTTTGGTCCCGCCTCTCAACTGTCAATCAACTCATGAACAGATTCCTGAGCCTACTGGGCTCTCTCATATCTACATTTGAAACTGTGTATGAAGTCAGCCTCCACTACATCACTTCCTAATGCATTCCATTTACTAACTACTCTGACACTGAAAAAGTTCTTTCTAATGTCTCTGTGGCTCATTTGGGTACTCGGCCTCCACCTGTGTCCCCTTGTGCGTGTGCCACCTGTGTTAAATAATCCATCCTTGTCCACCCTATCAATTCTTTTGAGAATTTTGTATGTGGTGGTCATGTCTCCCCTAGCTCTTCTGTCTTCCAGCGACATGAGGTGCAGTTCACGTAGTCTGTCCTCATAACTCATGCCTCTTAGTTCTGGGACTAACCTAGTGGCATACCTCTGAACTTTTTCCAGCTTTGTTTTGTGCTTGATTAGGTACGGACTCCATGCTGGGGCTGCATACTCCAGGATTGGTCTTACATATGTGGCATACAAGGTTCTGAAGGATTCCTTGCACAGGTTTCTGAAAGCAGTTCTGATATTAGCCAGCCTCGCATAGGCTGCTGATGTTATTCTTTTGATGTGGGCTTCAGGAGACAGGTTTGGCGTGATATCAATTCCCAGATCTTTCTCTCTGTCCGTTTCGTGAAGGACTTCATCTCCCATTCGGTATCCAGTGACTGGCCTCCTAGTTCTTCCTCCTAGTTTCATTACCTTACATGTTCTTGGGTTGAACTTTAGTAGCCATTTGTCGGACCATTCCTTCAGTTTGTCTAGGTCATCTTGTAGCCTCATACTATCCTCCTCTGTCCTGATCCTCCTCATAATTTTCGCGTCATCAGCAAACATCGAGAGGAACGAGTCAATTCCTTCTGGAAGATCATTTACGTATATCAGAAACAGTATAGGTCCAAGGACTGATCCCTGTGGGAATCCACTGGTGACTCCCCGCCACTCCAAGACCTCACCTCTCACGGTGACTCGCTGTGTCCTCTTGCTTAGGTACTCTCTTATCCAGTGGAGTACCTTCCCTTTCACTCCTGCCTGCATCTCCAGTTTGTGCACTAGTCTCTTATGTGGTACTGTGTCAAAAGCTTTCTGGCAGTCCAGAAATATGCAGTCTGCCCAGCCCTCTCTCTCTTGCCTGACTTTTGTTGCCTGGTCATAGAACTCAATTAATCCTGTTAGGCATGATTTGCCATCTCTGAACCCATGTTGATGTTGTGTTACAAAGTTCTTTTGCTCCAGATGTTCCACTAGCTTTTTTCGCACAATCTTTTCCATCATCTTGCATGGAATGCAAGTTAGGGACACTGGCCTGTAGTTCAGTGCCTCCTGCCTATCACCCTTCTTGTATATTGGGACTACATTGGCTGTCTTCCAAATTTTTGGCAGTTCGCCTGTTACCAGTGACTTGTTGTACACTATGGAGAGTGGTAGGCACAGAGCCTCTGCTCCTTCCTTAAGGATCCATGGTGAGATTCCATCCGGGCCTATAGCCTTTGTCACGTTCAACTCTAGCAGATGCTTCCTCACCTCCCCACTGTTATCTCAAACTCCTCACAAGTGGTGTCTGGGTTGGTGTTCCCTCCCTTATCTCTGGGACTTCTTGCTCTGAGGTGAAGACTTCCTGGAATTTCATATTGAGTTCCTCGCACACTTCCTTGTTGTTTGTAGTGAATCTTTCTGCCCATATCCTCAATTTCATTACCTGTTCCTTCTCTGTTGTTTTCCTCCTGATGTGGCTATGCAGCAGTTTGGGTTGAGTCTTTGCCATGCTCGCTATGTCATTTTCATACTGCCTCTCTACCTCTCTTCTCACCCTGATGTATTCATCCCTGGCGCTCTGGTATCTTTTTCTGCTCTCTAGTGTTCTGTTGTTTCTATAGTTTCTCCACGCCCTTTTACTTAGCTGCTTTGCTAGCTTGCAACTCTGATTAAACCATGGGTTTCTCATTTCCATTTCATTTTTTTTCATTTTGGACTGGGACGTACTTGTCTGCTGCCTCCTTACACTTCTGTGTGATGTAGTCCATCATGTCTTGAACCGTCTTTCATCTGAGCTGTATTTCCCAAGCTATTTCAGTTAGGAATTTTCTCATCTTTTCATAGTTTCCCTTCCGGAATGCCGGCCTCTTGTTTTCTGGTCCCTTCCTTGAGTACGTTAACCCTTCTTCGACCAGATACTCAAACAACAGTACACTGTGATCACTCATACCCACGGGGGCTTCAAGACCGATTTCCCTTATGTCTGAATCGTTCAGAGTGAATACTAGGTCGAGTCTTGCTGGTTCATCGTTGCCTCTCATTCTCGTGGGACCCTTGACATGCTGACTTAAAAAGTTTCTAGTCGTCACCTCTAGCAGTTTCGCTCTCTATGTTTCCTCCCCTCCGTGTGGTTCTCTGTTTTCCCAGTCTATCCTTCCATGATTAAAGTCCCCCATGATGAGCACAGGTGTGTTGTGGTGGTTGTTAATGTGCTGGTTGTGTAGGTGTTTTGAGGTGGTTATTAATGTGCTGGTTGTGTAGGTGTGTTGTGGTGGTGGTTAATGTGCTGGTTGTGGTAGGTGTGTTGTGGTGGTTGTTAATGTGCTGGTTGTGGTAGGTGTGTTGTGGTGGTTGTTAATGTGCTGGTTGTGGTAGGTGTGTTGTGGTGGTTGTTAATGTGCTGGTTGTGGTAGGTGTGTTGTGGTGGTGGTTAATGTGCTGGTTGTGTAGGTGTGTTGTGGTGGTGGTTAATGTGCTGGTTGTGGTAGGTGTGTTGTGGTGGTGGTTAATGTGCAGGTAGTGGTAGGAGTGTTGTGGTGGTTGTTAATGTGCTGGTTGTGGAAGGTGTGTTGTGGTGGTGGTTAATGTGCTGGTTGTGTAGGTGTGTTGTGGTGGTTGTTAATGTGCTGGTTGTGGAAGGTGTGTTGAGGTGGTTGTTAATGTGCTGGTTATGGTAGGTGTGTTGTGGTGGTTGTTAATGTGCCAGTTACAGTAGTTGTGTTATGGTTGTTGTTAATATGCTTGTTGTGGTTGTTGTTAATGTGCAGGTAGTGGTAGGAGTGTTGTGGTGGTTGTTAATGTGCTTGTTGTGTAGGTGTGTTGTGGTGGTTGTTAATGTGCTGGTTGTGGTAGGTGTGTTGTGGTGGTTGTTAATGTGCTGGTTGTGGTAGGTGTGTTGTGGTGGTGGTTAATGTGCTGGTTGTGTAGGTGTGTTGTGGTGGTGGTTAATGTGCTGGTTGTGGTAGGTGTGTTGTGGTGGTGGTTAATGTGCAGGTAGTGGTAGGAGTGTTGTGGTGGTTGTTAATGTGCTGGTTGTGGAAGGTGTGTTGTGGTGGTGGTTAATGTGCTGGTTGTGTAGGTGTGTTGTGGTGGTTGTTAATGTGCTGGTTGTGGAAGGTGTGTTGAGGTGGTTGTTAATGTGCTGGTTATGGTAGGTGTGTTGTGGTGGTTGTTAATGTGCCAGTTACAGTAGTTGTGTTATGGTTGTTGTTAATATGCTTGTTGTGGTTGTTGTTAATGTGCAGGTAGTGGTAGGAGTGTTGTGGTGGTTGTTAATGTGCTGGTTGTGTAGGTGTGTTGAGGTGGTTGTTAATGTGCTGGTTGTGGTAGGTGTGTTGTGGTGGTTGTTAATGTGCTGGTTGTGGTAGGTGTGTTGTGGTGGTTGTTAATGTGCTGGTTGTGGTAGGTGTGTTGTGGTGGTTGTTAATGTGCTGGTTGTGTAGGTGTGTTGTGGTGGTTGTTAATGTGCTGGTTGTGTAGGTGTGTTGAGGTGGTTGTTAATGTGCTGGTTGTGGTAGGTGTGTTGTGGTGGTTGTTAATGTGCTGGTTGTGGTAGGTGTGCTGTGGTGGTTGTTAATGTGCAGGTTGTGGTAGATGTGTTAATGTGCAGGTTGTGGTAGATGTGTTAATGTGCAGGTTGTGGTAGATGTGTTAATGTACTGGTTATAGTAGGTGTGTTGAGGTGGTTGTTAATGTGCGGGTGGTGGTAGGTGTGTTGTGGTGGTTGTTAATGTGCTGGTTATGGTGGTTGTTAATGTGCTGGTTGTGGTAGATGTGTTAATGTGCTGGTTATAGTAGGTGTGTTGTGGTGGTTGTTAATGTGCAGGTTGTGGTAGATGTGTTAATGTACTGGTTATAGTAGGTGTGTTGAGGTGGTTGTTAATGTGCGGGTGGTGGTAGGTGTGTTGTGGTGGTTGTTAATGTGCTGGTTATGGTGGTTGTTAATGTGCTGGTTGTGGTAGATGTGTTAATGTGCTGGTTATAGTAGGTGTGTTGTGGTGGTTGTGTGTGTGGTGGTTATGTGTGTGTGTGTGGTGGTTGTGAGTGTGGTGGTTGTGTGTGTGGTGGTTATGTGTGTGTGTGTGGTGGTTGTGTGTGTGATGGTTGTGTGTGTGGTGGTTGTGTGTGTGTGTGTGTGGTGGTTGTGAGTGTGGTGGTTGTGTGTGTGGTGGTTGTGAGTGTGGTGGTTGTGTATGTGTGTGTGTGGTGGTTGTGAGTGTGGTGGTTGTGTGTGTGATGGTTGTGTTTGTGGTGGTTGTGTGTGTGTGTGTGTGGTGGTTGTGAGTGTGGTGGTTGTGTGTGTGGTGGTTGTGAGTGTGGTGGTTGTGTATGTGTGTGTGGTGGTTGTGTGTGTGTGGTGGTTGTGTGTGTGTGTGTGTGTGTGTGTGTGGTGGTTGTGTGTGTGGTGGTTGTGTGTGGGGAGGTTGTGTGTGTGGTGGTTGTGAGTGTGGTGGTTGTGTGTGTATTGGTTGTGAGTGTGGTGGTTGTGTGTGTTGTGGTTATGTGTGTGGTGGTTGTGAGTGTGGTGGTTGTGTGTGTGGTGGTTGTGAGTGTGGTAGTTGTGTGTGTGGTGGTTGTGAGTGTGGTGGTTGTGAGTGTGGTGGTTGTGTGTGTGGTGGTTGTGAGTGTGGTAGTTGTGTGTGTGGTAGTTGTGAGTGTGGTGGTTGTGAGTGTGGTGGTTGTGTGTGTGGTGGTTGTGTGTGTGGTGGTTGTGTGTGTGGTGGTTGTGAGTGTGGTGGTTGTGTGTGTGGTGGTTGTGTGTGTGGCGGTTGTGAGTGTGTAGGTTGTGAGTGTGGTGGTTGTGTGTGTGGTGGTTGTGTGTGTGGTGGTTGTGTGTGTGTAGTGGTTGTGTGTGTGGTGGTTGTGTGTGTGGTGGTTGTGTGTGTGGTGGTTGTGTGTGTGTAGTGGTTGTGTGTGTGGTGGTTGTGTGTGTGGCGGTTGTGAGTGTGTAGGTTGTGAGTGTGTAGGTTGTGTGTGTGGTGGTTGTGTGTGTGGTGGTTGTGTGTGTGTAGTGGTTGTGTGTGTGGTGGTTGTGTGTGTGGTGGTTGTGTGTGTGGTGGTTGTGTGTGTGATGGTTGTGGGTGTGGTGATTGTGAGTGTGGTGGTTGTGCGTGTGGTGGTTGTGGGTGTTGTGGTTGTGAGTGTGGTGGTTATGTGTGGTGGTTGTGTGTGTGGTGGTTGTGTGTGTGGTGGTTGTTTGTGTGGTGGTGGTGTGTGTGATGGTTGTGAGTGTGGTGGTTGTGTGTGTGGTGTTGTGTGTGTGGTGGTTGTGTGTGTGGTAGTTGTGAGTGTGGTGGTTGTGTGTGTGATGGTTGTGCGTGTGGTGGTTGTGGGTGTTGTGGTTGTGAGTGTGGTGGTTATGTGTGGTGGTTGTGTGTGTGGTGGTTGTGTGTGTGGTGGTTGTGCGTGTGGTGGTTGTGGGTGTTGTGGTTGTGAGTGTGGTGGTTATGTGTGGTGGTTGTGTGTGTGGTGATTGTGTGTGTGGTGGTTGTGTGTGGTGGTGGTGTGTGTGATGGTGGTGTGTGGTGGTTGTGTGTGTGGTGGTGGTGTGTGTGGTGGTTGTGTGTGTGGTGGTGGTGGTGTGTGTGGTGGTGGTGTGTGTGTGGTGGTGGTGTGTGTGGTGGTGGTGTGTGTGTCGTGTCTTGTGAGTGTGGTGGTTGTGAGTGTGGTGGTTGTGAGTGTGGTGGTTGTGAGTGTGGTGGTTGTGTGTGTGGTGATTGTGTGTGATGGTTGTGAGTGTGATGTTTGTGTGTGATGGTTGTGTGTGTGATGGTTGTGAGTGTGGTGGTTGTGAGTGTGGTGGTTGTGTGTGTGGTGATTGTGTGTGATGGTTGTGAGTGTGATGTTTGTGTGTGATGGTTGTGTGTGTGGTGGTTGTGAGTGTGGTGGTTGTGTGTGTGGTGGTTGTGTGTGTGTGGTGGTTGTGTGTGTGATGGTTGTGTGTGTGTGTGATGGTTGTGAGTGTGATGTTTGTGTGTGATGGTTGTGTGTGTGATGGTTGAGAGTGTGATGGTTGTGTGCGTGATGGTTGTGTGTGTGGTGGTTGTGTGTGTGGTGGTTGTGTGTGTGGTGGTTGTGCGTGTGGTGGTTGTGTGTGATGGTTGTGTGTGTGATGGTTGTGTGTGTGATGGTTGTGAGTGTGGTGGTTGTGTGTGATGGTTGTGTGTGTGATGGTTGTGAGTGTGGTGGTTGTGAGTGTGGTGATTATGTGTGATGGTTGTGTGTGTGGTGGTTGTGAGTGTGGTGGTTGTGAGTGTGGTGGTTGTGTGTGTTGTGATTGTGTGTGATGGTTGTGTGTGTGATGGTTGTGAGTGTGGTGGTTGTGAGTGTGATGTTTGTGTGTGATGGTTGTGTGTGTGATGGTTGTGAGTGTGGTGGTTGTGAGTGTGGTGGTTGTGTGTGTGGTGGTTGTGAGTGTGATGGTTGTGTGTGTGATGGTTGTGTGTGTGGTGGTTGTGTGTGTGGTGGTTGTGCGTGTGGTGGTTGTGAGTGTGGTGGTTGTGAGTGTGATGTTTGTGTGTGTGGTGGTTGTGAGTGTGATGGTTGTGTGTGTGGTGGTTGTGTGTGTGGTGGTTGTGTGTGTGGTGGTTGTGAGTGTGATGGTTGTGTGTGTGGTGGTTGTGTGTGTGGTGGTTGTGTGTGTGGTGGTTGTGCGTGTGGTGGTTGTGAGTGTGGTGGTTGTGAGTGTGGTGGTTGTGAGTGTGATGGTTGTGAGTGTGATGGTTGTGTGTGTGATGGTTGTGTGTGTGGTGGTTGTGTGTGTGGTGGTTGTGAGTGTGGTGGTTGTGAGTGTGATGGTTGTGTGTGTGATGGTTGTGTGTGTGGTGGTTGTGCGTGTGGTGGTTGTGCGTGTGGTGGTTGTGAGTGTGGTGGTTGTGAGTGTGGTGGTTGTGAGTGTGATGGTTGTGAGTGTGATGGTTGTGTGTGTGTGATGGTTGTGAGTGTGGTGGTTGTGTGTGTGTGATGGTTGTGAGTGTGATGGTTGTGTGTGTGGTGGTTGTGAGTGTGGTGGTTGTGTGTGTGATGGTTGTGAGTGTGGTGGTTGTGTGAGTGATGGTTGTGTGTGTGATGGTTGTGAGTGTGGTGGTTGTGAGTGTGGTGGTTGTGTGTGTGGTGGTTGTGAGTGTGGTGGTTGTGTGTGTGTGATGGTTGTGTGTGTGTGATGGTTGTGAGTGTGGTGGTTGTGTGTGTGTGATGGTTGTGAGTGTGATGGTTGTGTGTGTGGTGGTTGTGAGTGTGGTGGTTGTGTGTGTGATGGTTGTGAGTGTGGTGGTTGTGTGAGTGATGGTTGTGTGTGTGATGGTTGTGAGTGTGGTGGTTGTGAGTGTGGTGGTTGTGTGTGTGGTGGTTGTGAGTGTGGTGGTTGTGTGTGTGTGATGGTTGTGTGTGTGGTGGTTGTGAGTGTGATGGTTGTGTGTGTGGTGGTTGTGTGTGTGGTGGTTGTGAGTGTGATGGTTGTGAGTGTGATGGTTGTGTGTGTGATGGTTGTGAGTGTGGTGGTTGTGTGTGTGTGGTGGTTGTGTGTGTGGTGGTTGTGAGTGTGGTGGTTGTGAGTGTGGTGGTTGTGTGTGTGATGGTTGTGAGTGTGGTGGTTGTGTGTGTGTGGTGGTTGTGAGTGTGGTGGTTGTGTGTGGTGGTTGTGAGTGTGGTGGTTGTGAGTGTGGTAGTTGTGTGTGTGATGGTTATGTGTGTGGTGGTTGTGAGTGTGGTGGTTGTGTGTGTGGTGGTTGTATGTGTTGGTTGTGTGTGTGGTGGTTGTGAGTGTGGTGGTTGTGTGTGTGGTGGTTGTTAGTGTGGTGGTTGTGTGTGTGGTGGTTGTGTGTGTGGTGGTTGTGTGTGTGTGGTGGTTGTGTGTGTGGTGGTTGTGCGTGTGGTGGTTATGTGTGTGGTGGTTGTGTGTGTGGTGGTTGTGTGTGTGGTGGTTGTGAGTGTGGTGGTTGTGAGTGTGGTGGTTGTATGTGTGGTGGTTGTGTGTGGTGGTTGTGTGTGGTGGTTGTGAGTGTGGTGGTTGTGAGTGTGGTGGTTGTGTGTGTGGTGGTTGTGTGGTGGTTGTGAGTGTGGTGGTTGTGTGTGTGGTGGTTGTATGTGTTGGTTGTGTGTGTGGTGGTTGTGAGTGTGGTGGTTGTGTGTGTGGTGGTTGTGAGTGTGGTGGTTGTGTGTGTGTGTGGCGGTTGTGTGTGTGTGGTAATTGTGTGTGTGGTGGTTGTGTGTGTGGTGGTTGTGTGTGTGGTGGTGGTTGTGAGTGTGGTGGTTGTGTTTGTTGTGGTGGTGTGAATGTGGTTGTGTGTGTGTGTGTGTGGTGGTTGTGTGTGTGTGGTGGTTGTGTGTGTGTGGTGGTTGTGTGTGTGTGTGTGTGGTTTTTTTTTGTGTGTGTGTGGTGGTTGTGTGTGTGTGTGTGGTGGTTGTGTGTGTAGTGGTTATGTGTGTGGTGGTTGTGTGTGTGTGGTTTTTGTGTGTGTGTGTGTGGTGGTTGTGTGTGTAGTGGTTATGTGTGTGGTGGTTGTGTGTGTAGTGGTTGTGTGTGTGGTGGTTATGTGTGTGATAGTTGTGTGTGTGGTGGTTGTGTGTGGTGGTTGTGTGGTGGTGGTCGTGTGTGTGTGTCTGATGGTTGTGTGTGTGGTGGTTATGTGTGTGATAGTTGTGTGTGGTGGTGGTTGTGTGTGTGGTGGTTGTGAGTGTGGTGGTTATGTGGTGGTGGTTGTGTGTGTGGTGGTTGTGTGTGTGGTGGTTGTGTGTGTGGTGGTTGTATGTGTGATGGTTGTGTGTGTGGTGGTTGTGAGTGTGGTGGTTGTGAGTGTGGTGGTTGTGTGTGTGGTGGTTGTGAGTGTGGTGGTTGTGTGTGTGTGTGTGTGGTGGTTGTGTGTGTGGTGGTTGTGTGTGTGTGTGTGTGGTGGTTGTGTGTGTGTGTGGTGGTTATGTGTGTGGTGGTTGTGTGTGTTATGGTGTGTGTGTGGTGGTTGTGTGTGTGGTGGTTGTCTGTGTGGTGGTTGTGTGTGGTGGTTGTGTGTGTGGTGGTTGTGTGTGTGGTAGTTGTGAGTGTGGTGGTTGTGAGTGTGGTGGTTGTGAGTGTGGTGGTTGTGTGGTGGTGGTTGTGTGTGTGATGGTTGTGTGTGTGATGGTTGTGTGTGTGGTGGTTGTGTGGTGGTGGTTGTGTGTGTGGTGGTTGTGTGTGTGATGGTTGTGTGTGTGGTGGTTGTGTGTGTGGTGGTTGTGTGTGTGGTGGTTGTGTGTGTGGTGGTTGTGTGTGTGATGGTTGTGTGTGGTGGTTATGTGTGTGGTGGTTGTGTGTGTGGTGGTTGTGTGTGTGATGGTTGTGTGTGTGGTGGTTGTGTGTGTGGTGGTTATGTGTGTGATGGTTGTGTGTGTGATGGTTGTGTGTGTGGTGGTTGTGTGTGTGGTGGTTATGTGTGTGGTGGTTGTGTGTGTGGTGGTTGTGTGGTGGTGGTTGTGTGTGTGGTGGTTGTGTGTGTGGTGGTTATGTGTGTGATGGTTGTGTGTGTGATGGTTGTGTGTGGTGGTTGTGTGTGTGGTGGTTGTGTGTGTGATGGTTGTGTGTGTGGTGGTTGTGTGTGTGGTGGTTGTGAGAGTGGTGGTTGTGTGTGTGATGGTTGTGTGTGGTGGTTGTGTGTGTGGTGGTTGTGTCTGTGATGGTTGTGTGTGTGATGGTTGTGTGTGTGGTGGTTGTGTGTGTGGTGGTTGTGTGTGTGGTGGTTGTGTGTGTGATGGTTGTGTGTGTGGTGGTTGTGTGTGTGGTGGTTATGTGTGTGGTGGTTGTGTGGTGGTGGTTGTGTGTGTGGTGGTTGTGCGTGTGTGTGTGTGGTGGTTGTGTGAGTGGTGGTTGTGTGTGTGGTGGTTGTGTGTGTGGTGGTTGTGTGTGTGATGGTTGTGTGTGTGGTGGTTGTGTGTGTGGTGGTTGTGTGTGTGGTGGTTATGTGTGTGGTGGTTGTGTGTGTGGTGGTTGTGTGGTGGTGGTTGTGTGTGTGGTGGTTGTGTGTGTGGTGGTTGTGTGTGTGGTGGTTGTGTGTGTGATGGTTGTGTGTGTGGTGGTTGTGTGTGTGGTGGTTATGTGTGTGATGGTTGTGTGTGTGGTGGTTGTGTGTGTGGTGGTTGTGTGTGTGGTGGTTATGTGTGTGGTGGTTGTGTGTGTGGTGGTTGTGTGTGTGATGGTTGTGTGTGTGGTGGTTGTGTGTGTGGTGGTTATGTGAGTGATAGTTGTGTGTGTGGTGGTTGTGTGTGTGGTAGTTATGTGTGTGGTGGTTGTGTGTGTGGTGGTTGTGTGTGTGTTGGTTGTGTGTGTGGTGGTTGTGTGTGTGGTGGTTGTGTGTGTGATGGTTGTGTGTGTGGTGGTTGTGTGTGTGGTGGTTGTGTGTGTGGTGGTTGTGTGTGTGGTGGTTGTGTGTGTGGTGGTTGTGTGAGTGGTGGTTGTGTGTTTGGTGGTTGTGTGTGTGGTGGTTGTGTGTGTGATGGTTGTGTGTGTGATGGTTGTGTGTGTGGTGGTTGTGTGTGTGGTGGTTGTGTGTGTGGTGGTTGTGTGTGTGGTGGTTATGTGTGTGATGGTTTTGTGTGTGGTGGTTGTGTGTGTGGTGGTTGTGTGTGTGGTGGTTATGTGTGTGGTGGTTGTGTGTGTGGTGGTTGTGTGTGTGGTGGTTGTGTGTGTGGTGGTTGTGTGTGTGGTGGTTGTGTGTGATGGTTGTGTGTGTGGTGGTTGTGTGTGTGGTGGTTGTGTGTGTGATGGTTGTGTGTGTGATGGTTGTGTGTGTGGTGGTTGTGTGTGTGGTGGTTGTGTGTGTGATGGTTGTGTGTGTGGTGGTTGTGTGTGTGATGGTTGTGTGTGTTGTGGTTGTGTGTGTGGTGGTTGTGTGTGTGGTGGTTGTGTGTGTGGTGGTTGTGTGTGTGATGGTTGTGTGTGTGGTGGTTGTGTGTGTGATGGTTGTGTGTGTGGTGGTTGTGTGTGTGGTGGTTATGTGTGTGGTGGTTGTGTGTGTGGTGGTTGTGTGTGTGGTGGTTATGTGTGTGGTGGTTGTGTGTGTGGTGGTTGTGTGGTGGTGGTTGTGAGTGTGGTGGTTGTGTGTGTGGTGGTGGTGTGTGGTGGTTGTGTGTGTGTGGTGTCGTGTGTGTGTAGTGGTGGTGTGTGGTGGTTGTGTGTGTGTGGTGGTGGTGTGTGGTGGTTGTGAGTGTGGTGGTTGTGTGTGTGTGGTGGTGGTAGTGTGTGTGGTGGTTGTGTGTGTGGTGGTGGTGTGTGTGGTGGTTGTGTGTGTGTGGTGGTGGTGGTGTGTGTGGTGGTTGTGTGTGTGTGGTGGTGGTTGTGTGTGTGTGGTGGTGGTGTGTGTGTGGTGGTGGTGGTGTGTGTGGTGGTTGTGTGTGTGTGGTGGTGGTTGTGTGTGTGTGGTGGTGGTGTGGGTGGTGGTGGTGTGTGTGTGGTGGTGGTTGTGTGTGTGGTGGTGGTGGTGTGTGTGGTGGTTGTGTGTGTGTGGTGGTGGTTGTGTGTGTGTGGTGTTTGTGTGTGTGGTGGTTGTGTGTGTGTGTGTGGTGTTTGTGTGTGTGGTGTTTGTGTGTGTGTGTGTGTGTGTGTGGTGGTTGTGTGTGTGGTGGTTGTGTGTGTGGTGGTTGTGTGTGTGGTGGTTGTGTGTGTGGTGGTTATGTGTGTGGTGGTTGTGTGTGTGATGGTTGTGTGTGTGATGGTTGTGTGTGTGATGGTTGTGTGTGTGATGGTTGTGTGGTGGTGGTTGTGTGTGTGTGTGTGTGTGTGGTGGTTGTGTGTGTGGTGGTTGTGTGTGTGATGGTTGTGTGTGTGGTGGTTGTGTGTGTGGTGGTTGTGTGTGTGTGTGTGTGGTGGTTGTGTGTGTGTGGTGGTTGTGTGTGTGTGTGTGGTGATTGTGTGTGTGGTGGTTATGTGTGTGGTGGTTGTGTGTGTGATGGTTGTGTGTGGTGGTTGTGTGGTGGTGGTTGTGTGGTGGTGGTTGTGTGTGTGTGTGTGTGTTGTGGTTGTGTGTGTGGTGGTTGTGAGTGTTGTGGTTGTGAGTGTGGTGGTTGTGTGTGTGGTGGTTGTGAGTGTGGTGGTTGTGTGTGTGGTGGTTATGTGTGGTGGTTGTGTGTTTGGTGGTTGTGTGTGTGGTGGTTGTGTGTGTGTGGTTGTTTTGTGTGTGTGTGGTGGTTGTGTGTGTGGTGGTTGTGTGTGTGGTGGTTGTGTGTGTGGTGGTTGTGTGTGTGGTGGTTGTGTGTGTGGTGGTTGTGTGTGTGTGGTGATTGTGTGTGTTTGTGGTGATTGTGTGTGTGGTGGTTGTGTGTGTGGTGGTTGTGTGTGTGGTGGTTATGTGTGGTGGTTGTGTGTGTGGTGGTTGTGTGTGTGTGGTGGTTGTGTGTGTGTGGTGGTTGTGTGTGTGTGGTGATTGTGTGTGTGGTGGTTGGGTGTGTGTGGTGGTTGTGAGTGTGGTGGTTGTGTGTGTTGTGGTGGTGGTGTGTGGTGGTTGTGTGTGTGGTGGTTGTGAGTGTGGTTTTTGTGAGTGTTGTGGTTGTGTGTGTGTGGTGGTGGTGTGTGGTGGTTGTGTGTGTGGTGGTTGTGAGTGTGGTGGTTGTGTGTGTGGTGGTTGTGTGTGTGGTGGTTGTGTGTGTGTGGTGATTGTGTGTGTGTGGTGGTTGTGAGTGTGGTGGTTGTGTGTGTGGTGGTTGTGTGTGTGGTGGTTGTGAGTGTGGTGGTTGTGTGTGTGGTGGTTGTGTGTGTGGTGGTTGTGTGTGTGGTGGTTGTGTGTGTGTGGTGGTTGTGTGTGTGGTGGTTGTGTGTGTGTGGTGATTGTGTGTGTGTGGTGGTTGTGTGTGTGTGGTGGTTGTGTGTGTGGTGGTTGTGTGTGTGGTGATTGTGTGTGTGTGGTGGTTGTGTGTGTGGTGGTTGTGTGTGTGTGGTGATTGTGTGTGTGTGGTGGTTGTGTGTGTGGTGATTGTGTGTGTGTGGTGGTTGTGTGTGTGTGGTGGTTGTGTGTGTGTGGTGGTTGTGTGTGTGGTGGTTGTGTGTGTGTGGTGGTTGTGTGTGTGTGGTGGTTGTGTGTGTGTGGTGGTTGTGTGTGTGTGGTGGTTGTGTGTGTGTGGTGATTGTGTGTGTGTGGTGGTTGTGAGTGTGGTGGTTGTGTGTGTGTGGTGGTTGTGTGTGTGGTGGTTGTGTGTGTGGTGATTGTGTGTGTGTGGTGGTTGTGTGTGTGGTGGTTGTGTGTGTGTGGTGGTTGTGTGTGTGTGGTGGTTGTGTGTGTGTGGTGGTTGTGCGTGTGTGGTGGTTGTGTGTGTGGTGGTTGTGTGTGTGGTGGTTATGTGTGGTGGTTGTGTGTGTGTGGTGGTTGTGTGTGTGTGGTGGTTGTGTGTGTGTGGTGGTTGTGTGTGTGGTGGTTGTGTGTGTGTGGTGGTTGTGTGTGTGTGGTGGTTGTGTGTGTGGTGGTTGCGTGTGTGGTGGTGGTGTGTGGTGGTTGTGTGTGTGGTGGTTGAGTGTGGTGGTTGTGTGTGTGTGGTGGTGGTGTGTGGTGGTTGTGTGTGTGGTGGTTGTGAGTGTGGTGGTTGTGTGTGTTGTGGTGGTGGTGTGTGGTGGTTGTGTGTGTGGTGGTTGTGTGTGTTGTGGTGGTGGTGTGTGGTGGTTGTGTGTGTGGTGGTTGTGTGTGTGGTGGTGGTGTGTGGTGGTTGTGTGTGTGGTGGTTGTGAGTGTGGTGGTTGTGTGTGTGTGGTGGTGGTGTGTGGTGGTTGTGTGTGTGTGGTGGTGGTGTGTGGTGGTTGTTTGTGTGTGTTGGTGGTGTGTGGTGGTTGTGTGTGTGTGGTTGTGGTGTGTGGTGGTTGTGTGTGTGGTGGTGGTGGTGTGTGTGGTGGTGGTGTGTGTTTGGTGGTGGTGGTGTGTGTGGTGGTTGTGTGTGTGTGGTGGTGGTTGTGTGTGTGTGGTGGTGGTGTGGGTGGTGGTTGTGTGTGTGTGGTGGTGGTTGTGTGTGTGGTGGTGGTGGTGTGTGTGGTGGTTGTGTGTGTGTGGTGGTGGTTGTGTGTGTGTGGTGGTTGTGTGTGTGGTGTTTGTGTGTGTGGTGGTTGTGAGTGTGGTGGTTGTGAGTGTGGTGGTGGTTGTGAGTGTGGTGGTGGTTGTGTGTGTGTGGTGGTGTGGGTGGTGGTTGTGTGTGTGTGGTGGTGGTTGTGTGTGTGGTGGTGGTGGTGTGTGTGGTGGTTGTGTGTGTGTGGTGGTGGTTGTGTGAGTGTGGTGGTGGTGTGTTGTGGTGTTTGTGTGTGTGGTGGTTGTGAGTGTGGTGATTGTGTGTGTGATGGTTGTGAGTGTGGTTATGTGTGTGGTGGTTGTGAGTGTGGTGGTTGTGTGTGTGGTGGTTGTGAGTGTGGTGGTTGTGTGTGTGGTGGTTATGTGTGGTGGTTGTGTGTGTGGTGGTTGTGTGTGTGGTGGTTGTGTGTGTGTGGTTGTTGTGTGTGTGTGTGATGGTTGTGTGTGTGGTGGTTGTGTGTGTGGTGGTTGTGTGTGTGATGGTTGTGTGTGTGGTGGTTGTGTGTGTGGTGGTTGTGAGAGTGGTGGTTGTGTGTGTGATGGTTGTGTGTGGTGGTTGTGTGTGTGGTGGTTGTGTCTGTGATGGTTGTGTGTGTGATGGTTGTGTGTGTGGTGGTTGTGTGTGTGGTGGTTGTGTGTGTGGTGGTTGTGTGTGTGGTGGTTGTGTGTGTGGTGGTTGTGTGTGTGGTGGTTGTGTGTGTGATGGTTGTGTGTGTGGTGGTTGTGTGTGTGGTGGTTATGTGTGTGGTGGTTGTGTGGTGGTGGTTGTGTGTGTGGTGGTTGTGCGTGTGTGTGTGTGGTGGTTGTGTGAGTGGTGGTTGTGTGTGTGGTGGTTGTGTGTGTGGTGGTTGTGTGTGTGATGGTTGTGTGTGTGGTGGTTGTGTGTGTGGTGGTTGTGTGTGTGGTGGTTATGTGTGTGGTGGTTGTGTGTGTGGTGGTTGTGTGGTGGTGGTTGTGTGTGTGGTGGTTGTGTGTGTGGTGGTTGTGTGGTGGTGGTTGTGTGTGGTGGTTGTGTGTGTGATGGTTGTGTGTGTGATGGTTGTGTGTGTGGTGGTTGTGTGTGTGGTGGTTATGTGTGTGGTGGTTGTGTGTGTGGTGGTTGTGTGTGTGATGGTTGTGTGTGTGGTGGTTGTGTGTGTGGTGGTTATGTGTGTGATGGTTGTGTGTGTGGTGGTTGTGTGTGTGGTGGTTGTGTGTGTGGTGGTTATGTGTGTGGTGGTTGTGTGGTGGTGGTTGTGTGTGTGGTGATTATGTGTGTGTTGGTTGTGTGTGTGATGGTTGTGTGTGTGATGGTTGTGTGTGTGGTGGTTGTGTGTGTGGTGGTTGTGTGTGTGGTGGTTGTGTGTGTGGTGGTTGTGAGAGTGGTGGTTGTGTGTGTGATGGTTGTGTGTGGTGGTTGTGTGTGTGGTGGTTGTGTCTGTGATGGTTGTGTGTGTGATGGTTGTGTGTGTGGTGGTTGTGTGTGTGGTGGTTGTGTGTGTGGTGGTTGTGTGTGTGGTGGTTGTGTGTGTGGTGGTTGTGTGTGTGATGGTTGTGTGTGTGGTGGTTGTGTGTGTGGTGGTTGTGTGTGTGGTGGTTATGTGTGTGGTGGTTGTGTGGTGGTGGTTGTGTGTGTGGTGGTTGTGCGTGTGTGTGTGTGGTGGTTGTGTGTGTGGTGGTTGTGTGTGTGGTGGTTGTGTGTGTGGTGGTTATGTGTGTGGTGGTTGTGTGTGTGGTGGTTGTGTGGTGGTGGTTGTGTGTGTGGTGGTTGTGTGTGTGGTGGTTATGTGTGTGGTGGTTGTGTGGTGGTGGTTGTGTGTGGTGGTTGTGTGTGTGGTGGTTGTGTGTGTGGTGGTTATGTGTGTGATGGTTGTGTGTGTGGTGGTTGTGTGTGTGATGGTTGTGTGTGGTGGTGGTTGTGTGTGTGGTGGTTATGTGTGTGGTGGTTGTGTGTGTGTGATGGTTGTGTGTGTGTGGTGGTGTGTGTGATGGTTGTGTGTGTGATGGTTGTGTGTGTGGTGGTTGAGTGAGTGGTGGTTTTGTGTGTGGTGGTTGTGTGTGTGGTGGTTGTGTGTGTGTGTGTGGTGGTTGTGTGTGTGGTGGTTGTGTGTGTGTGGTGATTGTGTGTGTGTGGTGGTTGTGTGTGTGGTGATTGTGTGTGTGTGGTGGTTGTGTGTGTGTGGTGGTTGTGTGTGTGTGGTGGTTGTGTGTGTGGTGGTTGTGTGTGTGTGGTGGTTGTGTGTGTGTGGTGGTTGTGTGTGTGTGGTGGTTGTGTGTGTGTGGTGGTTGTGTGTGTGTGGTGATTGTGTGTGTGTGGTGGTTGTGAGTGTGGTGGTTGTGTGTGTGTGGTGGTTGTGTGTGTGGTGGTTGTGTGTGTGGTGATTGTGTGTGTGTGGTGGTTGTGTGTGTGGTGGTTGTGTGTGTGTGGTGGTTGTGTGTGTGTGGTGGTTGTGTGTGTGTGGTGGTTGTGCGTGTGTGGTGGTTGTGAGTGTGGTGGTTGTGTGTGTGGTGGTTATGTGTGGTGGTTGTGTGTGTGTGGTGGTTGTGTGTGTGTGGTGGTTGTGTGTGTGTGGTGGTTGTGTGTGTGGTGGTTGTGTGTGTGTGGTGGTTGTGTGTGTGTGGTGGTTGTGTGTGTGGTGGTTGCGTGTGTGGTGGTGGTGTGTGGTGGTTGTGTGTGTGGTGGTTGAGTGTGGTGGTTGTGTGTGTGTGGTGGTGGTGTGTGGTGGTTGTGTGTGTGGTGGTTGTGAGTGTGGTGGTTGTGTGTGTTGTGGTGGTGGTGTGTGGTGGTTGTGTGTGTGGTGGTTGTGTGTGTTGTGGTGGTGGTGTGTGGTGGTTGTGTGTGTGGTGGTTGTGTGTGTGGTGGTGGTGTGTGGTGGTTGTGTGTGTGGTGGTTGTGAGTGTGGTGGTTGTGTGTGTGTGGTGGTGGTGTGTGGTGGTTGTGTGTGTGTGGTGGTGGTGTGTGGTGGTTGTTTGTGTGTGTTGGTGGTGTGTGGTGGTTGTGTGTGTGTGGTTGTGGTGTGTGGTGGTTGTGTGTGTGGTGGTGGTGGTGTGTGTGGTGGTGGTGTGTGTTTGGTGGTGGTGGTGTGTGTGGTGGTTGTGTGTGTGTGGTGGTGGTTGTGTGTGTGTGGTGGTGGTGTGGGTGGTGGTTGTGTGTGTGTGGTGGTGGTTGTGTGTGTGGTGGTGGTGGTGTGTGTGGTGGTTGTGTGTGTGTGGTGGTGGTTGTGTGTGTGTGGTGGTTGTGTGTGTGGTGTTTGTGTGTGTGGTGGTTGTGAGTGTGGTGGTTGTGAGTGTGGTGGTGGTTGTGAGTGTGGTGGTGGTTGTGTGTGTGTGGTGGTGTGGGTGGTGGTTGTGTGTGTGTGGTGGTGGTTGTGTGTGTGGTGGTGGTGGTGTGTGTGGTGGTTGTGTGTGTGTGGTGGTGGTTGTGTGAGTGTGGTGGTGGTGTGTTGTGGTGTTTGTGTGTGTGGTGGTTGTGAGTGTGGTGATTGTGTGTGTGATGGTTGTGAGTGTGGTTATGTGTGTGGTGGTTGTGAGTGTGGTGGTTGTGTGTGTGGTGGTTGTGAGTGTGGTGGTTGTGTGTGTGGTGGTTATGTGTGGTGGTTGTGTGTGTGGTGGTTGTGTGTGTGTGGTTGTTGTGTGTGTGTGTGATGGTTGTGTGTGTGGTGGTTGTGTGTGTGGTGGTTGTGTGTGTGATGGTTGTGTGTGTGGTGGTTGTGTGTGTGGTGGTTGTGAGAGTGGTGGTTGTGTGTGTGATGGTTGTGTGTGGTGGTTGTGTGTGTGGTGGTTGTGTCTGTGATGGTTGTGTGTGTGATGGTTGTGTGTGTGGTGGTTGTGTGTGTGGTGGTTGTGTGTGTGGTGGTTGTGTGTGTGGTGGTTGTGTGTGTGGTGGTTGTGTGTGTGGTGGTTGTGTGTGTGATGGTTGTGTGTGTGGTGGTTGTGTGTGTGGTGGTTATGTGTGTGGTGGTTGTGTGGTGGTGGTTGTGTGTGTGGTGGTTGTGCGTGTGTGTGTGTGGTGGTTGTGTGAGTGGTGGTTGTGTGTGTGGTGGTTGTGTGTGTGGTGGTTGTGTGTGTGATGGTTGTGTGTGTGGTGGTTGTGTGTGTGGTGGTTGTGTGTGTGGTGGTTATGTGTGTGGTGGTTGTGTGTGTGGTGGTTGTGTGGTGGTGGTTGTGTGTGTGGTGGTTGTGTGTGTGGTGGTTGTGTGGTGGTGGTTGTGTGTGGTGGTTGTGTGTGTGATGGTTGTGTGTGTGATGGTTGTGTGTGTGGTGGTTGTGTGTGTGGTGGTTATGTGTGTGGTGGTTGTGTGTGTGGTGGTTGTGTGTGTGATGGTTGTGTGTGTGGTGGTTGTGTGTGTGGTGGTTATGTGTGTGATGGTTGTGTGTGTGGTGGTTGTGTGTGTGGTGGTTGTGTGTGTGGTGGTTATGTGTGTGGTGGTTGTGTGGTGGTGGTTGTGTGTGTGGTGATTATGTGTGTGTTGGTTGTGTGTGTGATGGTTGTGTGTGTGATGGTTGTGTGTGTGGTGGTTGTGTGTGTGGTGGTTGTGTGTGTGGTGGTTGTGTGTGTGGTGGTTGTGAGAGTGGTGGTTGTGTGTGTGATGGTTGTGTGTGGTGGTTGTGTGTGTGGTGGTTGTGTCTGTGATGGTTGTGTGTGTGATGGTTGTGTGTGTGGTGGTTGTGTGTGTGGTGGTTGTGTGTGTGGTGGTTGTGTGTGTGGTGGTTGTGTGTGTGGTGGTTGTGTGTGTGATGGTTGTGTGTGTGGTGGTTGTGTGTGTGGTGGTTGTGTGTGTGGTGGTTATGTGTGTGGTGGTTGTGTGGTGGTGGTTGTGTGTGTGGTGGTTGTGCGTGTGTGTGTGTGGTGGTTGTGTGTGTGGTGGTTGTGTGTGTGGTGGTTGTGTGTGTGGTGGTTATGTGTGTGGTGGTTGTGTGTGTGGTGGTTGTGTGGTGGTGGTTGTGTGTGTGGTGGTTGTGTGTGTGGTGGTTATGTGTGTGGTGGTTGTGTGGTGGTGGTTGTGTGTGGTGGTTGTGTGTGTGGTGGTTGTGTGTGTGGTGGTTATGTGTGTGATGGTTGTGTGTGTGGTGGTTGTGTGTGTGATGGTTGTGTGTGGTGGTGGTTGTGTGTGTGGTGGTTATGTGTGTGGTGGTTGTGTGTGTGTGATGGTTGTGTGTGTGTGGTGGTGTGTGTGATGGTTGTGTGTGTGATGGTTGTGTGTGTGGTGGTTGAGTGAGTGGTGGTTTTGTGTGTGGTGGTTGTGTGTGTGGTGGTTGTGTGTGTGTGTGTGGTGGTTGTGTGTGTGGTGGTTATGTGTGTGGTGGTTGTGTGTGTGGTGGTTGTGTGTGTGTGTGGTGGTTATGTGTGTGGTGGTTGTGTGTGTGTGTGTGTGGTGGTTATGTGTGTGGTGGTTGTGTGTGTGTGTGTGTGTTGTGGTTGTGTGTGTGTGTGTGTGTTGTGGTTGTGTGTGTGGTGGTTGTGTGTGTGGTGGTTGTGTGTGTGGTGGTTATGTGTGTGGTGGTTGTGTGTGTGGTGGTTGTGTGTGTGATGGTTGTGTGTGTGGTGGTTGTGTGTGTGGTGGTTATGTGAGTGATAGTTGTGTGTGTGGTGGTTGTGTGTGTGGTGGTTATGTGTGTGGTGGTTGTGTGTGTGGTGGTTGTGTGTGTGTTGGTTGTGTGTGTGGTGGTTGTGTGTGTGGTGGTTGTGTGTGTGATGGTTGTGTGTGTGGTGGTTGTGTGTGTGGTGGTTGTGTGTGTGGTGGTTGTGTGTGTGGTGGTTGTGTGAGTGGTGGTTGTGTGTTTGGTGGTTGTGTGTGTGGTGGTTGTGTGTGTGATGGTTGTGTGTGTGATGGTTGTGTGTGTGGTGGTTGTGTGTGTGGTGGTTGTGTGTGTGGTGGTTGTGTGTGTGGTGGTTGTGTGTGTGGTGGTTATGTGTGTGATGGTTTTGTGTGTGGTGGTTGTGTGTGTGGTGGTTGTGTGTGTGGTGGTTATGTGTGTGGTGGTTGTGTGTGTGGTGGTTGTGTGTGTGGTGGTTGTGTGTGTGGTGGTTGTGTGTGTGGTGGTTGTGTGTGTGGTGGTTGTGTGTGTGGTGGTGGTGTGTGGTGGTTGTGTGTGTGTGGTGGTTGTGTGTGTGTAGTGGTGGTGTGTGGTGGTTGTGTGCGTGTGGTGGTGGTGTGTGGTGGTTGTGAGTGTGGTGGTTGTGTGTGTGTGGTGGTGGTAGTGTGTGTGGTGGTTGTGTGTGTGGTGGTGGTGTGTGTGGTGGTTGTGTGTGTGTGGTGGTGGTGGTGTGTGTGGTGGTTGTGTGTGTGTGGTGGTGGTTGTGTGTGTGGTGGTGGTGGTGTGTGTGTGGTGGTGGTGGTGTGTGTGGTGGTTGTGTGTGTGTGGTGGTGGTTGTGTGTGTGTGGTGGTGGTGTGGGTGGTGGTTGTGTGTGTGGTGGTGGTGGTGTGTGTGGTGGTTGTGTGTGTGTGGTGGTGGTTGTGTGTGTGTGGTGTTTGTGTGTGTGGTGGTTGTGTGTGTGTGTGTGGTGTTTGTGTGTGTGGTGTTTGTGTGTGTGTGTGTGTGTGTGTGGTGGTTGTGTGTGTGGTGGTTGTGTGTGTGGTGGTTGTGTGTGTGGTGGTTGTGTGTGTGGTGGTTATGTGTGTGGTGGTTGTGTGTGTGATGGTTGTGTGTGTGATGGTTGTGTGTGTGATGGTTGTGTGTGTGATGGTTGTGTGGTGGTGGTTGTGTGTGTGTGTGTGTGTGTGTGTGGTGGTTGTGTGTGTGGTGGTTGTGTGTGTGATGGTTGTGTGTGTGGTGGTTGTGTGTGTGGTGGTTGTGTGTGTGTGTGTGTGGTGGTTGTGTGTGTGTGGTGGTTGTGTGTGTGTGTGTGGTGATTGTGTGTGTGGTGGTTATGTGTGTGGTGGTTGTGTGTGTGATGGTTGTGTGTGGTGGTTGTGTGGTGGTGGTTGTGTGGTGGTGGTTGTGTGTGTGTGTGTGTGTGGTGGTTGTGAGTGTTGTGGTTGTGAGTGTGGTGGTTGTGTGTGTGGTGGTTGTGAGTGTGGTGGTTGTGTGTGTGGTGGTTATGTGTGGTGGTTGTGTGTGTGGTGGTTGTGTGTGTGGTGGTTGTGTGTGTGGTTGTTGTGTGTGTGTGTGGTGGTTGTGTGTGTGGTGGTTGTGTGTGTGGTGGTTGTGTGTGTGGTGGTTGTGTGTGTGGTGGTTGTGTGTGTGGTGGTTGTGTGTGTGTGGTGATTGTGTGTGTGTGGTGATTGTGTGTGTGGTGGTTGTGTGTGTGGTGGTTGTGTGTGTGGTGGTTATGTGTGGTGGTTGTGTGTGTGGTGGTTGTGTGTGTGTGGTGGTTGTGTGTGGTGGTTGTGTGTGTGGTGGTTGTGTGTGTGTGGTGATTGTGTGTGTGGTGGTTGTGTGTGTGGTGGTTGTGTGTGTGGTGATTGTGTGTGTGTGGTGGTTGTGTGTGTGGTGGTTGTGTGTGTGTGGCGATTGTGTGTGTGGTGGTTGTGTGTGTTGTGGTTATGTGTGGTGGTTGTGTGTGTGGTGGTTGTGTGTGTGTGGTGGTTGTGTGTGTGTGGTGGTTGTGTGTGTGTGGTGGTTGTGTGTGTGTGGTGATTGTGTGTGTGGTGGTTGGGTGTGTGTGGTGGTGGTGTGTGTGGTGGTTGTGAGTGTGGTGGTTGTGTGTGTTGTGGTGGTGGTGTGTGGTGGTTGTGTGTGTGGTGGTTGTGAGTGTGGTTTTTGTGAGTGTTGTGGTTGTGTGTGTGTGGTGGTGGTGTGTGGTGGTTGTGTGTGTGGTGGTTGTGAGTGTGGTGGTTGTGTGTGTGGTGGTTGTGTGTGTGGTGGTTGTGTGTGTGTGGTGATTGTGTGTGTGTGGTGGTTGTGAGTGTGGTGGTTGTGTGTGTGGTGGTTGTGTGTGTGGTGGTTGTGAGTGTGGTGGTTGTGTGTGTGGTGGTTGTGTGTGTGGTGGTTGTGTGTGTGGTGGTTGTGTGTGTGTGGTGGTTGTGTGTGTGGTGGTTGTGTGTGTGTGGTGATTGTGTGTGTGTGGTGGTTGTGTGTGTGGTGGTTGTGTGTGTGGTGATTGTGTGTGTGTGGTGGTTGTGTGTGTGGTGGTTGTGTGTGTGTGGTGATTGTGTGTGTGTGGTGGTTGTGTGTGTGGTGGTTGTGTGTGTGGTGATTGTGTGTGTGTGGTGGTTGTGTGTGTGTGGTGGTTGTGTGTGTGTGGTGGTTGTGTGTGTGGTGGTTGTGTGTGTGTGGTGGTTGTGTGTGTGTGGTGGTTGTGTGTGTGTGGTGGTTGTGTGTGTGTGGTGATTGTGTGTGTGTGGTGGTTGTGAGTGTGGTGGTTGTGTGTGTGTGGTGGTTGTGTGTGTGGTGGTTGTGTGTGTGGTGGTTGTGTGTGTGTGGTGGTTGTGTGTGTGTGGTGGTTGTGCGTGTGTGGTGGTTGTGAGTGTGGTGGTTGTGTGTGTGGTGGTTATGTGTGGTGGTTGTGTGTGTGTGGTGGTTGTGTGTGTGTGGTGGTTGTGTGTGTGGTGGTTGTGTGTGTGTGGTGGTTGTGTGTGTGTGGTGGTTGTGTGTGTGGTGGTTGCGTGTGTGGTGGTGGTGTGTGGTGGTTGTGTGTGTGGTGGTTGAGTGTGGTGGTTGTGTGTGTGTGGTGGTGGTGTGTGGTGGTTGTGTGTGTGGTGGTTGTGTGTGTGGTGGTTATGTGAGTGATAGTTGTGTGTGTGGTGGTTGTGTGTGTGGTGGTTATGTGTGTGGTGGTTGTGTGTGTGGTGGTTGTGAGAGTGGTGGTTGTGTGTGTGGTGGTTGTGTGTGTTGTGGTGGTGGTGTGTGGTGGTTGTGTGTGTGGTGGTTGTGTGTGTGGTGGTGGTGTGTGGTGGTTGTGTGTGTGGTGGTTGTGAGTGTGGTGGTTGTGTGTGTGTGGTGGTGGTGTGTGGTGGTTGTGTGTGTGTGGTGGTGGTGTGTGGTGGTTGTTTGTGTGTGTTGGTGGTGTGTGGTGGTTGTGTGTGTGTGGTTGTGGTGTGTGGTGGTTGTGTGTGTGGTGGTGGTGGTGTGTGTGGTGGTGGTGTGTGTTTGGTGGTGGTGGTGTGTGTGGTGGTTGTGTGTGTGTGGTGGTGGTTGTGTGTGTGTGGTGGTGGTGTGGGTGGTGGTTGTGTGTGTGTGGTGGTGGTTGTGTGTGTGGTGGTGGTGGT
Organism: Procambarus clarkii; assembly: GCF_040958095.1. Classification (NCBI taxonomy): domain Eukaryota; kingdom Metazoa; phylum Arthropoda; class Malacostraca; order Decapoda; family Cambaridae; genus Procambarus; species Procambarus clarkii. Next base: position 33,362,654 of record NC_091163.1, read on the forward strand.
GTGTGTGGTGGTTGTGTGTGTGTGGTGGTGGTTGTGTGTGTGTGGTGGTTGTGTGTGTGGTGTTTGTGTGTGTGGTGGTTGTGAGTGTGGTGGTTGTGAGTGTGGTGGTGGTTGTGAGTGTGGTGGTGGTTGTGTGTGTGTGGTGGTGTGGGTGGTGGTTGTGTGTGTGTGGTGGTGGTTGTGTGTGTGGTGGTGGTGGTGTGTGTGGTGGTTGTGTGTGTGTGGTGGTGGTTGTGTGAGTGTGGTGGTGGTGTGTTGTGGTGTTTGTGTGTGTGGTGGTTGTGAGTGTGGTGATTGTGTGTGTGATGGTTGTGAGTGTGGTTATGTGTGTGGTGGTTGTGAGTGTGGTGGTTGTGTGTGTGGTGGTTGTGAGTGTGGTGGTTGTGTTGTGGTGGTGTGTGTGGTGGTTGTGAGTTTGGTGGTTGTGTGTACTCACCTAGTTGTACTCATCTAGTTGTGTTTGCGGGGGTTGAGCTCTGGCTCTTTGGTCCTGCCTCTCAACTGTCAATCAACAGGTGTACAGGTTCCTGAGCCTATTGGGCTCTATCATATCTACTCTTGAAACTGTGTATGGAGTCAGCCTCCACCACATCACCTCCTAATGCATTCTATTTGTCAACCACTCTGACACTAAAGAAGTTCTTTCTAATATCTCTGTGGCTCATTTGGGCACTTAGTTTCCACCTGTGTCCTTTTGTGCGTGTGCCCCTTGTGTTAAATAGCCTGTCTTTATCTACCCTATCAATTCCTTTCAGAATCTTGACACTGACCACAGGTAATAATGGGGCTGACACTGACCACAGCTGATAATGGGGCTGACACTGACCACAGGTGATAATGGGGCTGACACTGACCACAGGTGATAATGGGGCTGACACTGACCACAGGTGATAATGGGGATGACACTGACCACAGGTGATAATGGGGCTGACACTGTCCACAGGTGATAATGGGGCTGACACTGACCACAGGTGATAATGGGGCTGACACTGACCACAGGTGATAATGCGGCTGACACTGACCACAGGTGATAATGGGGCTGACACTTTCCACATCTATATGGTAAATTGACTTTGGGAGAGATTAAAGCCCTTTCGGGTCTTTGTTGGTGTCAATCATGGACTTAACGTGAGTCTTGCTAGAATGTTTTATGTATCATTTATACGCTCTGTGATTGACTACAATGCTCTACATCTCACACTGTAAACTGACAAAGAGCTGAAATCTCTTGAAACCTTGCAAAATGAAGCTATGCGTCTCATCCTTGGGGTTCCAAAGTCCACGAGAATAGTTAATATGAGAGCAGAGTTAAAATTACCTACCATAAGTGAGAGAATTTTGTCTATTAGCATAGTTTTCGGCGTGAAGGCATTGAGTAGATCTAGACAACACATGAAGTTTCAAGCTAAACTTTCTAATATGCTGCACTCAACTGAGGTCTATAGAAGAACGAAATCTGATTATGTATATTGGTTCTACAAGGTAGCCAACTCCATCAAAATATTAAATATGTACCCAACTCAACTAATGATTAATCAGCCAATTACTCCATGGGATAACTGGGATCTATCAGTTGATTTTGTAAATGCGCCCAAGAAAGATAGTGTGCACACTACATTATTAAAACAGTTAACACTGAAAAGCATCACTGAGAGTACTCAGAGTATGGGTAACGATGTGTATCAGTGCTATACCGACGGCTCTGTAGAAGAAGGTGGACGATGTACCGGATGTGCATGTAACATATTTGAACAATCTTCTCTCGTACATACAGCAATGAAGCGCGTCAATGACTGGGCAAGTACAACTCAAACCGAACTTGCAGGCATATACCTTGCCACTGAATTTTTAAAAGACAAAGGCAGTGGACTTATGTACTGTGACTCGCAGAGTGCACTCCTGGCATTGAACGCACATAGTAGGGACACCCAGAAAATAGTCAGTGATATTCGAATGAATGTTTTAGCTGCCAAAGAAAACAGATTTGAGATTAAATTCCTATGGATACCATCACATGTTGGCATCTCAAGGCATGACACTGTTGATATGCTTGCTAAGACAGCCTGCAGAAAACCAGTGGTAGAAATTGATATGGGTGTTTCATTAGCAGTGACAAAGAGAATACTTAAACAAATATCTAATGAAAATCTCACCGACCTAACAAATTCTCAAATACCTGAAAGTTGTAGCATTAAATATTATGATAGATATCGGGAGGAGACATTCACATATGGGACTAATAGAACAAGAACCCGGCAATGTGATGTTATAGTGGCCAGAATACGCCTGGGATATAGACGTATCTGGCAGCTTTCTCAAAACGCAAATGTCGAGTACACAATGTGTCAACTTTGTGAAAGAGAAAACATGCACTCTCTTGAACATTATATTGTAGAATGTCCCATACTGACTGGCTTTCGCCCTCCTGGGCTAAGGTATGCTGAACTCTGTAATTACTATATGAGTACTGGAACACTTGATGATATATTGGACTTGTATCCAAGATTGACCATGTAATATATCAATCATACAATGTATATATATGATGTAACTATATAACCTGAGCTTGTAAAAGCACCTTCATCACCTTCAGTGATTAAGGGCTTAGTTGCACACTAGTTTCTTTATCAGCTACCTCACCCTGTCAGGGTAAATGAGACAAATGTATGTGAATGCATGTGTGTGTGTATATATGTATGTATATGTGTGTGTGTATGTATATGTATGGGTATAAAGTATATATGGAAGCTGATCAGAGTTACATTTCACCATTGTGAATGTACATTAATGACACTATGTAAAAGACACATCAAACACTTTATGTAGGGCATACGTAAATCTGTGTACCTATGTATTTACGTATGTAGGTTAGCTTAGCATTTTAAAAGCACCGAATCACCTTCTGTCGTTGAGTGTTCAATAAACCCTTCAACTATATGTTTAGCACTTCTCTAACCCTGTCCATGGAGGACAGAAGAAAATGTATATATGCTGGTTAGCATTGTAAATGTGTGGCCACGTCTGTGGTAGAAAAAAAAAACTTTCCACAGGTGATAATGGGGCTGACACTGACCACAGGTGACAATGGGGCTGACACTGTCCACAGGTGATAATGGTGCTGACACTGTCCACAAGTGATAATTGAGCTGACACTGATCACAGGTTATAATGGGGCTGACACTGACCACAGGTGATAATGGGGCTTACACTGACCACAATTGATAATGAGCCTGACACTGTCCACAGGTGATAATGGTGCTGACACTATCCACAAGTGATAATTGAGCTGACACTGTCCACAGGTTATAATGGGGCTGACACTGTCCACAGGTGATAATGGTGCTGACACTGTCCACAAGTGATAATTGAGCTGACACTGACCACAGGTTATAATGGGGCTGACACTGTCCACAGGTGATAATGGTGCTGACACTGTCCACAAGTGATAATTGAGCTGACACTGACCACAGGTTATAATGGGGCTGACACTGTCCACAGGTGATAATGGTGCTGACACTGTCCACAGGTGATAATGGTGCTGACACTGTCCACAGGTGATAATGGTGCTGACACTGTCCACATGTGATAATGGGGCTGACACTATCCACAGGTGATAATGGTGCTGACACTAACCACAGGAGATAATGGGACTCTCACTGTCCACAGGTGATAATGGGGCTGACACTGACCACAGGTGGTAATGGGGCTGACACTGTACACATGTGATAATGGTGCTGACACTGTCCACAGGTGATAATGGTGCTGACACTGTCCATATGTGATAATGGTGCTGACACTGACGACAGGTTATAATTGAACTGGCACTGTCCACAGGTGATAATGGGGCTGACACTGACCACAGGTGATAATGGGTCTGACACTGTCCACAGGTGATAATGGTGCTGTCACTGTCAACAAGTGATAATAGGGCTGACACTGACCACAGGTGATAATGTGTCTGACACTGACCACAGGTGATAATGGTGCTGACACTGTCCACAAATGATAATGGGGCTGTCACTGACCACAGGTGATAATTGAGCTGACACTGACCGCAGGTGATAATGGTGCTGACACTGTCCACAGGTAATAATGGGGCTGTCACTGACCACAGGTGATAATTGAGCTGACACTGTCCACAAGTGATAATGGGGCTCACACTGACCACAGGTGATAATGGTGCTGACACTGTCCACAGGTGATAATGGGGCTGTCACTGACCACAGGTGATAATGGGGCTGACACTGTCCACAGGTGATAATAGGGCTGACACTGACCACAGGTGATAATGGGTCTGACACTGTCCACAGGTGATAATGAGGCTGACACTGTCCACAGGTGATAATTGGGCTGACACTGTCCACAGGTGATAATTGGGCTGTCACTGACCACAGGTGATAATGGGACTGACACTGTCCACAGGTGATAATGGATCTGACACTGTCCACAGGTGATAATGGGGCTGACACTGACCACAGGTGATAATAGGGCTGACACTGACCACAGGTGATAATTGGGCAAACACTGTCCACAGGTGATAATTGAGCTGACACTGTCCACAAGTGATAATAGGGCTGACACTGACCACAGGTGATAATGGGGCTAACACTGACCACAGGTGATAATTGGGCTGACACTGTCCACAGGTGATAATAGGGCTGACACTGACCACAGGTGATAATGGGTCTGACACTGTCCACAGGTGATAATGAGGCTGACACTGACCACAGGTGATAATGGTGCTGACACTGACCACAGGTGATAATAGGGCTGACACTGACCACAGGTGATAATGGGGCTGACACTGACCACAGGTAATAATGGGGCTGACACTTACCACAGGTGATAATGATGCTGACACTGTCCACAGGTGATAATGAGGCTGACACTCAGCAGGTGATAATGGAGTTGACACTGACTACAGGTGATAATGGACCTGACACTGACCACAGGTGATAATGGGGCTGACACTGACCACAGGTGATAATAGGGCTGACACTGACCACAGGTGATAATTGGGCAAACACTGTCCACAGGTGATAATGGGTTTGACACTGTCCACAGGTGATAATGGGTCTGACACTGTCCACAGGTGATAATGGGGCTGACACTGACCACAGGTGATAATAGGGCTGACACTGACCACAGGTGATAATTGGGCAAACACTGTCCACAGGTGATAATTGAGCTGACACTGTCCACAAGTGATAATGGGGCTGACACTGACCACAGGTGATAATGGGGCTGACACTGACCACAGGTGATAATTGGGCTGACACTGTCCACAGGTGATAATAGGGCTGACACTGACCACAGGTGATAATGGGTCTGACACTGTCCACAGGTGATAATGAGGCTGACACTGACCACAGGTGATAATGGTGCTGTCACTGACCACAGGTGATAATGGTGCTGACACTGACCACAGGTGATAATAGGGCTGACACTGACCACAGGTGATAATGGGGCTGACACTGACCACAGGTAATAATGGGGCTGACACTGACCACAGGTGATAATGATGCTGACACTGTCCACAGGTGATAATGAGGCTGACACTCAGCAGGTGATAATGGAGCTGACACTGATTACAGGTGATAATGGACCTGACACTGACCACAGGTGATAATGGGGCTGACACTGACCACAGGTGATAATGGACCTGACACTGACCACAGGTGATAATGGTGCTGACACTGACCATAGGTGATAATGGGGCTGACACTGATAACAGGTGATAATGGGGTTGACACTGTCTACAGGTGATAATGGTGCTGACACTGACCACAGGTGATAATGGGGCTGACACTGTCCATAGGTGATAATGGGGATGACACTGACCACAGTTGATAATGGGGCTGACACCGTCCACAGGTGATAATGGGGCTGACACTGACCACAGGTGATAATGGGTCTGACACTGATCACAGGTGATAATGGGGCTGACACTGACCACAGGTGATAATGGGGTTGACACTGACCACAGGTGATAATGGGTCTGACACTGATCACAGGTGATAATAGAGTCGACACTGATCACAGGTGATAATGGGGCTGACACTGACAACAGGTGATAATGGAACTGACACTGTCCACAGGTGATAATGGGGTTGACACTGTCCACAAGGGATAATGGGGTTGACACTGTCCACAGGTGATAATGGAACTGACACTGATCACAGGTGTTAATGGGGCTGACACTGTCCACAGGTTGAGGACCTCCGCAGGATGAGGGAGCCCGTCAAGAGCCTGGTGGAGGCTGGCCGGGTGGTGGCCGTCAAGAGACTGGTGGAGGCTGGCCGGGTGGTGGCCGTCAAGAGGCTGGTGGAGGCTGGCCGGGTGGTGGCCGTCCAGGAAGACCAAGATGGCCGCCGCTCCGCCAGGATAACTCTACAAGACGGACAGCTGTATCTCCACCCACTCCTGCGTCAGTCCACGCCCGCCCACGCCCACACCATCCAGGTTACTTTATTACAACCACTAGTCTTACTGACATTACTGACTTACTGAGTTGTGATAACTAATATGATAACATTTTGTTATACAGTTACCAGCATGATTTATATCATCTTGTGCAGGAGAGTGATGTTGTGGGCGTGCTGGACCCCTCCTGCACCCTGGCGTTCCTTGACCTCGGGTGGGCGGGGTCAACAAGAGGGCGGGTCACCATCCGGCTGACCCCTGACACTCCGCTGGCCAGACAGTTTGTGTTGTTGTGTACGGGCCAGCGGGGCCACACCTTCCGCAACACTAAACTGTTGTGGGTGGAGTACAAGGGTCGCCCGGGGGAGTGGGTGGTGGGCGGAGACTACGAGAGTAATGATGGTGAGGGAGGAGCCCCACTGTTGCCTGACCTCCAGGGGCAGTACCGGGGGTCAGGCCAGGCAGGAGCTGTGTGGTCCTGGTGGCCGCTGGGGGGTCCCAAGAGTGCCCACTTCGTCATCGCCACCAGGGACCGCCAGGATGGTCGCCAGTGGTCATGTGTCTTCGGTCATGTGGTGAGCGGCCTGGATGTGGTGAGGGCAGCAGTCAACCACAGTAACATACAGGAGGTGACTGTGGTGGACTGTGGTGTTGTGCTGCCACTCTAGTTCACTGTACCATCACCATCACTACTGTGGTGTTGTGCTGCCACTCTAGTTCACTGTACCACCACCATCACTACTGTGGTGTTGTGATGTCACTCTAGTTCACTGTACCATCACTTCTGTGGTGGTGTGCTGCCACTCTAGTTCACTGTACCATCACCATCACTACTGTAGTGTTGTGCTGCCACTCTAGTTCACTGTACCACCACCATCACTACTGTGGTGGTGTGCTGCCACTCTAGTTCACTGTACCATCACCATCACTACTGTGGTGTTGTGCTGCCACTCTAGTTCACTGTACAATCACTACTGTGGTGTTGTGCTGCCACTCTAGTTCACTGTACCTCCATTACTGTCGAGTTGTGCTGCCACTCTAGTTCACTGTACCACCACCATCACTACTGTGGTGTTGTGCTGCCACTCTAGTTCACTGTACCATCACTACTGTGGTGCTGTGCTGCCACTCTAGTTCACTGTACCATCACCATCATTACTGTGGTGTTGTGCTGCCACTCTAGTTCACTGTACCATCACCATCACTACTGTGGTGTTGTGCTGCCGCTCTAGTTCACTGTACCATCACTACTGTGGTGCTGTGCTGCCACTCTAGTTCACTGTACCATGACTACTGTGGTGCTGTGCTGCCACTCTAGTTCACTGTACCATCACCATCACTACTGTGGTGTTGTGCTGCCACTCTAGTTCACTGTACCATCACCATCACTACTGTGGTGTTGTGCTGCCACTCTAGTTCACTGTACCACCACCATCACTACTGTGGTGTTGTGCTGCCACTCTAGTTCACTGTACCATCACCATCACTACTGTGGTGTTATGCTGCCACTCTAGTTCACTGTACCATCACTACTGTGGTGTTGTGCTGCCACTCTAGTTCACTGTACCATCACTACTGTGGTGTTGTGCTGCCACTCTAGTTCACTGTACCACCACCATCACTACTGTGGTGTTGTGCTGCCACTCTGGTTCACTGTACCATCACTACTATGGTGTGCTGCTACTCTAGTTCAATGTACCATCACCATCACTACTGTGGTGTTGTGCTGCCACTCTGGTTCACTGTACCATCACCATCACTACTGTGGTGTTGTGCTGCCACTCTAGTTCACTGTACCATCACCATCACTACTGTGGTATTGTGCTGCCACTCTAGTTCACTGTACCATCACTACTGTGGTGATGTGCTGCCACTCTAGTTCACTGTACCACCACCATCACTACTGTGGTGTTGTGCTGCCACTCTAGTTCACTGTACCATCACCATCACTACTGTGGTGTTGTGCTGCCACTCTAGTTCACTGCACCATCACTACTGTGGTGATGTGCTGCCACTCTAGTTCACTGTACCATCACCATCACTATTGTGGTGTTGTGCTGCCTTTATAGTTCACTGTACCACCACCATCACTATTGTGGCGTTGTGCTGTCACTCTAGTTCACTGTACCACCACCATCACTACTGTGGTGTTGTGCTGCCACTCTAGTTCACTGTACCACCACCATCACTACTGTGGTGTTGTGCTGCCACTCTAGTTCACTGTACCACCACCATCACTACTGTGGTGTTGTGCTGCCACTCTAGTTCACTGTACCATCACTACTGTGGTGTTGTGCTGCCACTCTAGTTCACTATACCACCACCATCACTAATGTGGTGTTGTGCTGCCACTAGTTCACTGTACCATCACCATCACTACTGTGGTATTGTGCTGCCACTCTAGTTCACTGTACCATCACTACTGTTGTGTTGTGCTGCCACTCTAGTTCACTGTACCATCACCATCACTACTGTGGTGTTGTGCTGCCACTCTAGTTCACTGTACCATCACTACTGTGGTGATGTGCTGCCACTCTAGTTCACTGTACCATCACTACTGTGGTGTTGTGCTGCCACTCTAGTTCACTGTACCACCACCATCACTACTGTGGTGATGTGCTGCCACTCAAGTTCACTGTACCATCACTACTGTGGTGTTGTGCTGCCACTCTAGTTCACTGTACCATCACCATCACTACTGTGGTGTTGTGCTGCCACTATTTCACTGTACCATCACTACTGTGGTGTTGTGCTGCCACTCTAGTTCACTGTACCATCACCATCACTACTGTGGTGTTGTGCTGCCACTCTATTTCACTGTACCATCACTACTGTGGTGCTGTGCTGCCACTCTAGTTCACTGTACCATCACCATCACTACTGTGGTGTTGTGCTGCCACTCTAGTTCACTGTACAATCACTACTGTGGTGTTGTGCTGCCACTCTATTTCACTGTACCATCACTACTGTGGTGCTGTGCTGCCACTCTAGTTCACTGTACCATCACCATCACTACTGTGGTGTTGTGCTGCCACTCTAGTTCACTGTACCATCACCATCACTACTGTGGTGTTGTGCTGCCACTCTATTTCACTGTACCGTCACTACTGTGGTGTTGTGCTGTCACTCTAGTTCACTGTACCACCACCATCACTACTGTGGTGTTTTGCTGCCACTCTATTTCACTGTACCATCACTACTGTGGTGCTGTGCTGCCACTCTAGTTCACTGTACCATCACCATCACTACTGTGGTGTTGTGCTGCCACTCTAGTTCACTGTACCATCACCATCACTACTGTGGTGTTGTGCTGCCACTCTATTTCACTGTACCGTCACTACTGTGGTGTTGTGCTGTCACTCTAGTTCACTGTACCATCACCATCACTACTGTGGTGTTGTGCTGCCACTCTATTTCACTGTACCATCACTACTGTGGTGTTGTGCTGCCACTCTAGTTCATTGTACCATCACCATCACTACTGTGGTGTTGTGCTGCCACTCTAGTTCACTGTACCATCACTACTGTGGTGTTGTGCTGCCACTCTAGTTCACTGTACCATCACTACTGTGGTGTTGTGCTGCCACTCTAATTCACTGTACCATCACTACTGTGGTGTTGTGCTGCCACTCTAGTTCACTGTACCATCACCATCACTACTGTGGTGATGTGCTGCCACTCTAGTTCACTGTACCATCACCATCACTACTGTGGTGTTGTGCTGCCACTCTAGTTCACTGTACCATCACCATCACTACTGTGGTGTTGTGCTGCCACTCTATTTCACTGTACCATCACTACTGTGGTGTTGTGCTGCCACTCTAGTTCACTGTAACACCACCATCACTACTGTGGTGTTGTGCTGCCACTCTAGTTCACTGTACCATCACTACTGTGGTGTTGTGCTGCCACTCTATTTCACTGTACCATCACTACTGTGGTGTTGTGCTGCCACTCTAGTTCACTGTACCACCACCATCACTACTGTGGTGTTGTGCTGCCACTCTAGTTCACTGTACCACCACCATCACTACTGTGGTGTTGTGCTGCCACTCTAGTTCACTGTACCATCACCATCACTACTGTGGTGTTGTGCTGCCACTCTAGTTCACTGTACCATAACCCATCACCATCACTCCTGCATCACTATAGACTGTGGGTTTTGATGCCAATGTAATTCAGGTACAACCTTTATCACTATATTACCATAACTTCACTATCTTTGGTGTTTAACTATCATACGTGACTATCACTGCTGTATCACCATCATTTGCTCTTGCACAGTACTGTCACCTATCATTGCTCTATCACTATCACCTCACTATAACATCTATATCGCCATCACCTCAGGTCCCACACCTGGGATAATGTACTGACCATGTTGAGTAACTGATTGTTGGTGTCACTATATGACAGCTGTTGTCACTGTTATATCACCAACAGCTCACTATCACTTTCACTGCTTCACCAACATCATCTCACTTTCACTGCTTTATCACCTCACACTGATATATTTCCTCCTTACTTTCACTAATATATCACTATCATTGCTACATCACCACTACTGCACCATCACTGCTATATTTCCTTCACCTCACTATCACTGCTATATAACCATCACCTCACTATCACTGTTATATCACCACATCACACTATCACTGATATATCATATCACCTCATTATCACTGTTATATCACTATCACTTCTATATCACCATCACCTCACTATCACTGCTATATCACCACATCACACTATCACTGCTATATCACCACCTCACTATCACTTGCTATATCACCATCACCTCACTATCACTTGCTATATCACCATCACCTGCTATATCACCATCACCTGCTATATCACCATCACCTGCTATATCACCATCACCTGCTATATCACCATCACCTGCTATATCACCATCACCTGCTATATCACCATCACCTCACTATCACTTGCTATATCACCATCACCTGCTATATCACCATCACCTCACTATCACTGCTATATCACCATCACATCACTAATATATTACCTTACTATCACCATCACCTCACTATCACTGCTATATCACCATCACCTCACTATCACTGCTATATCACCATCACCTCACTATCACTAATATATCACCACTTGCTATATCACCTTCACCTCACTATCACTGGTATATCACCATCACTGGTATATCACCATCACCTCACTATCACTTGCTATATCACCATCACCTCACTATCACTTGCTATATCACCATTACTGGTATATCACCTTCACCTCACTATCACTGCTATATCACCATCACTTGTACATCACCATCACCTGCTATATCACCATCACCTCACTATCACTTGCTATATCACCATCACCTCACCATCACTGCTATATCACCATCACTGGTATATCACCTTCACCTCACTATCACTGCTATATCACCATCACTTGTACATCACCATCACCTGCTATATCACCATCACCTCACTATCACTTGCTATATCACCATCACCTCACCATCACTGCTATATCACCATCACTGGTATATCACCATCACCTCACTATCACTGCTATATCACCATCACTGCTATATCACCATCACTGGTATATCATCTTCACCTCACTATCACTGCTATATCACCATCACTGTTATATCACCTTCACCTCACTATCACTGCTATATCACCATCACTTGTACATCACCATCTCCTCACTATCACTCAGGTCCCACACATGGGGTCAAACACTAAGCTAAGTAACAAAACTTAGCTGTGGATAAGCTGCCATGTATATATTTTACACCAGAATATAACAATGTAATATAATATATATTATTTCATTATCCATAGTGTTACTCAACAGTTGTAAATTGGTCGGTGCTTGTTAGTCTGTAAATAATATTATTGCTAAACACTACTAATAATTATGTGTTTAAATCACGAAAATTTACTCATGATGAAAAATTTGTTTCAATAATTACCCCTGGAATCATTCCATGGTTTAGATATGTTGATGATATTTTGTGTATATGGCCTACAGATGTAAACACAGACAAATTTGTAGCTAAACTTAATGATCAAGTCGCCTCTAGAAAATTGACTATGGAGACTGAAATTGGTAAATGTTTGCCATTCTTAGATATACTTATTCATAGGGAAGATTGTTCACTAAAGTTTAGTTTTTACAGGAAGTCTATGAATAATTTATCTTATTCATTATTTCTCAGGACAGATACAATGTGAAAAAATTCTATTTTTTCCTCTATGTATCTCAAGAGCTCTTCGGGTTGTTAGTCCAGAATTCTTTGATGAAGAGTTTAAGAATATTGATTCTATTGGTCTCAAGCTTTGTTATCCACTGAGTTTTTTGGAAGTTTGCCGTAGCAAAGCACGTCGTACATATTATAATAATATATGCAGTGAGAAAATTCGCCCAAAGAATGTGTTGTGTTTTCCATATTTTTCTGGGTTTGAAAATATTGTGAAGGCCTTGAAACTTTTTGATATACATGTATTGTTTAATTACAAAAATACTGTTAGAAAACTATTAGCTAGAAACAGTCCTCGTAGTGATAATTGTATCATATATAAAATACCTTGTAAAGATTATAATAGGTTCTATGTTGGGCAAACATCTTAAGATTTGAAATGTAGAATGTCACAACATAAATACTCTGTAAGACATGACCAATTGTATAATGCGTTGTTTGTTCATTTGTCAGAAAATTCCCACCAAATTGATTGGGAAATGGCTTCTTCATTAACGAATCGTAAAAGCACTTTCAATAGGAACATAACTGAATCTGCTTTAATACAGATTACAAATTTATGTAACTTGAACATTAGCAGTGGTTTGTATAATTTAGATCCATTTTTGATTGATCAGTGAAAGGGCATTTTTAGTAGGATCATTGATACACATTTGTCTCACTAATACCATGTTAATATTCACTATTTTATTAATATCAATGTATGGGCCTATTGGCCCATAGGATACAGCCCCCTATTTACATCCACCCTTTCCCAGTTATATATTTATCATTGTACCTCACTTCACTTCACCTCTCTCTCCTGCCTATATATGTCCAAATCTATGTACATGTAACTCACCCTTCTGAAGATGTATTATTAAATATGAAAGTACTTAAGGAAATTCCTGTTTCAATTCTTCCTTCGTGGTCTGACACTGTCACTACTAATAATTATGTTAATTGTAATAGTTATGGCAATTATGTTTTGTAACTGTTTGTTAACAGTTTCCACTGACTGTTGTCATACTGGTCCATGGTGTGTTGTGATATTACCATACTGGTCCATGGTGTGTTGTGATATTACCATACTGGTCCATGGTGTGTTGTGATATTACCATACTGGACCATGGTGTGTTGTGATATTACCATACTGGTCCATGGTGTGTTGTGATATTACCATACTGGTCCATGGTGTGTTGTTATATTACCATACTGGACCATGGTGTGTTGTGATATTACCATACTGGTCCATAGTGTGTTGTGATATTACCATACTGGTCCATAGTGTGTTGTGATATTACCATACTGGTCATACAAATACAGGTTTGGATAACCTTCTGGTTATCCAAACCTGTATTTGTATGTTCTCTCCATGTTCCTAAAATATCCTCCCAAATGTCCATTCCATATTTTTCACCCGTTTCTCCATATTTTCCATTATCTACCAATGTTCACAGCATGTTCTCTGCCAGTTCAAATCATATTTTTGCATTCTCTTTCATGTTTTCTATGTTCTTTGTCATATTCTCAATGTTCTCAGCAAGTTGTTCACTGGGTTTATGTCATTCTCATTCATGTTCTCTGTGTACTTTCTCATGTTCCCCGTATGTTAACTGTGTCCTCCGCATTCTCTTACATGATCTTTAAAATCAAATGTACAATTATTTCTTCCATTCAGTAACTAGTTCTTTGTCAAATACTATCAACAGCAACATTACTAATTCTTAACAAGTTAATACAAAGTAACTTTGTAGTAGCTCATCACCTTTATTTTCAAAAACTATGTCCATGTATTTTTGATTAACAATTTATTATTTGTTACCAGCACTGTTTGTAAACAAATCTTCACTTTATACAGTAACAAATTTACCAAGATAAACTTGTTCGTTTTAACTAAAAGTTTTTGTCAACAAAAAAATAATCACATTCGTCATCTTTTCTTATCTTTTCTTAACTAAACTCATTCGTCAATCAACTAAAAATAGTCAGGATTAGCTTCGTTCAACACTGTTCTTAACTAAAATAAACCTTTCTCTTAGCTAAAAATAGTCAAAAGAAACTTTCCAACACTGATCATAACCTACTTTATCCATAGTCATTCAACTAACAATAGCCACATTCATCATTTTTTAACTAAAATTATTTGTCAATCAACTAAAAATAGACAAATACGTCATCTTTACATCCTTAACTAAAATAATTCTTCCCCTTAACTAAAAATATTCAAATGTAACTTCTTTAAACACTTTTGTAACTAAATATACTTCATGGAGTAAGAAAAATAGTAAAATGTAACTTCTTTAAACACTTTGTAACTAACAATATACTTCATGGAGTAAGAAAAATAGTCAATGTAACTTCTTTAAACACTTTTGTAACTAACAGTATACTTCATGGAGTAAGAAAAATAGTCAAAGACACTCTTCGAGACATCAGTAACAAGCTCAAAGACTTAAGTGCCTCAAAGGCATTCTCTAAACATCTTTGTTAATCACAGTTATTCTCTAACACACCTTCGTTCATCAAAGTTGTTCTCTAATACATCTCAAAGTCATCAAAGTTATTCTCTAAGTCACCTTAATTCATCAAAGAAATTAAGCAGACTATGATACATTAGTGGACTGTATGACTCAAAAGTTGTCCTGCTAGTGGCCTGACGGCTGAGTGGACAGCGCTCGGGGTTTGTAGTCCTAAGGTTCCATGTTCGATCTCGGTGTAGGCGGAAACAAATGGGCAGAGTTTCTTTCACCCTGATGCCCCTGTTCACCTAGCAGTAAATAGGTACCTTGGAGTTGGACAGCTGCTTCTTGGGGGTGTGTAACATAAAGGAGGCCTGGTCGAGGACCGGGCTGCAGGGACGCTAAGTTCCAAAATCACGTCAAGATAACATCAAGAAGATAAGCTAGGAACTTCCCTCACCACCTGGGAGTTTATTTAATAACCAGCTGTACCCGGCCACGCATTGCTGTGGCCCAGCAACACATGTGCGTCGCTGAGCCACAGCAACCTATCCCTGTCTCCTAGTCCTCCCCACCATTCTCCCCCTCCCCCTGTCTCCTAGTCCTCCCAACCATTCCCCACTCCACCGTCCCCTCGTCCTCCCAACCATTTCTCACATTCCTGTCCCCTCATCAACCCTGTCCACTCGTCCTCCTCACCCTCACCTGTTCCCTTGTCTTCCCTACCACTTTCCATTCCCCTATCCCTTCGTGTCCATCCCCAACTCCCACGTCCCCTCATCTTCCCCACCATTACCCCCTCCCTTGTTCCCTCGTCCTCCCCACCATCCATCCCCCACTACTGTCCCCTTGTCCTCCCCACCATTCCCCACTCCCTCATCCGATGCATTCCCAAATGATCTGATGTTCCCATCAGAAAATTGGAAACATCAAATGATCTGATGTTCCCATCCCTGAAATATAAGAAAAACATTTAAACAACAAAATGAAAAACATTGAAAAAAACATAAAATAAACTATACTCACGAAATGAATGGTATGGTAAACAACACAGCTCAATTTCAATGCAATGTCACACAAAATAATTATAACAAAATTAAAATAAATCGAAATCTATGAAAATTCAATTTATGAATGCAATCAGAAACATTTAAATGGAATCGTAACATATTTAATATAGTGTGTGTTGCTATTGTGTGCAACAGATGGCACTGTTTTAAAAAAAAAAAACGTTTTTACCTGTCACAGGTGTGGCATCTATATAGTAGGTATATAAAAACACAAGCGTATTCAAATGGAACATTGTGTCAAATTTCAAAACAATTGGTGAAGAACGTTCTGAGATTACAGTGTGTTGCTCTTACCTACAACAGATGGTGCTGTTTTTCTAAAAAAAAAAAACGTTTTTTCCTGTCACAGGTTTGGCATGTATATAGTAGATATATAAAAGGTATTCTCGAATGCAACGTTGTGTCAAATTTTCAAAGCAATCGGTTAAAAGGTTTCGAAGATTTACCTCACATAAAAAACACAGTTTTTCAAAAAAACATGTTTTTTCCTGTCACAAAAGGGACATCTATATACTGTAGTATGTATATAAAAACCCACTCGGATGCGAACAGAAAGTTATGTGAAAATTTCAAAGCAATGACTGAAGAACTTTCGCATATTAGCAATTTTGAACAAACGAACTTTTACATTCTTATTTGTATAGACTAGCTGTATCTGGCCACGCGTTGCTGTGGCTCAGCAACACATGTGCGTTGCTGAGCCACAGCATCCTTTCCCTGTCTCCCAGTAGTCCCCACCATTCCCCACTCCCCCGTCTCCTCGTCCTCCCAACCATTTCTCACATTCCTGTCCCCTCATCAACCCAACCATTCCCCACTCCCCCATCCACTCGTCCTCCCCTCCATTCCCCACTCCCCCATCCGCTCGTCCTCCCCTCCATTCCCTCTTCCCAAGTCCCATTGTCCTCCCCACCATCCCCCACACCAGCATCCCCTCGTCCTCCTAACCATTCCCCACTGTACTGTCTCCTCGTCCTCCCCACCAGCTCCCACTCTCCTCGTTCCCTAGCCCACCCTACCCCTTTCCCTGTCCCCCTCGTCTTCCCCACTATTACCCCCTCTGCCCTGTCCCCTCGTCCTCCCCACCATCCCCCACTCCCGTCCCTTCGTCCTCCCTACCATTCCTCATTCCCTTGTCCGATGCATTCCCAAATGATCTGATGTTCCCAATCAGAAAATTTGGAGCATAAAATGATCTGATGTTCCCATCACTGGAATATAAAAAAAAATTAAAAAAATGAAAAAAACTATGCTCATGAAATGAACATTTTGGTAAACAATACAGCTATATTCCAACGCAATGTCACACAAAATAATTTTCTGATCAGGGGAAGGAAGACACCAAGGCATGGGGGCGTAATTTTATTGACATGATAAATAATTCTGCAGAAGTAAAACAGGCTTTTAAATAGGGCTTAACAAATGTATAACATAGCCGTGGCTAACTCAAAGTACACGAAACATCTTAAATTGTACACCCGTAGTAAAAGAACGTAATCTTATAGCCTAGTAACAAACTGCAGAAACCTAATGTCCTAAGTCTAGAATTAGCAGTGAGGCGAATGTAACAAATCTAATTCTAAGTATAACAGGACACCAAAGTGAACAACATAACATAAGGGAAACCCTAGCTGGAGAATAATCAGGCGGCAGAAAATACATAGTGACTGGGGAAGCCTGATATGTATTTGGAGAAGAAAATAACCCCAGGCCAGAGGCCGAGCCGCCAAGGAAGGAATTACCTGACAAGGTAGGGCTTACTAGTAGAATGGCTGTAAAGTCAAAGTAGTAGCTGTGGACAGCGGAACACTTGGGGACGGGCGCTGCACCCCCACCCCGCAGGCCAGCAGGCCGGACCCCCCCCCCCCCCGAAGGGCGAGTGCCCGCTGGCCGCGAGGGAAACCTCAGGGTGGCAGAGCAACTACGCTACCAAACTAGGAAGGAAGGAGGACAGACTGGAGGAGCTCGCACGTCGCCTCGACTTATGCCCCCTGGCCCTGGCCCGTGGGCGACGGTCGGTGAAGGTGGGGGGCAGGGCGGCTGTAGCAGCCGCGGCAGGGTCGGCCTCGGTGGTTCCCATGCCCAGAAGGCTTGTGACATGAGAGGGCCCCCGAGCCTGCGCGATGGGCGCCTGCAGCGTCGTCCAATCGTCGGCCGAAAAAGGTGGAGGCTGCGACGCTGTGCCACCCGCCGCTTTGCCGGCAGGGGCTTCTGGGAAGTGTGGTCGCCGTCCACATCAGAGCCGCCCGAGGAGGCCCCCGAGGAGGGGGAGGCGAAGCGGGAGGGTTTCGTCCTGGCCCAGGCCGGCTGCGTCCTCACACCACTGCGCTGTTGTCCTCGCACGACGTCGCCTGAGCCCTCTTTCGTGTTGCAGTTGCTGCGTGATCCGGCTTCTCGCCATTGCGGAAAATGAAAAAGTAAGCATCGGCAGGTCTAACGGGGGAAAAAACAGGCAGGGAGACCCAGCTGCCGCACCGGCAACCGTCACATACACAAGTAGAAAAAGCAAGGTAAAGTGAAGTGTCCATAGTGATTGAGAATACCGGACATAGCCAATGCTATCGTAATAAAAGCCAATGTAATAAAATCTGAGCAGTTAAATAGATTAAGAGAGTAATATTCATGTATAGATTGAACAGTATTATTCATGGTATAGTTTGGTTATAATAAGACCGTATTATTCATTGTATAGTTTGTTTATCTGTGACGTCTGTGACGAGCAAGCAGGGCTGCGCCAGCCAGACAAACAGCTGAGACGAACAAGCTGGGCTACACCAGCCAGACAAACGACTGGGACAAACAAGCTGAGCTACACCGACCAGACAAACAACTGGGACGAACACGCTGGGCTTCACCAGCCAGACAAACAACTGGGGCGAACAAGCTGGGTTACACCAGCCAGGCAAACAACTGGGACTAACAAACTGGCTTCAACAGCCAGACAAACGACTGGGACGAACAAGCTAGGCTAAACCAGCCAGACAAACGTCTGGGACGAACGAACTGGGCTACACCAGCCAGACAAACGTCTGGGCGAACGAGCTGGGCTACACCAGCCAGACAAACGTCTGGGCGAACGAGCTGGGCTACACCAGCCAGACAAACGTCTGGGCGAACGAGCTGGGCTACACCAGCCAGACAAACGTCTGGGGCGAACGAGCTGGGCTACACCAGCCAGACAAACGTCTGGGGCGAACGAGCTGGGCTACACCAGCCAGACAAACGTCTGGGCGAACGAGCTGGGCTACACCAGCCAGACAAACGTCTGGGCGAACGAGCTGGGCTACACCAGCCAGACAAACGTCTGGGGCGAACGAGCTGGGCTACACCAGCCAGACAAACGTCTGGGGCGAACGAGCTGGGCTACACCAGCCAGACAAACGTCTGGGGCGAACAAGCTGGCCTACTCCGGCCAGACATCAACTGGGACGAACAAGCTGGGCTACACCAGCCAGACAAACGACTAGGTACGAACAGGCTGTGCAACACCAGCCAGACAAACTTCTGGGACAAACAGGCTGGGCTACACCAGCCAGACAAACTTCTAGGACAAACAGGCTGGGCTACACCAGCCAGACAAACGTCTAGGGCGAGCAGGCTGGGCTACACCAGCCAGACGAACGTCTAGGACGAACAGGCTGGGCTACACCAGCCAGACAAACGTCTAGGACGAACAGGCTGGGTTACACCAGCCAGACAAACTACAGGGACAAACAGGCTGTGCTACACCAGCCAGACAAACGTCTAGGAACGAACAGGCTGGTCTACCCCAGCCAGACAAAACGCCTAGTTACGGACAAAACGAGCAACACCGGACGGACAAACAACTGGGACGAACAAGCAGGGCATCACCGTCCAGACAAACGTCTGAAGAACATGCCGGACGACACCGGCTGACGCAAGGCAGCCAATAACAAGAAAGTGTTGGGCCTACCCACCGGGGCACCGCCGCCACAAGGGCGTCTCCTGCCCGAGGGCGAGAAGGGAGAAGGACAGGAAGGAAGCGAACACAGCCCAAGGCAAGCGCTCCTCGGAGCGCCATGCCACGTGGGTGATGCCGTCCTTGGCATGGGCCCCTAGGGTCGGGCCCTAGGGACAAAGACAACTAAAAACCCGGCCAGGAGGCGTCGCCACCAGGGTGACGCCAGGACGCTCGCAGGGAGCCTGGCCGGTCACGCACGGCCAAGCGCATCACGAACCCTGGCCCCTAGGGCCAAGCCTAGAAGGCGCAACAAACCAGGTTCCAGGGAAAACGCCTGGGACGGGGAAGGAAACGAAGGGCATCCTTGGGGCGAGTGCTTCGCCGAGCTCCAAGCCACGTGGTCGCCGCCTACCGGGCTTGGGCCGCAGGGCTCAGAACCCCGGAAACCGCCGCGTGGCGTCACCACAGAGGGCGATGCCAGACCACAGAAGGAGCCTGGCCGCGCACGCACGGCCAGGCGCGGGCGAAACATGGCCCCTAGGACAAGCCTAGGGGCACAGCAAACCGGGGAGGGCACACCTGGGACGAATGGTCCACCGAGCATGCAATAGGGCCGGGCCCCAGGGCACAGGACCACCGAAACCAGGCCACATGAAGTCGCCGCAGATAACCAGCGCACCAGTCCCGACCTGGAGGCGCGCCAGCAACCCCAGGGAGGCAAGCAGGCGGAAGGCCCTAGGGAACTAGCTAAGCGGCACGAACGGGCCGCGAGGGACGGCGCAAACACACGCCAGCACTGGGGGTAGTCCTGACTAACTTGTACAGGAAACTCTCTTACCTTAGGGTTTGCTGGGTAGGGCAGGGGGCCCCTGCGGTACCGGCCTGGGATGTGGAAGGCCCCAAAGGATCAGAGAACATCAGATCTGGGACCATAGTAGCGGGGATGGAGTCTATTTGCTTGAGAAATCTCGTGTACACAGTAAACAGAACGTAGAAGTGGTAAGGGTACTGGCCCACGTGTCAATGAGGCGTGGTGCTGAGCGTGGAGCCGCTTCGTGAATCGTGGACCGGGACAGGAGAGGGAGTGAGAGCGAGACCTGACTTCGCGCGCTTTTTATGCCACCCAGGCTGGCCGCACCGCGCCTTGCGGAACGCGATGCGCAATTGTCTCTTTCTTCCCCATCAGAAACTCCACCGCCTTTCGTCAAAAGGCAGTGGCCATTAAATTTAAATCTATGAAAATTCAATTTTTCAATGGAATCAAAAACATTGAAATGGAATCGTAACATATTTAGTATAGCATGTGTCGCTACACTAAATATGTTATAAGTATACTAAATAAGTATACAACACGAGGTATTCCAGGTGCAACACGTGGTATACCCCGTGTCACGTGGTATACCTCGTGTTGCACGTGGTATACCTCGTGTTGCACGTGGTATACCCCGTGTTGCACATGGTATACCTCGTGTTGCACGTGGTATACCCCGTGTTGCACGTGGTATACCCCGTGTTGCACGTGGTATACCTCGTGTTGCACGTGGTATACCCCGTGTTGCACGTGGTATACCCCGTGTTGCACGTGGTATACCCCGTGTTGCACGTGGTATACCCCGTGTTGCACGTGGTATACCCCGTGTTGCACGTGGTATACCTCGTGTTGCACGTGGTATACCCCGTGTTGCACGTGGTATACCCCGTGTTGCACGTGGTATACCCCGTGTTACACGTGGTATACCCCGTGTTGCACGTGGTATACCTCGTGTTGCACGTGGTATACTCCGTGTTGCACATGGTATACCCCGTGTTGCACGTGGTATACCTCGTGTTGCACGAGGTATACCCCGTGTTGCACGAGGTATACCTCGTGTTATACCTCGGGAATTACATAATACAAACATATGATCAGCAATATGACCATACTACACTAAACTGCTACAAGCCGGTAGCTCTCCACTATCATATCCTGGCTTCACCAACTGTCCATATCAAGTGGCTGCACAACTCTTGGCTTACCACTTACTACTCTTTCACTTCTTGGAGCTGAGATACCTCAAACATCTACATAAGTATCCCACAACAAAAGAATATATTAATCTCTCACTTTACACTGCGTCTTATATGCCAATAACCATTCAAGCACTTGCCCTTATACAATCATGTGTCCACAATGAACCTCTGTTCTGCTCCTAGAAGCTCCTTAATCATTGCGTATATCTGGATCCTCCAAAATATCAGGAAAGGCACTTGTGCAGTTCTCCCAATCTGCTGCACTCCTCACTATGGAGTTCTGCTCTACCACAGAGTTCAGCACACACTTCTTCTCCAGCCTCGAAGTTCCTCCATTAACTTCTCCAACCTCAATGTTCCTTCATGTACTTCTTCCCAGACACACCGCGCCCTCCAACAGTGTAGGGTACTCCCCCATCCTTGACGAGTCCAAGCTGGGAACATGTCTTGACATGCCAATAACCATTCAAGCACTTCCCCTTATAAATACTAACTTAACTTACCTAACCTAACCTAACCTACCTAACCTTACTAACTTAAGTAGTAAGTCATAAGGTTAACTTTCCTAACCTTACTCACTTACATAATGTAACCTATCCTAACCTAACCTTACTAACTTAATTTTACTTACATATCCTAATGTAACTTGACTTACCTGTACTAGCCTATTCTAATGTAACTTAGTTAAACTTACCTATCCTGACAGTACCCAACTTACATAACTTAGCCAACTTAACTGAACTTAGCCTACCTTAATTAACATAACTTACACAACTTAACTTTGCTTACCTAACCTAACTTTCCCTCTCCTACATAATGTAACTTAACCTAAGAATCATCTTATTCTCTCTGAAACATAATTTTTTCATTTATTTTCCCAGAAATTCATACAACTCTGACAAAAACACGAGCATCCTTACACAAACTTTATCAATAATCCTTTATATACAACCTCTCTCACCCCCCCCTTCCCACCACCACCACCACCACAACCTCTCCCCCCACCACCACCACCACTACTCCCCACTACTGAGAGGTTGTGGTGGAGCAGGGAAGCCAGATGTGGCCACACCCCAGGCACCGTCCTGGGAGGCCAGATGTGGACACACCCAGGCACCAGGCTGGGAGGCCAGATGTGGACACACCCCAGGCACCATGCTGGGAGGCCAGATGTGGACACACTCAGGCACCATGCTGGGAGGCCAGATGTGGACACACCCAGGCACCATGCTGGGAGGCCAGATGTGGACACACCCAGGCACCATGCTGGGAGGCCAGATGTGGACACACCCAGGCACCATGCTGGGAGGCCAGATGTGGACACACCCAGGTACCATGTTGGGAAGCCAGATGTGGACACACCCAGGCTCCATGCTGGGAGGCCAGATGTGGACACACCCAGGCTCCATGCTGGGAGGCCAGATGTGGACACACCCAGGCTCCATGCTGGGAGGCCAGATGTGGACACACCCAGGCACCATGCTGGGAGGCCAGATGTGGACACACCCAGGCACCATGCTGGGAGGCCAGATGTGGAATGAGCAATCCGAAAGAAGAGAGGCGAGACCAACCGCCGAAGATCCCGTAGTACAGGAGAAGTATGAAAACCACAGTGGTTTTTCCCTGTCCAATGAGAGGGGAAATCACACTATTATATATATATATATAAATATATATATATATATATATATATATATATATATATATATATATATATATATATATATATATATATATATATATATATATATATATATATATATATATATATATATATATATATATATATATATATATATATATATATATATATATATATATATATATATATATATATATATATATATATATATATATATATATATATATATAGAGGACGGGTTCTCACACCAATAATTTATAATTACAGGAGACTGGAGTTACGGGATGGAACCTGAGCCAACTCAAGCCAACATAGAATGATTAAGTACCAAACTGAATAAGTGGAGCGGGGCGGTACTGGAGAATGACATAAAGGCTTGTGTAAACAACATGACAATTTATTCAACAAACTTATTGTCTACTACACAGCCCCACACTTTACGTTAAGCCAAGAGTGTCACTTTACCTCTGACAAACACCACTGTTGTAGCAGGTGTCCTTGACCCACCACCTGACAGGTGTGTAGTGACACAAGGCCTCGACCCACTGTTGTAGAAGGTGTCCTTGACCCACCACCTGACAGGTGTGTAGAGACACAAGGCCTCGACCCACTGTTGTAGCAGGTGTCCTTGACCCACCACCTGACAGGTGTGTAGTGACACAAGGCCTCGACCCACTGTTGTAGCAGGTGTCCTTGACCCACCACCTGACAGGTGTGTAGTGACACAAGGCCTCGACCCACTGTTGTAGCAGGTGTCCTTGACCCACCACCTGACAGGTGTGTAGTGACACAAGGCCTCGACCCACTGTTGTAGCAGGTGTCCTTGACCCACCACCTGACAGGTGTGTAGTGACACAAGGCCTCGACCCACTGTTGTAGCAGGTGTCCTTGACCCACCACCTGACAGGTGTGTAGTGACACAAGGCCTCGACCCACTGTTGTAGCAGGTGTCCTTGACCCACCTGTGGGACATTTGGGGCTTGAATCTAATTATTTAAATATTAATGTAGTAAATTAAATTACGAAGGACCACCCGCTTTTATAGTAAAGAGGGAAACTGAGAATTTCTGATCATTAGATAATTCCTAGATGAACCAGTAACTATGGATAAAATACTAGAGAATATGATCATAGAAATAATTAATGGGCTGTATAATTAAATGAATCAAACCCTCAAACACCTACATTGGGGGGTTATTACTGAAACTCAGTACGTCCAGGAACTAGTGTGGTTCGTTCACTAATCCAAGATATAATAATCTAATCCTATGAATTATTATGAAACCAATGTCATTACCATTAATGGGAACATAGATTATGAGTATAATAATGATAATCACAATAAACACATGTCAATCCAAAAAGAGTTCTGCATGTAAATAATTTCAGATAATTAATAAAGGAAAACAAAGGAATCTTAGCTTAATGACGATTCCTTTGTGTAAGTCACGATGCTTCCTCTGATTCTCCTGGGCTCGGCTAGATGACGAGTGGGATGGATTAACATGGGAGAAGGCAGCAGGGAGAATTCTTCTCACGTGCTGCAAAACAAATATTTACAGTAGCAACTAATTAAACTACTGAATCTCTATGTTCAAGAAATTAATATTAATAGGAGATAATGGGTAATAACCTGTGGTTTGGTGTTGGTATACGTCGTCACGACAAATCACCCAGCTACTATTCTACACCCTATACGATGCATCAAATAAGGATAAGATACTTAGCTAATATGGGCACTGTATAAGTTTTAAGATTGCCGAAATTCGCGCCCCAGGCTCTGGCTTCACCTATCCTGGATAATGGCGCGCTTCCCTGGCCGGTCACGTGTAGTCAAGAACCAGATTAAAAAGGTTCCTTATATTACACTGACACCAGTTGAAGATATTGTCTGCAAGGTTGTTCACGCCTCACAGTGGCGACTTTCTTCTGAGGATGGATAACGTTTACCCTGATGACTGGGTAATGGCGTCTCCTCGTGAGCACGACGCGAACAGGTCCGCTCGAGAGCTTATGCACACGTGTACTGGCGTGCCCTCCTTTCCCACGCCGCGTCTCGCGTTCATTAGACAAATTATTGTCATGAATATTAGTATTTCTCGCATTTGTGCTTGAAATGTTGGAGACAGGACGGGTTTATTATTTAGAAGAGGGAAATATTATTATTTGCCAGTTTCGTGATAGTAAACATATAAGGGAGAGGAATTAATGTCTCTCCATGGCATTCACTTGTGACGTTAATTTTCATTACTAGATAACTGCTATGACTCTAACGCTCTATTCGGCTTTTAGTTGGAGGCCAATTCATCTGTAATTAATTATCACATAGAACGCCTTGGTTATAGAGAATCGAATTCAGTTCTCAGATACATTGGATATAATGTGTTTATTGTAATGAAATCTGACGCAATACTGGCGTCGGGTGACGTGAGAATTCTAGCCTACTGCACAGATGAAATTATTAGTACATGTGAATTCTACGTGGTGTTAATTTTACTTACTACAATAATCAGTAGAGTTAGTAATAATTAATGAGAATACAACAGTGTTGTATTCGGTGTTGGAAATTTCCAACATAACTCCGGGGGGGAGGATTCTAGGGTCGTAGTGTACTGTGGAGTACTGACTTATCCCGAAGTGATATTAAGATTAGTACATTAGTAGGTTAATATGTTAGTATGTTAGTACACACATAACGAACGTCCGGGATTTATCAAGGACTTACAAGAACTTGAGTCTTGCTATTTACATGTCAAATGGAACATGTCATTTATAGCCTACACAATAGTTAAAGATTTTAACTCACACAATTTAAACAACCGAATACACTATGATGGGAATGTCCTGGGTCATAGTGACTTGTAATGGTTTGTTACTCGACATCCCATCGCAGCATCATCATAGTTATCTAAGTGGGATGTGAAGGAAATTACTCTTGTTCAGAGTTGTAATAGGCTTGCAAATTCCGCCTACATTGTTGAGCAGCAGCTCTAGAGGGGCGGTTGCTTGGAGGATCAGAATTATTACCCTCGGAAATTATTGGGGAAACTGGATCTGGCTGATATTCTTGCTCAGTCAGTTCAAGGGGAACCAGCTTCTCTAAAGTTTTTAGAGTAGTGTTGCCTCGGCATAAAACTTTAACTACTCTCAGGACACCTTGATGATCTGGATGAATGGCAACAATTTTGCCTATAGGCCACTCTGACCTTGGTCCATCACTGTCGACTAGTACTAGGTCCCCTGGTTTTAATTGCACCTTATTGTAAGGACTCGAAGCTCCGTAGTGGTACTCTCGTAGAGCTGTGAGGTACTCTCGAGTCCACACCTCATTCCACCTGTTAATAACTCTGGAGAGATGCTGGTAGCTTTCCACCAAGTCTCCTCTGGTCACATGTGACGGGTCTACAGGGTCCTCTTCGGCTAAAGGGATGAGAGGGCTCAGTAGACCTCCATGGATCAAGTGTGAGGGGCTCAGAGGTTCTCTCTGGGTGAAATCATCAGACAGGTAGGTTATTGGGCGGTTATTGACTCGCGCCTCGATTTCCACAACAATAGTTTGGAGTTCTGAGTAACTGACCTTTTGTCGGTGTAAAGTTTTCCTTAGACACTTCTTGACTGTGCCTACCATTCGCTCGTAGAACCCACTTTGCCAAGGGGCTCTCGGTGCTATGAATTTCCAGTGACATTGTCGTCTCTGTAGGACTGACTGTACTTCTGGGTGGTTCCAGACTTCTCGCAAACAAGTTTCTCCTGCCACAGAATTGGAACCATTGTCCGATATCATTAATTTAGGACACGATCGGCGGGCAGCAAATCTGCGGAAAGCTTGAATGAAGG
The DNA here is from genome assembly GCF_040958095.1 of Procambarus clarkii. Taxonomy (NCBI): domain Eukaryota; kingdom Metazoa; phylum Arthropoda; class Malacostraca; order Decapoda; family Cambaridae; genus Procambarus; species Procambarus clarkii. The sequence goes on from NC_091163.1 coordinate 33,390,249, forward strand.
CTTCAGCACTCATGTCTGGAGTGACCTCTAAATGTACGCCTCTGGTTGTAGCACACGTAAAGAGACAAATGTACGCCTTCACTGGTATATTATCTGGGTTACCAGTGAGGAGTAAGGCTCCTGTATAATCAACACCAGTGGTTTCGAAAGGACGAAGATGAACCACTCGCTCTGTGGGAACCGACCTGTGAGATTTATATTTATTTAATTTATATGAATTTATATTTACGTTAATTTATATACTTCGATAGCAATTTGTATAATGATAAGTGGACTGTATTTCTGCAATAATCTCAATCTCACAAATCGATCCTCTACACATTAGGGGGGGTTTATTATTAATTGAATATATATGCAGCCAATCAAACTACAGTAATAGACTACATACATTGAAGAGGTTCCTTAACTTATAGTACAGCAGGTTAGTCCACCAGGTATAACTTGGGTGTAGACACCAAATTATCCTCTTTGAGGTAGCTTCCATCACCCAGTAACTGGTGCACAGTCTTCCTCGTCTTGACCTGTCAAAAGGGCGCTAGCTGTAAAGCCAGAAACCTATATATGACAAGTATATCAGAGAAAACACTATACATGGAACCTGAAGACCTGGCTTAATTACCTTTAGTTTGAGGCGATTTCGTGATCTAACCGGATCACCCTATATAATGACATTAATGGCCACTAATGATAGATAATGGGTTTCGGAAAGAACACTTAACTTGATTTGATGACAGCGTGTTGAAAATGGTACACCTTTGGTTTCCATAACACTACGTCCAAGTAAATTTAACAGGAGCCGAATTTGCTCCCTGTGAGCCTCTGGTCTAGTCTCAACAATGGCTGCCCTCCTTCCCCACTGACGCCTGGCTTACATTGTCCAGATGTCAGAAGTTGATAGAAGGGTCACATTTACTCTACTTTAATATTGATAATTAAGTTAATTTATATGAGATTTTTATGATGGTAAAGTCCAAAGACTAATGTATTTAAGAATAATTCCCACCATAATAGGTGGAGAATATAATAGTATGTGGTGATGATATCCCGTTTTCTATAGACGGTAATTCCACTACAAGTTACGTTTTCTATGGGTAACTTGTTGGTAATACAGCAGCAATTATTATCTGTCTGTATGATATATTAAATGGTGTCGGATTTTCCGACATAATTCCCCAGGGGCTGCTGACGGGTCGAAGTCCTAATTAGAACAGACGAACACCGATACTCCTCCTTCGAATTATTAGATTAATTTGATGTTAGTAGTTAGTAATCACACATTTGTGTGTCAGTTCGTACAGGACGGATGTCCCGTACTAGAGTTGCAGGGGTTAGAAGTCTTAATGCGATTTCATTTCCCTGTCAACTCTTGAAAGGCTAATATTCAAGCCTTATTACATATTATTTAACCCAGAAGACTGGATGTGATCAAGTACTACAGTCAAGTATGATTCAGGGACTGCAGTGAGATCAGTGACATAGATATAACTTGAAGTTTGTTCAGGTAACTAGTCACTGATATATAAACACTGAGGCCCATGGAATACATCTTGATTAAATAATAAATGTATCAAATCAGTCATCAGATTTATTGGGGTTTAATTTAGTTAATTGATTCAGAAGATTGAATAGCTCATCATTAAAGTAAAGTATGGTTCTGAGACTGCAGTGGGTTCAGTGACATTGGTCGCAGTGACTTGTAGCTGTTTTAGGCTACTGTTCACTGATTTGCCACTGAGGCCTCATGAACTCATCTTCAGCTTTAAATGATGATACTAACATCAACCTCTGTTACTATAGTCAGCTGTAATCTCCTTAGTATAATGCTACTGGAGAAATATAATCAGCTGACAAATTTAGATTTCTACTGGTATTGTTTATCTGCAGGCATAGGTCTCCTCAGGCTTGATACTGGGCCTGAGAGTAATTTACCTCCTGCAGAGTTTAACATGGTTATACCCTGATATTTAGTAGGGCTACCGATGAATCGATGGCAATAGTCTGTCCCTACAAGGAGACCGAAGTCAGTGAGGTGATCAGACTTAATATTATCTGCCAATTTTATTCCTCTATTTCTCAGGAATTTGGCTGTTGCTCTCAGACCTTGAACTTGTAGGTCTACTGGTATTTTGTCCACCACAATGGCTTGTACTCGACAGACGTACCTGCCTAAGCGTACTGATGGTTGTACCACCTGGTAGACTTGAGGTCCTGCATCTGTTACAAACCCTGAGATGTTGAATGACATCTGGGCTACAGGCCTTAATTGTAGTTCATCTGCCAACTTTTTAGTGATATATGTTCTCTGGGATCCTTGGTCAAACAACCCATGGGTATGGACCTTGGCCCTTGTTATAAATGATATGTGTGGGGCTTCTATGGGGTACTGGTACTATTAAGGGGTAAGGGTAGTTAGAAGACAAGAGTATCAAATATGGGAGAGCTAAAAGGCCCGGCCCCCAAAATAAACTATCCACAGTAGTAATAACTTGCTACTAGACCATATATGTTAGTCTAAGGGTTGATCAATGCGCTCCCACATAGGAAGAAGGGATACTCTGTAATTCATGTACTTATTTATTAACCCCTTAACAACCCCCCATATACACTCACACCAATAACAATAATAATAATAACTTTACCACACTATCTTACGTTAAAAGCCTTGGTCCACTTAGGCAGGATACAAGGTTTACACTAATAACAAGCTAGGGTAAAGTACTACTGGATAAGCACTGAAGCTGGATGCAGCTTAGGGTAAGTAAGTAAGTAATTATCAAAAGAAGGCACCAAACCGGGAAGGCTATGTAGCACCATCAAATACGCAAAATAATCAGAGGGCGCTAAATATCACCAAGGATGCCAATACGAGAACAAAAACGCATAAGGCGAACGATATCAAAAGTATCCGAGTCACCAAGAATTCTATCGAGGGACAGGTGACCGCGAGGGGCGGTCGGAAAGCAAGACACACGCTCGTCCTGGAAGTCAGGACATTCAAAAAGGACATGCACGACCGTAAGAGGGACAATGCAACTAGGACAATAAGGAGCAGGGCGGCGCTCCATCAAGTGACCATGGGTTAAGCGAGTATGGCCAATACGCAACCTCGCCAGAGCTGTTTCCCACCGCAGGTTACGGTGGAAGGAGGACGGCCACGAGGAAACACAACATTTAAGAGTACGTAGCTTGTTACCAGTAACAGACAACCAAGAAGCCTGCCAACGGGTAAGGACTGAGGAATGGATAACCGGGTAAAAGTCGGAATACGGAATGCCTTTACGAGAGATGGGACAAGAGCGGACAGCTTCCTTAGCGGCAGCATCCGCACGCTCATTTAAAGACACACCAATATGGCTGGGAACCCAACAAAACTCAACCGACTTAAATTTACTGTGAACGAGAAACAGCCAATGCTGGATCTCGACAACTATTGGATGAACCGGATTAAAGGACCCGAGAGCCATGAGGGCACTACGAGAGTCAACAACAACCACAAAGGAAGACTGACAACGAGAAAGCAGGAGACGAAGAGCATAGAGAATAGCATAAAGTTCCGCTGTAAAGATGCTAGTCTCCGGAGGCAAGCGACACATATAAGTGCGATCAGGAAAAACAACAGAGTAGCCAACACCGTCCGCTGACTTAGACCCATCGGTGAAGACAGAAACGGAGCGGGAGTGAGAAGAAAAGTGCTCGAGGAAAAGGCGTTTTAGAACCGTAGGAGGGGTAAAAGCTTTAGTGATACGGGTCATGGAAGTACAAAACCGCGGAAGAGGGACCCTCCACGGGGGCAAAGAAGGAACAACACGAGGAGAAACATCAGAAATACGAACGGAGAGAGAATCCTGTAGGCGAGATAACCGGACAGAAAGAGGGAGGTGGTGAAGAGGAACAGGAACCGCAGGAGGGCTAAAAGTTAAAGCACGACAGAGGCGAGAGGAAGGATGTTGCAAGGACCGCGCAAGATACCGAAGACAGTAGCGATCACGGCGGTCCTGGAGAGACAGGAAGCCAGTGTCAACATATAAGCTAAGGATGGGAGTCGAACGAAAGGCACCAGAACTGAGGCGCAACCCAGTATAGTGCAAAGCATCAAGACGGCGAAGAGTAGAAGGAGAAGCAGACGAGTAAGCAGGGCAACCATAATCGAGCTTAGACAGGACGAGAGAGGAATGTAAAGCAAGGAGAGTGCGCCTATCTGCCCCCCAAGAAGTATGGGACAAGACCCGAAGGAGGGTAAGGGCCTTAGAGCACTCAACACAGAGGTAAGAGATATGGGGAGACCAAGACAAACGAGTGTCAAGGAATAACCCCAAAAGCTTCGCGGAATCTTTGTACTCAAGGGGATGACCATAAAGTGACAAAGAGGGACGAAGAACAACCCGTTTCCGCGTAAAAGTCATGGCACAGGTCTTAGAAGTAGAGAACTTGAAGCCATGACCTGTGGCCCAAGATAACACGGCATCAATTGCAAGTTGAAGCCGGCGTTGAAGGAGAGGCGAATCATCACCCTGACAACAAAGGGTAAGATCATCGACATAGAGAGCGGAGAAGACACCAGAAGGAAGAGAGGAAAGAAGACCATTGAGGGCAAAGAGAAAAAGAGTAGTGCTCAGAACACTACCCTGGGGCACACCTTCGTATTGCTGAAAAGAGAGAGAGAGAGCGGTACCAAGGCGCACCCGAAAGGAACGACGAGAGAGGAAGCTGCGGAGAAAGAGAGGGAGATGACCACGAAGGCCAAAAGAATGAAGTTGAGATAGGATATGATAACGCCAAGTGGTGTCGTAAGCCTTTTCCAGGTCAAAAAGGACGGCAACAACGGAGGTCTTCGCAGCAAAAGCAGTACGAATATAGACCTCCAAGTTCACCAGGACATCTGTCGTGCTGCGGCACTTGCGGAAACCAATTTGAGGTGATGGGAGAAGGGGAGAGGAGGTGATGGTGTTCCAGGAACCACATCAGACGAACGTTAACCATACGTTCAAAGAGTTTGCAGACACAACTTGTGAGAGCAATAGGGCGAAAGTCCTTAAGGGAAGTACCCAGAGACCCCGGTTTGCGAACAGGGAGGACAACGGCATCGAGCCAGTCCTCAGGGACTGACGACGACTCCCAGATCCGATTATACAGACTCAGTAAATACTGAGACGTGCTCGGAGGGAGATGGCGAAGCATCTCATAATGAATACCATCGGAGCCCGCCGCCGTAGAACCGCAGAGGGCCAGGGCAGAACGAAGTTCAGAGAGAGAGAAGGGATCATTATAGGGAAGCTGAAGATGAGTGCAGAAATCTAAAGGACGAGACTCAAGGACAGGTTTACGAAGAAGGAAAGATTGGGGAAGATGAAGACCAGAGCTAACAGAAGAAAAATGGGAACCCAGTTCGGAAGCGACCTGCAACGGGTCCGCCACAAGAGTATCATGGAGGTGAAGGACCGGTGAAACATCGGGAACGAACTTACCCGCTATCTTGCGGATACGTTTCCAGATCTGGGCCAGAGGGGTCTCGGACGTAATTGTTGAGACATAAGATGCCCAACATTCACGTTTAGCCGTACGGATGGCCCTACGGGCCACCGCACTCGCTTTCCGAAAGAAAAGAAAAGAATCGGTCGTCTGCCTACGGCGGTGCCTCTTCCAGGCTGCACGCTTACAGCGGACAGCCCGAGCACAGTCCGCATTCCACCAGGGAACGCACTTCCGTGGACCCCGAGAGGAAGAGCGAGGAATAGAGCGGAGGGCAGCGTTGAAGACAGTGTCATGAAAAAGGAGGAGAGCGCGAGAGAGAGGCAGAAGGGAGAGGTCAGGGAGAGCAGCACTGAGGGTAAATAGGGTCCAGTCTGCCTTAGCAAACTGCCACCTAGGGAAAGAGAGGGAAGGGCGAAAAGAGAAAAAGGAAACAAGGATGGGGAAATGATCACTTCCATGGAGGTCATCAAGAACCTGCCACGTGAAATTTAAGTAAAGAGAAGAAGAGCAGAGAGAAAGATCAAGACAAGAAAGGGTGCGAGTCCGAGAGTCCAAATGAGTGGGCTCACCAGAATTCAGAAGAGACAGGGAAGAAGAGAGGAGAAACGGCTCAAGGAGGCGACCCCGGGTATTCGTCAGAACGTCACCCCAAAGAGAATGACGACAATTGAAGTCACCCAGCAGGAGCACAGGCTCCGGCAAGGAGTCCAGAAGGTGTTTCAAATCAGGAAGAGAGAGCGGGACACTCGGGGGGAGATAAATGGAACAAACTGTGTACCATTTCCCCACAAAGATACGAACGAGCAGCAGAACAATGGAGAGGCGAAGGAAAAAGTAAAGGAACAAAGGGAACATCAGCCCGAATCAAGAGAGCAGAAGAATTAGAAGCCCCAGCAATGGCTGGGGGGGGGGGAGAGAAAGGAATAGCCACAAAAACGACCAGGACGAGCACCAAGCATTAGCTCCTGGAGACAGACACAAAGGGGCGAAAACCGCGAAATCAGAAGTTGGAGTTCGAGGAAATTGGCGTAATAACCTCGAACGTTCCATTGAAGAATGGACAACGACGAGAAGAGAAAGGACAAAAACAGAGAACAAGGAAGAAACAAAGGCGAAAGAGCAACAGAGCACGTTAAAGAATATCAGGGTCGGGATCAGGGTCAGCAAAGTCAGGGTTAGGGGGCATGGGTAAACTGAGCAAAGACGGAGGGAAGGAAACGGGAGAACAGATCAGAGGTGGGCGGGCAGGGTCCGGAGGAGAAGGAGGAGGAAGAGGAGGAGACAACGGAGAGGAGCCGTCAAGGACAGCAGCAGGAGGAGGGGGAGTAGAAAGAGGGGAGCGCACCCCAGCAAGAGCAGCAACCGAAAGGGAAGCAGGGGCCAAAGAAACCTCCATAGCAGGAACAGGGGGACGCAAGCACTGAAACGGGAGGGGAAGGAGCAACAGAGCCAGAAGGAGGAGCTGAGGAAGAAAGCGAAGCCTTCTTACCCGCCGGGGAAGAGGAAGGAGAGGAGCCAGGCTTACGCTTCTGACTTAAAGAGACCGGTGTCCCAGCAACTACGTACCGGGCAACGGATTCCAGTGTCTCAACAGGAGAAGCCGAACGAGAGCACACACGACGGCCGTTAGGAGAGCGATGGACATCCGGCCGCACCGACAGGCGGTGGGGAGAGCCGATAGATGGAGGAAGAGGATGGGAAGGAGGATCGGAGGGGGACGAGGAAGAAGACACAGAAGACACGACAGACCGGGTAGAAGGAAGGGGAACCCCAGACAGAGGACCAGGAGGAGGATCCTTCGGGAGAGAACCCAAAGGAACAGAGGAGGGGGCAGTGGGCGCATCAGGGTCCAAGGCCCGGAAACGGTTGTGAGTCTGAGGAAGGCGGGAAGGACGAGGAGAGGAAGAGCGCAACACGCGAGCATAAGAGATATTAGCATAAGGCGGGAGCCGGCGAACCTGGCGCCTCGCCTCAGGAAAAGATAAACGCTCCCGGTGCTTCAGGTTGAGGACGGCTGCCTCAAGCTTGTAATGGACACACGCACGGGAGAAGGTAGGATGGGCCTCACCGCAGTTGAGGCAACGAGCCTGGGGAGAAGTGCACTCCGACTTAGAGTGACCTTCGCCACCACACAAAGGACAGAGAGAGACAGTCCCGGAGCAGCGGAGGGCACCATGCCCAAACCTCCAGCACTTGTTGCAGAGCCGAGGAGAAGGAATGTACTCCTGGACAGAGCACCTGGCACCAGCAAGAATGACAGAGGGTGGAAGGGTCCTACCATCAAAGGTAATCTTCACAACCCGGAGGGGTTGACGGCGACTACCACGAGGGGGACGAGTAAACGTGTCCACCTGGAGAATAGAATGGCCCTGGGCAGCGAGGATATGTTGAATATCGTCGTGGCAGTCGCGCAGGTCCCGAACACCGGTTGCAACATGGGGCGGGAGCAAAATAGTGCCAACACTGGAATTCAACTGAGCGTTCTTCGAGACCCGAACGGGGGTCTCGCCAAGGCAGGATAAGGCAGCCAAGCGGGAAGCAGCATTCTGAGAAAGAGCAGCAACGACACGCGTACCGAGACGAGTGGGGTTGAAAGTAATGGAGGCATCCACGGAATCAATGAGATGTCGATGAAGGGAGAAATCGTCAGGAGGCGCAGAATCAAGAGGGAGGAGATCAAAATATTTGGCCCACGAAGCGGGACCAAACAAGGCTTGATAGGTAGCAGAACTGGAAGGAATCGAGCGAGGGCGGCCGTGACGAGGACGGCGGTGAGAACCCCCAGAGAGAGAGGGGTTAAAAGGCGCAGTAGTTACAACTAGAGAAGGAGCCGCGCCAGGGGACGAGGTAGTCACCACTGGGGGCTTGGGGCTCGACCCAACCACAGAGGAGGGAGGGGAGCCAGGGGAAGGAGTCAGAGAGGCCAAAGGAGGAGCAAGGTCGGGGCCCAATGCAGCGGAGGCTACAGAGCCCGATCTTCCAATACGGACCGACCCGGGGGCTTGGTCGCCCACCCCACGAGCCTGAGAAGGTAAGCCAGAAGCAGCCGAAACAGGGGTTATCATCTTGACGAAAAGAAGAATTCACTCACGAATGTGCCCCCACACCCACCATGGAGCCACAATTAGAGGCAGGACACCCAACAAGAAGCTATCGCCGATCTTGTCGGGGCCTCCTAGGGGTGCGTCGTGAGTATACGCCCCACAAACGCCACCTTAAGAAACCGACAGTCCGTCGAGATCGGGTTCAGTGACGAAGTGGGGATTGACAATAAAAGGTTCCCCTCGCTCTCGACGTCGGGTACTGCAGTTCTACGGGTGCATGAGTATGCCTCCTCAAGCACCCGGGCGTCAAAATAGAAGAAGTCCATGGAAGAACCAGAACGAGCAAAAGGTCGGCAGGAAACGGCAAGCAGATAGGAGAAGAGGGGGGAGAAAAACGAAACAGAAGGAAAAGGAAAAGGTGCCCAGCAGAATTGGAGAGGGCGGCAGCAGGAGCACAAGGCTAGAAAAGGACAGAGGACTGTCCCAAGGAGCATCACACTCCGGCAGCCGCCCACTAAGCCCCCACACGGCGACAATGAGCTGAGCGGGGAGGGGGCAGCTTAGGGTAGGGAAACCACGTGGGACCCTAATACAAAACACAACACTTAGGGGTACCCAAAACACTGGCAAATACTATCCCCAGGTCTCACCAATATTTACTACCAGAGTAGGCACACTTAACACCATATAATACTTAACTTAAGGGTACAGGAACTTAAGGTAAGGGAAATAAGTAAGAGGAGAAGGGAGGAGATTAGGGGTGCAGCCACAGAGTAGGTCTCGTCCGCACGAACACCAGCCAGAGAAGAGAGAGCTCCTAGCGACCAGCTGGCCTCCCACATGTCGTGGTGCCGGATGGAGCCTAATTGATCGTGCAGCTAAGCACATTAAAGATCTTCCCCTATTCAACGTATTGTTACTCTATGAATGATTAGAAAGTATTAGTAAGCAAAGTTGGTGCCTATGTTATTATTTAATAATCAACCCCCAGCTCAGTCTTTAAATGCTCTTTGAGAAACAATAATAGTCTTACGTCTGGCAGGGAAGATACAAACAATTGCCGCTTGTGATGCACTATACTGTACTACCAGAAAGTTTAATAGCTCAATTTTGACCTCTGGTTTCCACTGGAGAACCCAGGGTCGTAACACTCCTCCCCCCTTCAGAGAAAAAAAAAATGTGACTACTAGAATAGTAGTCATATTTTTTTGTAAGAGTATACAGAGAATAAAAAGAAAAAACATGACAAAAAACAAAAAATCAATCAAAAACAATTTCTCTGCAAAAAAATACAAAGGAGTTCTCTGAAAGAAAAAAAAAAACATACACAAAAAAATAAAAGAACAGGGAAGTAAATAAATTGGACACGGAATATTTAATGTCACAGGAGAACCTAAAAAAAAATAACTAAAGCATGACAGTTGGTAAATGGCTTTCTGTGGCTCAGATGAATGTTATTCAGGCAACCGGGACAGAGCGTCGGCTATCACGTTGAGTCTGCCCGGTAGGTGGGTAATGGAAAGATTGAAGTCCTGTAGGTACAACGCCCACCTGAGGATGCGTTTATTCTTACCCTTCATCTGAGTCAGGAAGACTAGTGGGTTATGGTCCGTGTATACTTCCACTATATTACCTGTGAGGTAAACTTCGAACTTTTTACATGTTAACACTAGCGCCAACGTCTCTTTTTCTACCACTGAATAATTGCGTTGCGCCTTGTCGAATTTCACAGAGTAATAATATACTGGGTGTTCCACCTGATCATCCCCAGTTTGCAACAACACTGCACCAGCACCCGAGTCAGACGCGTCAACATGAATTTTAAACGGTCGGTCGAACCTTGGACTAGCAAGCACTGGGGCGGAAGCTAAGATCAATTTCAAATTTTTAAATGCCTCTGCACAGTCTGATGACCACTTAAATTTAACGGCTTTCCGCAACAAGTCTGTGAGAGGAGTGGCAACACTGGAAAAGTTCTGACAAAAACGTCGATAGTACGCACACATACCGATAAATCTTTGAACGTCCTTTTTAGACTTTAGTACTGGATACTCCAGAATGGCACTGATTTTATCTTGCCGAGGTAACACTTTTCCTTGGCCCACTTCATAACCGAGGTACGTCACTGTGCCTTGGCCAAAATGACACTTTTTAGCATTTAAGGTAAGATTTGCCCTTTTCAAGATGGCAAACAACTGGCGTAACCTAGCTATGTGGTCAGCCCAATTACTGTCAAAGAGCACGATATCATCTAAATACGCCCGACAATTTGGCACCTTAGCGAGTAGAGAGTTCATGAGCCTCTGGAACGTGGCAGGAGCATTACGCAAGCCAAACGGTAACACTTGATACTCAAAAACACCCTCGAGTGTCACGAACGCAGTTACCTGTTTAGCACGTTCAGTGAGTGGGATTTGATAATACCCCCTCGAGAGGTCGAATTTCGAAACGTACTTGGCATTTCCCAACTCGTCGATGCAGTCCTCGAGGAGGGGCAGCGGATAGGCATCCACAATGGTCACCTTGTTGAGCTGCCGATAGTCGGTGCATAATCGCCAGGAGCCGTCTGGTTTGGGGACCAAAAGGCAGGGCGAGCACCAAGAGCCCTGGCTCGGCCGGATGAGGCCGTGCTGGAGCAAGAAGTCGACCTCCTTCCGTACGATGGCCTTCTTTTCTGGACTCATCCGATAGGGTTGAAGGCGAATGGGAGTGTAGTCCGTCAACTCGACATCATGGCAAATGGCATCAGTCTGGGTCGGGACCTCCCCGAACAGACTGGAGAATTCATCAACCAACGACTGCACCTCTTCACGTTGGGCCATCTGCAAATGGGACAGTCCCTCCTCCACAGCATTCACAGAACTAGAATTATTGAAAATGAGATTAGTTGGGTCCCCAGAACAATCATCCCCTCTCTCACTGGAAATGGAAACATTGGTTAGTGCAATGGGCCTGGGGCACTGGAACTTCTTCAGTCGATTTACATGTATGAGCATTACCTGGTTACGTTTGTCAGAGTGCCTCACTTTGTACGTGAGGTCCCCAGTCTTTTCTGTCACAATGTAGGGGCCTTCGTACTTGTGGGACATAGTGTTCCCTAGTCGAGGCTTTAATACCAGGACAGGGTCGCCAGGCTGAAATACCCGTAACTTAGATTTAGCATCGTTACGTTCTTTCATCTTTTCTTGGGCCTTGCCAAGATACTTTAATGCAGCCGCCTTGCAGTCCTTGAGTCTCTGGTGCTGTTGCGCAAAGAAAGCCGAACCTTCGGTTAATGTTACGTTCCCTAACAGATTCTCCTGTAACATTTGCAAGGGTCCACGAACTTTATGGCCAAAGACTAACTCAAAAGGAGAACAACCCAGTGAACTTTGTAATCCCTCTCTAGCCGCAAACAAAACATACGGTAAATTCTCATCCCAGAAGGTGTGGGAACTCTCGCACGATGTCTTCAACATCTGCTTCAGAGTTAGATGGAAACGTTCAATTACCCCCTGACTCTGTGGATGGTATGGGCTGGAAACCTTATGAGTTATTCCATGTTCCTTACAAAATTGCTCAAAAATATCAGACTTAAAATTAGTACCATTGTCAGTTTGCACGACCCGAGGCAGTCCAAAAGTGGAAAAAAATTGCAACATACGAGCAACAACAGTTTTTGCTCGGATGTTCTTTACAGCAAAAGCCTCTGGGTAACGAGTAGTGATACACATCATTGTGATTAGGTAAATATTACCAGACTTAGTTCTAGGCAATGGTCCAACACAGTCCATTACCACATGAGAAAATGGTTCCTCTGGCACGACAATAGGCCTTAGAGGAGCTTTAGGTGGAGTCTGGTTTGGTTTCCCAACCAGTTGACAAACAATACACGCATTACAAAATTTTGCCACATCGCTTTTCAGCTTGGGCCAGAAAAAATACTTTAAAATTTTGTGATACGTAATATTAATACCTTGATGTCCCCCCATAGGATCATCATGAGCAGCTGCCAAAACTCTCTCTCTATAGCAGGTCGGCAACATAACCTGGTGGACTACCTCCCACTCATTTGACAAGGGAGCACTCTGTGATCTCCATTTTCTCATCAAAATCCGATCATTGTAGTAGTACCCAGTTGCTGCGTCTACAATTTCCTCCATAGAGACAGCTGTCTCATGACAATCTGCAAGAGTGGGGTCAGCTTTCTGTAACTCACTCAAGGAGGCATCTAGGCCTTGGTCAGATGCCATTGGCCGAGGCTCAACAGTGTTCTCCTCCACCTCCCCACTACTCTCAGTAGATGGCGGTGGCAGGCTCTCCACAATGTCCTCGGCCACGTCATCGAGTCGGGCCATGAATGTGTCCGCGAGGTCCACTTGGTTTTCACCACTCGGAAAGCTCCTCGTGACCTCGGGATTTACCACCTTGGTAAGCACAGGGCTGCCCTTACATTTAAGTCCCATAGACCTGGTCACCGCGCACGCAGGGTACACAACATTATCCTCTGCGGCGGGTGGATCCAGGCAAACCTTAGGGGTAGGCAACATAATAGGCAGTCTGGAGTCCCCTACCTTATCCCCTGCTAAATCATTACCAACTATTACATCAACATTAGGAAAAGGTAGGTATGAAGTGACTCCGACTGTACAAACACCCCTGTGGAAATCAGATCCCAGGGTAACCTTATGGAGGGGGTACTGCTCGAGTATCACTAGTGACACCCTCGACCAGTACCACCTCTCCAGTGTCGAGAGTGTTGGCACCTTGCATCGCATTCTCTAAAATTAAAGTCTGGATGGCACCGGTGTCTCGGAAGATCACCACGTCCTTCCAGGAAGAACCCTCAGACAAAAGTAGTCTCCCTTTCGATAAGAATGGGGTAAGCAAGTCCAACCACTGTGGGTTGGAGGTCTTACTCCCTAATCCTTCCGAAGGCCTCAAGCCCTGTGTCACAACTAGAGCATTGGGTCTTTTTTCTGGGTACAGTTGCCAACAACGGCTAATATTGTGGTTTGAACGATTACAGTGACCACAAAAACGTCGGGGAGAAGAGACATTACTAACAGAATTACCCTTCGGTTCACCTTTAGGTGCCGTTGGGCTAGACACTTTAACAGGGTTAGTTATGTCTGAAACAGAAGGTGCATTAGGTAAAGGGTTAGAATGAGCTGGTCTGGACTGGCTGTGGGTATAAGTTTTGCTACTCTGTGGGGTATAATTATTTTTATTGGGCCTTTTGCCCGCCAATTGGTAGTTTTCTGCCAACTTGGCCAAATCCCCTATTTTAGAATTTACCTCTACCCTTCCTCTAATGTAATTTGAAACATTCTCTGGCATAATATCTATAAAATGCTCCATTAAAATTAAGTTTCTGAGAGCCTCGTATGTTTCGGCTTTCGCCGAGCGAATCCATCTATCAAATAATCGAATTTGATCATTCACAAATTCAGTGAGCGGTTGGTTGTGAGTAGGCCTAAAGTTGCGATAAACTTGGCGGTGAGCTTCAGGAGTAATTTCATATGCCCGCAAAATACATTCCCTGACTTTATCATATTCAAAACACTCGTCGTCAGGCATGTTTATAAAAATATCTTGTGCTTTACCCCTAAGTCTTCCCTGTAGGATTTTCACCCACTCTTCCTTTGGCCAGTTCATGGACGTGGCCAATCTCTGAAAATGGTTGAAAAACCTTTCAGGGTCAGACTCGGAAAATTCAGGCAAATTATGCTTTTTCTCATAATGCCTGGGGTTTGAATCCCCGGCAGGTGGAGGTCCAGTGGCATTCGCTCTAATTCTAGCCTCCTCGGTTTTGAGTCTTTGCTCCTCTAATTTTATTTTTGCTAACTCTAAAGCTAATTCTCTATCCCTATGAGTTGCACTTTCTGCTTGGCTAGGCTGGCATAAAGGTGTAAAAACAGAGGGAGAAACAAACAGGCAGAAACGTGGCAGGAGTACGGATGGAGAGGGGGAAATGCCCAAGACTGGACTACAGTTCGGCATCAAGCCCACACATACTACACCCCCCAACTACACAGAGACTACCACACCCCTCAACTACACAGAGACTACCACACTCCCCAGTATCACTTCCAAAACTGGACAAACCATTACCACAACAACACACCCTGGGTCAGGGTAGAGAGGAGGGAGAACTACCAAAACCTTCCAGAAGTGACACACAATATGGACAATCATTCATATTTGCAAACATTCAAGGTTTAAAGCCAAAGTCAAGAAATAAAGTTAAGTTCATAAATGGCCTTCTATTAGAGTCAAACTCAATATTTGGGGCATTCACGGAAACTCATACAAAAGATTACATGGATGGTGAAATCTGGATTCCAAATTATAATCTATATAGATGTGATAGAAAAACTAGGTCAAATGGAGGAGTAGGTCTGTATATTAAAGAAGACCTGGTATGCACAGAACTACTAAATTCAACTAATGAGGTGGTAGAGGTACTTGGAATGAAGGTAGAGAAACTAAACTTAATTATTATTTTAATATATAAACCGCCAGATACAACGATTGAGGAATTCACAGAGCAGATGCACAAAATAGAGAACATACTTGACAACCTAGCAAACCCAGCTCCAGATATTATCTTTCTTGGAGATTTCAATTTACCGAGTCTAAGATGGAGAACGGCAAACACAAATATCATAACAGGGAATGACCCGGGAAATAACCAACCACAGGTTAGAGAACTTTTGAGATTCTGTGACAAATTCTCGCTCAGTCAACAGATTACAGAACCAACTAGGAACGAAAACACACTAGACTTGTTATTCACAAACAATGATGAACTAATCAGGGATATCACAATCTCAGATACTTCATACTCAGACCATAAGCTCATTGAAGTGCGAACTAGCATAAATAACGGTAGTAGGTCTAAGAGACCAAACAAGCGAGAAGGAATATTCAATCAATTCAATTTCAACAATAAGAGGATTGACTGGGAAAAAATAAATGTAGACCTTGCAACCATTCAATGGGAGACGGTCTTAAGCGACAAAACTCCCACACAGGGAATAGCTCAACTGACAGCTGAAGCTTACAAGGTCTGCTTGAAGCACGTGCCTGTGAGGAGGGGCAGAAAGAGGACCACTCTAGAAAGAGAACGGAGACGACTGTACAGGAGAAGGAAAAAAATAACGGAAATGCTTCGGCAGACACAACTATCACAAGCAAGGAAAACAAGCCTAAGCAGGGAGATTGAGGAAATAGAACAAACGTTGAAGCGATCATATGAGTCTGAGGAAATGGAATTGGAACAGAAAGCTATACAAGAGATAAGGAAAAATCCGAAATATTTTTTCACATACGCAAAATCAAAATCCAAAACCTCGACCAGTATTGGACCGTTAATTACAAATGAAGGTACGTACACAGAGGACAACAAAGAGATTAGTGAAATTCTAAGAAGCCAGTATGAGGCTATGTTTAGCACACCAATAAACAACATGAAAGTTGATGACCCAGACAGCTTCTTTATGAATGACATTCAAGCGGCAGATAATATAACGGATATTACCACAAACTCGGAAGACTTTGAAAGAGAAATTGATAATATGCCTATGCACTCAGCTCCTGGGCCTGACTCATGGAATTCAATATTCATAAAGAAATGTAAAGTACCAGTAGCGAGAGCACTCAGCGTAATATGGAGAAAGAGCCTGGATACAGGGGAGATACCAGCAGCACTTAAATCTGCAGATATAGCTCCGTTGCACAAGGGGGGGAGTAAAGCCTTGGCAAAAAATTATAGGCCAGTTGCACTAACATCACACATAATAAAAGTGTTTGAAAGAGTGATTAGGAATCAAATTTCCAGTTTTATGGAAAACAATGAATTGCACAATCCAGGACAACATGGATTTAGAGCGGGAAGATCCTGTCTGTCACAGTTACTCAACCACTATGACAAAATCACAGAAGCCCTAGAAGAAAAGCAAAATGCAGATGTTGTATACACAGACTTTGCAAAGGCGTTCGACAAATGTGACCATGGGGTGATAGCTCACAAAATGAGGTCAATGGGAATAACTGGAAAAGTAGGACGCTGGATACTCAATTTCCTGTCGAACAGAACACAAAGAGTAACAGTCAATCAGATAAAATCGAGTCCAAGCGATGTTAAAAGCTCTGTACCTCAAGGTACAGTCCTTGCACCGCTACTGTTCCTTATTCTCATATCTGATATAGACAAAAATACACGCCACAGCTTCGTGTCGTCCTTTGCAGATGACACAAAAATCAGCATGAAAATTACCTCTGCTGAAGACATTGAAAAACTACAAGCAGATGTCAACAAAGTTTTTGATTGGGCAGCAGAAAATAACATGATGTTTAACAGTGATAAATTTCAGGTACTCAGGTACGGCAAAAATGAGGATCTGAAACATAATACAGGGTACAAAACACAATCGAATCTTCCCATAGTAGAAAAACAGCATGTCAAGGATTTGGGAATAATGATGTCCGACGATCTAACGTTTAGGGAACATAACCAAGCAAATATCGCGGCAGCCAGAAAAATGATCGGATGGATTACGAGAACTTTCAAATCCAGGGATCCCATCACAATGGTTGTACTCTTCAAGTCACTTGTGCTGTCCCGTCTCGAGTACTGCTCAGTACTCACTTCCCCCTTCAGAGCAGGAGAGATTGCTGAAATAGAGGGAATACAGAGAACATATACGGCACGCATAGACGAGATAAAACACCTAAATTATTGGGATCGTCTCAAAGCTCTCCAAATGTACTCTCTAGAAAGGAGACGAGAGAGATACCAAATAATATACACATGGAAAACACTGGAGGGTCAGGTCCCAAATCTACACAGTCAAATAACAACGTACTGGAGTGAACGATATGGAAGAAAATGCAAGATTGAACCAGTGAAGAGCAGAGGTGCCATAGGCACAATCAGAGAGCACTGTATAAACATCAGGGGTCCGCGGTTGTTCAACGTCCTCCCAGCGAGCATAAGAAATATTGCCGGAACAACCGTGGACATCTTCAAGAGAAAACTGGACGGTTTTCTAAGAGAAGTTCCGGATCAGCCGGGCTGTGGTGGGTACGTGGCCCTGCGGGCCGCTCCAAGCAACAGCCTGGTGGACCAAACTCTCACAAGTCGAGCCTGGCCTCGGGCCGGGCTTGGGGAGTAGAAGAACTCCCAGAACCCCATCAACCAGGTATCAACCAGGTGTATCACTTGCCAATAGTTCTTCATCAATACAATGTTGTAATATTTCATTCACCAAAGTCCACTTTTTATCTGCGACATTTAATTCTAGGTCAAATTCCTTGCCTAACAATACTAAATTAGACTTGGTAAGTTTCTTTATCTCTACTGCTGAAGGCTCCCTTGCCAGTCTTTGCATTTCAGAAGACATCACTAATAATTTTAGCTCCCAGCCAAAGAAAAAATTAAAAAATAAAAATTGGAAAAAAACAAAAATTTGCACGGCCCCTAACACAAGGCCACACTAACCTTAATCGTGAAGGGATCCAGCTGGGTGTCCAGTCAGTGCAAGAATGTCCTTTGCTAGATGAGCTGGACCCTAGGCTAGCACACAACTGTTCTGCGGAAAACAAAAAATTTTAATTTTGGCACTCAAGAATCTAATTTTTTTACACTTATAATGTTCCTCCCGGACTGGCCAACCACTTGTTATAAATGATATGTGTGGGGCTTCTATGGGGTACTGGTACTATTAAGGGGTAAGGGTAGTTAGAAGACAAGAGTATCAAATATGGGAGAGCTAAAAGGCCCGGCCCCCAAAATAAACTATCCACAGTAGTAATAACTTGCTACTAGACCATATATGTTAGTCTAAGGGTTGATCAATGCACTCCCACATAGGAAGAAGGGATACTCTGTAATTCATGTACTTATTTATTAACCCCTTAACAACCCCCCATATACACTCACACCAATAACAATAATAATAATAACTTTACCACACTATCTTACGTTAAAAGCCTTGGTCCACTTAGGCAGGATACAAGGTTTACACTAATAACAAGCTAGGGTAAAGTACTACTGGATAAGCACTGAAGCTGGATGCAGCTTAGGGTAGGGAAACCACGTGGGACCCTAATACAAAACACAACACTTAGGGGTACCCAAAACACTGGCAAATACTATCCCCAGGTCTCACCAATATTTACTACCAGAGTAGGCACACTTAACACCATATAATACTTAACTTAAGGGTACAGGAACTTAAGGTAAGGGAAATAAGTAAGAGGAGAAGGGAGGAGATTAGGGGTGCAGCCACAGAGTAGGTCTCGTCCGCACGAACACCAGCCAGAGAAGAGAGAGCTCCTAGCGACCAGCTGGCCTCCCTCATGTCGTGGTGCCGGAAGGAGCCTAATTGATCGTGCAGCTAAGCACATTAAAGATCTTCCCCTATGCAACGTATTGTTACTCTATGAATGATTAGAAAGTATTAGTAAGCAAAGTTGGTGCCTATGTTATTATTTAATAATCAACCCCCAGCTCAGTCTTTAAATGCTCTTTGAGAAACAATAATAGTCTTACGTCTGGCAGGGAAGATACAAACAATTGCCGCTTGTGATGCACTATACTGTACTACCAGAAAGTTTAATAGCTCAATTTTGACCTCTGGTTTCCACTGGAGAACCCAGGGTCGTAACAGCCCTCTTATTCAGGATGGTAATTTGGGCAGTAGGCAAAGTTGTATTACCTTTAGACTTTGCCGATTGAACACCCTACCCATCAACATTGGTGTTCCTCAGGGCAGCATACTTGGCCCTCTCCTCTTTCTCATCTACATTAATGACCTTCCAAATGCCTCCCAACACCTCAAACCAATTCTATTTGCTGACGACACAACCTTCATTTACTCCAGTCCTGACCCCCTTGCTCTAAATGCCACAGTAAATACTGAGCTAGAGAAAGTCCATCTTTGGCTAACTGCCAACAAACTCACCCTTAACATTGACAAAACTTTCTATATTCTGTTTGGCAATAAATCCTCTAATCAGATAAATCTCAAAATAAACAATACCCAAATTTGTAACAAATTAGATGGCAAATTCCTTGGCGTTCTCATCGACCACAAGCTGAATTTCCAGGGTCACATTCTAAATATATCAAAAAAAGTTTCAAAAACTGTTGGCATTCTTTCTAAGATCAGATATTATGTACCCCGCCCTGCCCTGGTTACTCTCTATTACTCCCTCATCTATCCATACCTCAACTATGGTATTTGTGCTTGGGGTTCTACTACCCAAAATCATTTACGTCCTCTCATTACCCAACACAAAGCTGCTATTAGGACAATAACCAACTCTGGCCCCAGACATCACTCGGTACCCTTACTCAAATCTCTGAATATGTTAGATATTAAGTCACTGCACATTCTCTCTTGTGTATTATACATATATAAAACGCTGAACTGTAATGCCAATCCTGACCTCAAAAGCTTCATTGAAGGTTGTAACAGAACCCATGAGCACCACACCAGGAATAAATACAGTTTTGATATTCCTAGAGTACGACTTAATCAAACTAGAAATGCTCTACAAATCAAGGGACCCAGAATGTGGAATGACCTTCCCAACCATGTTAAAGACTGTACCTCTCTCAACCAGTTTAAGATAAAAACTAAACACTACCTAATAAATTCCCTGTAACCCACCTCACTCCTCTATTGTCAACCCATGTCTGTTATTTTATTTTATTATTATTATTTTTTTTTTTTTAATCAACACTGTTTGTCAACCTATTGTATTTGTGCTGCTTTTTCAGTCATGTTTCCCCTTTTTTTTATCTTTATTTGTATTTGTTTTCAACACTTTTTATTCTTTATGCTCAATTAGTATTAAGTTCTAGATATTAATGTTTTTCTTGCCCGAAACGCATTGCGTAATAGTGGCTTTAGGCATTGTATGTACTAGCTCTATCTTTATATCAATCCATTAATGTAACATCACTTGTATGTATGTACCTTACCTGAATAAACATATTTATTTATATTTATTTATTTATTTATAACACTCTCCGTTTGTTGCACCTTGCAGTACTGTACTGTGGTGGGAATGCTATCTTCCACCTTGGGGTTTGGAGACGTTGTTTTGTTGTCTCTGCACAATGCTGCATGGTGCTGACCTTTGTTACACCTATTACAGGTGTGTAATTGGGTATCACAGTCGTTGATGTTATGTTTCCTGAGGCACCTCGTGCAATGTTGCAAATCTTTGAGTCGCTCAACACGGGCGTCACTATCAGGAAAATTAGGGCAGTGGTACATTGAATGTTTCTCATTGCAGAACAAACATGTTCCATAGTTTCCAGTACCCTTTGGTGTCACGTTCTTGGGTGACACAGTAACTATAGGCTTGGAGGGTCCCACTGCATATACGCCCACACTGCTACTGTTCCATTTTGGTGTTGAATTATATTGTCTAGATTGATTTGGAGTACCTTTGGTACTCTGTGGTTTACTATTATTGGTTTCTGAGGGTTTACTTGGTGGTTTTAATTTGTCATGTGTTCGTAATTGATGAACTACTGACTTTAAACCTTCAGATATTTCATTCATGGATAAGATACTTTTATTGTAATGAGCACTCATTTGTCTCAATATGTCCCTAGGTATTTTCTCCTGGACAATTATTTTCAAGACCCACTCAGCCCCGTTTGTATCTGCTGTCAGGCTGAGGGCATTGATCAATGATTCTACCTCCAGCTTGAAGACTTGGAGTGAATCAGCTGAAGCCTCCGGTGGGGGTAAATGCAACAGCTCATGTACTAAATGTGATGTTCTTACTTCTGGATCAGCATAATTATCCTTGAGGAGTTTTACTGCCAGATCATAGCCATCATTAGTTAATCTCAGATGGGATACTACTGTTTTAGCCTCACCTGATAATTGGCCTTGCAAATAAGAGAATTTACTACTCTTTGGTAAAGATTGTTTTGAGTCTACAAGGTCAACGAATTTGTTCCAAAATTCGTCCCAATCTTCCTCATCTTTTCCTGAGAAAGTGGGTAAATTAATTGGAGGGAGTCGAGCTTCTGCTTGACTCGTATTAGATGCAACTGTTGTTGTTGTTGCTGTTGCCTTGTTCTGGGCAATTAATTTGACATAAGGCTGTAACGTGGCCTGAGTGTGATCTTCATAATTCGCAAGATCAACCATAATGTCGTCTATTTCTGTTTCTGATAAATTGGTGTTGGCAAGTTCAGCCACATATGTTGCTATTTGACATTTGATTTGCTCAAATTTACCTGCAGCTGCTTGATAATAGCTTTCCAGGTCAGCATAATCAACTTGAGATTGTTGTGACAAATCTTCACATTTCTTGATCTGTCTTGTTAAGTGGCCTTTAAGACCTGCAAGGGTTCTTTTCATTCTCCCTGCATTATCCATACTGGCTCGTTGGTGAAGCCTTGTGGGGCTTGTACTTGGGCTGCTCATAATACTGAACAAGCTCTAATGGTAGCCTAGGGTAAAATGCACTCACTAGGCAATAATCCTACCTCTACTAGAGGTTAGCACTTAAAATTAATACACATTATATATATATACAATCATCCACACTAATGATTTGAGTGATAAACCAGTGTCACTGGAAGTACCTTTAGATTAGCTCTTCTATATCACCCTAGGATGGTAGAGACACTAATTAATCACTCAAAGGTGCAATGATCATAAGTAATTTATTATATATACAACTCAACTCGAGTTGATAAAAATTACACCCAAAATAGGGTCTGGACCATTCATTAATGGTGTTAGGTTGTTTAATATAGTACAACTGACTATGGTAATAATGGGACTAGGATGAGCAATAATAGTTCAACTAGTCAATGGTAATTTACTACCCTGTTGTGGGTTGGCAATTAGTAAATATTATATTGTGAACACTAGTGCAATATATATTAAATAATTCTCTATTTGGAGAAATAATATACACAATTATTGATAATAGCCTCTTAATTAGCCTCTATGAAACTTCTAATATTATCAAGAAGTATTAAATATTATTAGTGACCTCGCGAAATAAACTCCACAAAATTCGTAGATAATCTCTCGCGAAATGTAACACCACGAAATCCGTGAACAATGTCGCGACACAGTCACTAATTTGGCTGGCTTCTATATTAGTGCTGTGATTTCACAGAATAACACGCCACCAAATCTGTGCGTGTGCATGAAACCGCTGACGAAGCTGAACTGAGCAGGGCTCGTGAACTCGCACGAGTCAACGCCGCCATCATTGACTGCTGGCTTTGTTTAAATAACACTGCACTAGTATATTTAATGAATCCACTGGTTAACTGGTTCATCCGGTACTAAGATGACCAAATGTGGGTTCAAAGGATCAAATAATCCGTCATCCGGTTCGAAGATGACCAAATAATGTGGGAACCGACCTGTGAGATTTATATTTATTTAATTTATATGAATTTATATTTACGTTAATTTATATACTTCGATAGCAATTTGTATAATGATAAGTGGACTGTATTTCTGCAATAATCTCAATCTCACAAATCGATCCTCTACACATTAGGGGGGTTTATTATTAATTGAATATATATGCAGCCAATCAAACTACAGTAATAGACTACATACATTGAAGAGGTTCCTTAACTTATAGTACAGCAGGTTAGTCCACCAGGTATAACTAGGGTGTAGACACCAAATTATCCTCTTTGAGGTAGCTTCCATCACCCAGTAACTGGTGCACAGTCTTCCTCGTCTTGACCTGTCAAAAGGGTGCTAGCTATAAAGCCAGAAACCTATATATGACAAGTATATCAGAGAAAACACTATACATGGAACCTGAAGACCTGGCTTAATTACCTTTAGTTTGAGGCGATTTCGTGATCTAACCGGATCACCCTATATAATGACATTAATGGCCACTAATGATAGATAATGGGTTTCGGAAAGAACACTTAACTTGATTTGATGACAGCGTGTTGAAAATGGTACACCTTTGGTTTCCATAACACTACGTCCAAGTAAATTTAACAGGAGCCGAATTTGCTCCCTGTGAGCCTCTGGTCTAGTCTCAACAATGGCTGCCCTCCTTCCCCACTGACGCCTGGCTTACATTGTCCAGATGTCAGAAGTTGATAGAAGGGTCACATTTACTCTACTTTAATATTGATAATTAAGTTAATTTATATGAGATGTTTTATGATGGTAAAGTCCAAAGACTAATGTATTTAAGAATAATTCCCACCATAATAGGTGGAGAATATAATAGTATGTGGTGATGATATCCCGTTTTCTATAGACGGTAATTCCACTACAAGTTACGTTTTCTATGGGTAACTTGTTGGTAATACAGCAGCAATTATTATCTGTCTGTATGATATATTAAATGGTGTCGGATTTTCCGACACGCTCTTCTGGGAGTGGTGGAGGTCCTGGGTAAGGACATACTCTAGCGTCGTATCTCTTACAGATTACACAAGATTTAATAATTGTCTTAACTGTCTGACGACCTTGAGGAAGCCAGTACTTTTGTCTAAGGTCGGTGAGAGTATCTAAAACTCCACCAAGTAAGGTACCATATTGATGGTGGTGTAAGACAAGAAGTTTAGTGATGATGTGGTGACGAGGTAGAAGAATTGGATTCTTTGTGTCCAAATCAATTTTTGCATGTAGCAAACGTCCTCCACATCGTAGTATGTTATGAGTGTTGGCATCGTACTAGATGCCTAGAGACTTAGTTAATTTATCTGGAAGATTCTCATATTCGCTTCCATATGTCTCTTGTTGTGCACGTTTGATCCAGTAGAAGATAGGATTGGGAAACTTATGTCGAATTCCTACCTTAGTAAGAAAATCAAACACATGTGCAGTCACTCGTAGCAATTTGCTTAAGTTAGAATAATGGTGAGGATCAATGGCTAATGTTCGTTGAGGTTCTGGTTCTTTCATGGGAGTGGTGATATTGGTCACTATGACTTGTGGCTTTTGTTTGGGCCACTGACCACCAACAAGCCATGAAGGTCCATTGAACCACAGCGAAGACTTGACAAGTTGTTTTAATGTTAACCCTCGAGATAAATAATCTGCAGGATTGTCCTTAGTAGGAATATGTCTAAATTTATATCCAGCAGATAAATCATGAATCTCCCTGACGCGATTACTGACGTAAGGAGTTTTGTTGTTATTGTTTCTTACCCATTGTAAGACTGCCTCGTTGTCTGACCACACTACAATCTCACCAAAGTGGATATTATTGAGTGTCTTTGCCAGGCAATGAGCCAATCTTACTCCCACCAGCAATGCAGTCAACTCCATCTGAGGTAAAGATCTCTTCTTAATGGGAGCAACTCTTGCTTTAGATGTGAGCAAAATTGATTGTGCACAGTTAACTAAGTAGGCTACTGCGCCATATGCTTTGCCAGAGGCATCGCAAAAAACGTGCAAATTGGTGGGTAAGTTCGGTCCTGAAGCATTACGAGGAAATTTCAAAACGCCTAACTGATTAAAATCCGTTGAGAGTATTTGCCATTTAGCTTGTAACTCACTTGATAACGGATCATCCCATCCCATATGTTTCTGTCAGCACTCCTGCATTAGGAGTTTGCCCCTTATTAATATAGGACTAAGTAGGCCTAAAGGGTCAAATGGTTGACTGACAAATGAGAGCAGTGTTCTCATGGTAAGGGTTGAATTATCAGTTTGTACTGACTTGACATTCATCTCGTCAGTACTGGTGTTCCATTCCACGCCTAGAACCTTTAATTGACTGGGTACCTGATAATCTGGAAATTCTTTCTCGATTACCTGGTTAAGCAGTTTATTATTTGAGGCCCATGACTGTAGTGGCATATTGGCTCCTAATAGTTCACGGTTAGCCTCATGGTAGATTTCTACCAGATCAGCTTGATCATTAGTTGTCCCCTGGAAATTGTCGACATACAAGTTGTCGCTAATGTCTGCCTTATAAGGGCTGTTTGATTTCCTCAAATGCGTATCTAATGTTGCTTGCAAAAGAAACGGTGAGGACGTAGCTCCAAATAATACTGAGGCAAAACGATAGGTGATTACTTCACTGTTAGGATCCAGTGGATCTTTAAACCAGAGGAATTTTGTGTAGTCACGATCTTCCTCCTGTAACCCTACTCGGAGAAAGGCTTTGCTGATATCAGCTGTATAGGCAAAAATGCCTGTGCGAAATCGTAACAACACATCATGTAGCCTTTGTGTTAGGCTAGGTCCCATTTGGAGACATTCATTTAAAGACACACTGCTTTGCTTTACTTTAGCACTGCAGTTAAAGACAATACGAATAGGTGTTGTCAATGAGTCTTTCACCATGGCGTGATGAGGTAAATAATGACCTGTTTTTCGGTCATCGTGTTCAACAACTTCAATGAACTTATTGTTAAGTTGTTGTTGGATAAGTTGATGATACATGTTCAGTTTGTCTGGCTGCTTCTGTAGTCGTGTTAATTGAGACTGCAATTGTGAGGCTGCCATAAAATAATTAACTGGAAGTTGTGGATGATCCAACTTCCATGGGAGTCTTACCCAGTATTGTTTATTTGAGTAGACAACTGTATCCAGGTATTGCTGGTAAGTCCACGTATCATCAGGACTTGGTTGCTCAGGGATAATGCCTAAAGTGTCTAAATCCCACAAACGATGTATTGGTGGGTCAGACTCAATATCCTCAGATATTTCCCTGAAACGTAGGGGTGACTGTTCCAAGCCTAGTCACGTCACGATTACATTATTGGATTGTTGGTTTGTGGACGCTGGACCTTGTCTGAAAAGCACTGGTCCTGTATGCAATTTGCCTCCTGCGAACGACAACAAATTCATACCATGTTGCCTAGTGCATCCAGTTATAAACTTGTAATAATGATCCGCGCCTATTAGTATTCCAACATGTGTGAGGCAGTCAGAATTTATTTTATAATCTGCTAGCCTCATGCGGTTTCGTTTAAGATGTCTCGCAGTGCGAGCTAATCCTGTGACCTGCAGGTCTGTAGGAATTTTATCCACTACTACCGCTTGGATTGGACTAGTAGAAGATCCGAGTCTTACTAATACTTTAACTACCTTGTAGTCACGAGGTCCACTATTTGACAAGAAACCAGAAATATTTAACCTCACACTTTTGGCAGGTTTTAAATTTAACTCATCTACCAACCAACTGTTGTGTAATGAAGGTTTTCTGTGAACCTTGGTCAAAAAGACCTCTAGTGTTGATTCTAGATCCTCGGTTTATTAGTTTAAGTTGAGCTGTAGGCAGAGTAGTATTATTGCCTGACTCAGTAGCAAGTACATTTACTTCTTGATGCACTTTGCAATATTGCACTGCGGTAGAATTCGTAGAATTCTCTCCAGTGGTCATGGTTGGTGTAGAAGATTTTCTACATAAGGCGTAGTGGTGTACACCTTGGTTACAGCGGTTGCAGGAACGTAGCTGCACTGCACATTTCTTGGGATCATGAGAGCCCATGCACTTGTTGCAATTGTGCAATTCTTGTAACCTTTTAACCCTAACATTATAAGTAGGATAAACAGAGCATTGATAAGTGGTGTGTCCCTGATTGCAGAACAGACACCTTCTCTGGTTAATAGACTTAGTCTCTTTAGTAGACAAGTCATTGGTTATCTCTGAAGGAGACACCGAATATGTACCTACATTTCCACTTCTTTTCCCAGTGGATGGAGCAGGTTTGGATTTATATTTATTAGACTTACTCTGAGTCTGTTTATGTTTGACTGAAATATCAGTACTAGTTGGTTTAGACTCAGGTTTAATTTTATCATGAGTCTTTAACCTGTTAACCGTGATCCTCAATCCCTCGAAAATTTGGTCAAGAGTGAGAAACTCGGTATTATAATGTGAGCAGAGCTCTATCAAGACATTTCGAGGTAATTTCCTCTGTAATAATAACTTGATAGACCATTCTGAAGCAGGTATATTAACTTTAGTACCTAAGGCCTTTACTAGAGACTCTACTTCTAGTCTGAAGCTTTGAAGTGACTCTGGTCTACTATTTGGTGCATTCAGATCTAGCAATTGATAATAGAGGGTAGCTATACTTAACTCTTTGTTGCAATAGTTCAACTTCAGGATTTTTATAGCTTCCTCATAATTACTCTCATTAAGAGTAAGGTTATGTATGACCTTTTTAGCCTCTCCTGTGAGAAGACTAAGTAGGTATGAAAATTTAGAAACCTTGTCTAGAGACGGCTTCTTATGGATGTGAACTTCAAAGGAAGTCCAAAAATTGTCCCAATTTTCTGTATCTAATCCTGAAAATGTAGGTAAGTCTAGAGTAGGTAAACGAACCTCTGGTAGTTGATTATTGAAGTGAGACCCAGTGTTACTGGTATTGGATCCAGATTGTTTTGCTAATTTAGATAGCTTGATAATTATATCTTGAGTCTCATCTTCATATTGGGAGATGTCGTCTACAATTTGACTTGCTTGATCAGGATCGATTTCTACAGTATTTAGCAGATCAAGGTAAGATTGACCTGCAGATCTGACTTGATCAAATTTCAGTTCAGCTACTCTAACTGATGTCTCTAAGTGATAAGAGTCAATGGGAGTATCTTTAGTTAAGCCCTCAGCCTTGTTAATTAACCTGGTCAAATGACCTTTAAGGCTACTGTAGGTTCTCCTCAATTGCTCAGGAGTAGCCATGTTGGGCTTAGGTCCAAACTTCATGGGATTAGTATATGTATTACTAATGAAGCTTGGGTACTTGTTCATTAGTGGACAAGTAACATTAAATGTAGCCTAATTTAAGGTGGCTACTTTATGTTTTTCCTCACTTGAGGTTGAATGTACCTACCTACCTAACAACAAATAGCTAGATATTTTGTGCACTGTCTGAACTTCACCATTAGTTCTCGTCCGGTTAGCTCTTCTATATCACCATCAGAGTTAATGGAGATTATTCAGCAATACACAAAATAGATATACAAAATAATGCATACAAGAGAAATATTATGGAGACACTCCAATCAGAGTTATCTCAAAATTTAATCCCACCCTGTATAGGGTCAGCACAAATAGTATAATACATACACTACTGACTAGCTTAGGTCTAGTCGTAATAATTCCTAACTAAGAACTATAAAGTTATTTAGTCTGGGCTTGTACCAAATTCAGCACAATCTCAGCCTAAATTCTACCTAATAACATTGGTAAAGAGTATTGTGGTGCAGTAAGGTGAATATAGTTGTGCTGTATTTTTGGGTTTTTTGTTTTATAAGAGTGCTCTTGCACACACAGGTGAACAATTATGTACAGTTAAGTTTGGCTTGCTAGCCACAGCCGTTTGTGATGGTTGATGGTGTTAATTAACTTGTCAACCACATGCAACCTAGATTCCCCTGACAAGTGTACACCATCTCTGGTCAGGTTCTGTCTGTAAGGTCTGGCTGTAAATTGGATATATGTGGCATCCAATCTCACTCGTTTTTTCAGCCTGAAATTTATGTACTTAGCAGCTCTCAGGTAGTATTCTGGGGTTACTCCCCAACGATTATCTTGACTTGGTTGGCGAGGTTCCACTAATGTGAATACTACCGATTCACTGATGAGCTTGAAAGAAGAAATTATGGCTTTGAGGTGTTTGATCACCTCAGCTGAATGACGAGTGGGGTGGATGTCATTACCACCTAAGTATATAATGGTTAGATGGTGAGGCCACTCTAACGCAGGTGTTAGGGTGGGGTTATTATAAAAGTTATGAGCTGTTGCTCCTGGTGACCTAAAGATTGACCTAAAGTGACCTAAAGAACTCAGATTCTCACCTCTGTGTGAGGTATAGGTCTAAGTGTTGTGGGTAATTGGCTATGACCCACTAAAGCTACTTTATACATGAGGTGAAAGTAGCAATATGTTAGTGTGATCTAGGCTAACTGATGTGTTACACTTTTAGTTGACACAATTAATTAAATAGTTAGTCTAGCTTCTATCACACAAGGATTAGTTATTAATGATTAATATTTTAATTATAATTTTAATGCCTATCCGGTTCGAAGGACCATAGTGTGGGACATTTGGGGCTTGAATCTAATTATTTAAATATTATTGTAGTAAATTAAATTACGAAGGACCACCCGCTTTTATAGTAAAGAGGGAAACTGAGAATTTCTGATCATTAGATAATTCCTAGATGAACCAGTAACTATGGATAAAATACTAGAGAATATGATCATAGAAATAATTAATGGGCTGTATAATTAAATGAATCAAACCCTCAAACACCTACATTGGGGGTTATTACTGGAACTCAGTACGTCCAGGAACTAGTGTGGTTCGTTCACTAATCCAAGATATAATAATCTAATCCTATGAATTATTATGAAACCAATGTCATTACCATTAATGGGAACATAGATTATGAGTATAATAATGATAATCACAATAAACACATGTCAATCCAAAAAGAGTTCTGCATGTAAATAATTCCAGATAATTAATAAAGGAAAACAAAGGAATCTTAGCTTAATGACGATTCCTTTGTGTAAGTCACGATGCTTCCTCTGATTCTCCTGGGCTCGGCTAGATGACGAGTGGGATGGATTAACATGGGAGAAGGCAGCAGGGAGAATTCTTCTCACGTGCTGCAAAACAAATATTTACAGTAGCAACTAATTAAACTACTGAATCTCTATGTTCAAGAAATTAATATTAATAGGAGATAATGGGTAATAACCTGTGGTTTGGTGTTGGTATACGTCGTCACGACAAATCACCCAGCTACTATTCTACACCCTATACGATGCATCAAATAAGGATAAGATACTTAGCTAATATGGGCACTGTATAAGTTTTAAGATTGCCGAAATTCGCGCCCCAGGCTCTGGCTTCACCTATCCTGGATAATGGCGCGCTTCTCTGGCCGGTCACGTGTAGTCAAGAACCAGATTAAAAAGGTTCCTTATATTACACTGACACCATTTGAAGATATTGTCTGCAAGGTTGTTCACGCCTCACAGTGGCGACTTTCTTCTGAGGATGGATAACGTTTACCCTGATGACTGGGTAATGGCGTCTCCTCGTGAGCACGACGCGAACAGGTCTGCTCGAGAGCTTATGCACACGTGTACTGGCGTGCCCTCCTTCCCCACGCCGCGTCTCGCGTTCATTAGACAAATTATTGTCATGAATATTAGTATTTCTCGCATTTGTGCTTGAAATGTTGGAGACAGGACGGGTTTATTATCTAGAAGAGGGAAATATTATTATTTGCCAGTTTCGTGATAGTAAACATATAAGGGAGAGGAATTAATGTCTCTCCATGGCATTCACTTGTGACGTTAATTTTCATTACTAGATAACTGCTATGACTCTAACGCTCTATTTGGCTTTTAGTTGGAGGCCAATTCATCTGTAATTAATTATCACACAGAACGCCTTGGTTATAGAGAATCGAATTCAGTTCTCAGATACATTGGATATAATGTGTTTATTGTAATGAAATCTGACGCAATACTGGCGTCGGGTGACGTGAGAATTCTAGCCTACTGCACAGATGAAATTATTAGTACATGTGAATTCTACGTGGTGTTAATTTTACTTACTACAATAATCAGTAGAGTTAGTAATAATTAATGAGAATACAACAGTGTTGTATTCGGTGTTGGAAATTTCCAACACCACCACCTGACAGGTGTGTAGTGACACAAGGCCTCGACCCACTGTTGTAGCAGGTGTCCTTGACCCACCACCTGACAGGTGTGTAGTGACACAAGGCCTCGACCTACTGTTGTAGCAGGTGTCCTTGACCCACCACCTGACAGGTGTGTAGTGACACAAGGCCTCGACCCACTGTTGTAGCAGGTGACCTTGACCCACCACCTGACAGATGTATACAGACACAAGGCCTCGACCCACTGTTGTAGCAGGTGTCCTTGACCCACCACCTGACAGGTGTGTAGTGACACAAGGCCTCGACCCACTGTTGTAGCAGGTGTCCTTGACCCACCACCTGACAGATGTATACAGACACAAGGCCTCGACCCACTGTTGTAGCAGGTGTCCTTGACCCACCACCTGACAGGTGTGTAGTGACACAAGGCCTCGACCCACTGTTGTAGCAGATCTCCTTGACCCACTGTGAGATTTTTCTCTACGCCTACCTCCCTTAGGAGGTGGACTACAAGTTTATAGTCTGCTCACGGCAGTTAGGCATGAGTCCAGTAGAAAATGGAAAAGCGGGAGCAAACCGCCAGGCCTCCACCACCAGGGGTGAAAACCTGTCCACAATAGGCCGCTGGCTCCTCCTAGTTAAACAGGACGTTAAAACTAATAAAGGGTAACCGACGGGTTCTCACAATCAAATATTTATATTTGATGTGGCGCTATGAATTGGAATTCGAATTCCCAAGAACAGCCGTCGTATCAAGATCACAACAACATTTAATAATATGCAGAAATATGGTGGAATAATATGGTTGAAGGGTTGACATCAAAGACCGTTTTCTATAACATAACAATTTATTAATAACAAGAGACTAACTACTACATTACCGAGTTTACGTTACGTTAATGTCCATCCAGTGGCACGATAACAAACAGCTAAATAGCAACCCTTGCTGTGAGGCTGCATACTGAACTAACCTGAACACAGGTGTGCCCATTGATGACACAATATTGCAAATCAAAGAAAAATATCACAGACTAAGTTACATCACAGCGAATGGTTATGTTATTGTACATCAAGTGGCATTTGCAACACAGCTATTCAACAGCCCCTCGAGAAGTGACAGCAGGCGCCATCTTGCTGACACTTCGGGCTGACAACATGAACTAACTGAACAAATGAAGGATATCCACTGAAGACAAAGACACAAGTATGCAATCAATAGTGTCTCGGTTTCCCTGACAGCTACTATAATCACAAACTTAGGGGTCCTCCCGCCCCCCAGGAGAGACCCACGTAACTAGGAGGGTAGTCCAACAGTGACTCCCCCTATCACAACCCAGTGTGAACACTCTTTGCAACTCCCTACAAGAAGTTGCACTGTTGTAAACAGTAACAAAGACAGGCAAAGCGGGATTCTGGGACACAGCTCCACAGATCCCTAGATGACTCTACTCTCGTCACCAGACGACAACCAAAAGAAATTGTCTTAAGTGATTAATTACGTTAATTGACTGATCGCAGCAGTCAGCAACAAAGTACTACGGTAATCACAAACAATTGTCTCACACTAGACAACAACATGATGATACTCTGCGTTAATCTTTAACACTTGTCTCTCTCTTGTTAACAATAACTCAAACATATATTACATCACACTTGACTCCTAGCAAGTATTCAGTGAGTAATTCTCAATTAAGGTCAAACGGACCACTAATTACATCCCCATTGAGTTACGTTAACTAAGCCTACCCTAACTTGGTAGCTTCTCAACAGTCGTTGTCAAAAAATTACTAGTGTTAATTACCCTAATTAATTCCCTAATTAATTCTGAGCGATTAATTAACTGTCAACAGGACCGATAATTAATCATCCATAAATACGTCTCACTCCGCACTGCCTAAGCAGGTCTCATCAAACACTGTGAATTCACGGGAAAGGAGTTAATTACCCTAATTAACAAGATGTGCCACTAATCCACTGTCCTCAGACAGGATATGATTAATACAACGATTTATGCTAGCTCCATGACCTCGCTTTACCGAGTCATCGGAGCTCTCCAATGTTAATTACTCCACTAATTGCTATACCCCAGAAAGGTAATTAGTCTCGAGCATATTACGTTAACACAAATACTGACAGACTCTGACAGATCCTCTCCCACTACGTGAATTCATGATGAGAAGGCTAATTACATAATTAGCTAGAGTGGTCAATTAATTGTCACATGGACAATTAATTGCTCCCGAGACGTATCTCACTCAAGCTCAACACTGTTTTCTCTCATAACAGCCCTCACTCACTCCACAATACTAAGTGTGCACCCCTTATCCAGTTAATTACCCCTTACTTAATTAACTCACTGAATCCTTAAGTCCTCAACACAACTTAAAGAAACAAAGTAACCCCAGCGTTACATAGGTCACACTACAATGGCATGCAACATCATAAAAGCACTGCCCACATATGGTTGTGGCTACTGCAGCTCGCTAACTACTGTGCCCACACAATAATGACACACGGTTGTGCAACACACAAAAGTATACTAATATTACTGCCCCCCTCTTTATCTTGCACCCATTGCAAAGGACTACTGTGAACACACACACTTACCTCAGCAAGGCAATTAACCCATCAATTGCCTGCTCTCATTAAGCACTGTGAATTCCCCTGAATAATCCTAGAGGTCCCTTAAACCCTCAACACAGTTCCTGGGGCAATAATATCGTATAAACTGATAACAATACTGCACAAACCTGCAACATAATGATGCCGTCGGCATACCCCACATGCTAATGACATCATTAGGCAATCAGTCAGCAATCACATCTACTGACTCACCACACAACACAGTACATAAACATGCAAATGAACATATAGAAATGGCATTCACATAATCAATGAAAATTATATCATCATGTAAATGTAACTAATTACACAGACCTCAGGGCCCCCACTGAAATCCCTGCACCTGGGCTGCCTACCTCTAATGATTATAATTTACGGTACTCTATGGCATTAATCCAGTCTGAACGATTATATAGAATCGACAGGCTGGATCACTTATATGGTAAATCTCTACACTGACCGGTTACATACTCTAGTCAGTCTACTATATATACATTATGATACTACAGTGTGGTCCCGTGTATAATATCTATCTCCAGGTACCGCCCTATCAATCACCTGGCCCTACTGACAGCTGTCACTCAGCTGCTTCTCTAGCCTGGCGAGGCTCTGAGACAACTCTTACCGTGAATTTCCACCGGTATGCATCACACTGTAATAGTACTCATTTCTACTGCCCTCTTTCCCTTATTTTTTCCTCATTTCCCAAGTCACTACCACACTAGCTGACAACACTTAGCTTGCTTGCTCCTCATGCGTCGACAAGATGTGGCCCTAGGCTGTCCCGGGAAAGTGGCCAAGGCATGTGGCCACCGCGTGGCCCACAGCGCCCCTCCCGAGCTGAGAGGGGGGGGGGGTGGGGTTTGGCTGCGCGGGTGGCCTGGGTGGGTGGCCGGCGCACGGGCAGGCGGGTGGAGTGGCCGGACCATGCGGCGGGTGGCCGGAGTGGCCCCCCGGGCATACACACGTGGTTGAGGAAACGCCCACAACTCCAGCAGACCAGAACCTGCCTTGCTCTACACTGGGGTGACAATGGCCGGCGGCGTCCCCACACTGACGCAGCCTGGCAGAATGCAAAGTCCAACATGGGCCTGTAATATCACACTCACTTACACTGCCCAACACCAATTGTCCATTGCCACTAGACAGGATACTCGACCCACCTGTTACACCATGAGGCTCTGCCAGCTGCCCCCTGGGTGAACACAGTCAACTGTCTCTTTAGCTTTTTACTGTTCCTTCCGTAAATCCTTGGCCCCAATTCACCTAATTGGGCCTTGACACAACCCCTGATGGCAGGAGTGCCATATTCGATGAGTAATTTGGACGAGAGAAGCGATTAACGTGGGGTGGAGGTGGCCGGCGTGCCACCTCCACCAGACACTTCTTCCTCCCCTGGCCGCCCAATTCAAACTGCCTCCCTGGCGGGCAGGGAAACTCAAATACCCATACCTCCTCCCTACTTTGTCTTGACCAATCAGCCTGGAGCCGGCACACTACCAAGATTCCGCTTCCAACTACAGCTCTTCGCGCCAAAACTAGGCTTGGAGCACACATGCCTAAACCAATCACCTCTCTCCGTCACCCTCGGGCGTCCTGTGACGTCACAAGGAGGGTGAGGCCTAAAACAAAGGCGCGATGTCTCCCATGTAGGGGGGGGGGGGGGGGAAGGCAACGTTCACTCCACTCTCCCCCCACCTCTAACGGTTTTAGTCAAGTACCTCCTCATCCTATTTCACAGAAACATAAAAATTTCTGTAATTCTCTCTACAGAGCAATCACAGACCTCTAACTACTCACAAATGATAGTCCATAACATAAGCTTTCATTCAACACCCAACAAGCATATGCTATTTTGAAAGCTTCAGTTTCTAGAGTGACTAGCCTAATCTAGAAACTAGGAAAACTAGCTGAGGGATCTAGATCCCTCACACAACCTCCCACTAAAGAATATATTTTCCTGCAAGGAAAATACATTCAAAACACCAGCTAGTTTTTCTGCACACACCTGCCCAACAGGTGTACTAGCTAAACATGTGTGGAGTGTGAAACTCTGTTTCCTATACATCCCTGGCCTGAGGGTCTCTGTGCACTACCACCGGATCACCCTGGTGGTGCTGCCCGACCTTGGAGTGGCACATGTTTGGCTCCAGCTCTGGTCCTGGCCGGTTCAACACCTCGCAACCATTTCCATCACTGAACCTCCCATTTCCATCCTCGGTCTGTGTCATACTGGACACATGTGCAACACAGTGGTGTGGCCTTACCGGTGAAGCACTTCTACACTCCCCTCAGCCTACAAAGGACTTACTGTCAGTCCTCCACCTGACCTAGCAACAAGTTGACAGGATCACTCTCACTGTCCAACTGCCCAACACCAGCCGGCCTTGCTCTACCGACTGAACTATCTGGGAGAAAACCCTCTTCTACAAGTACCTATGCTCCCCTACTGAGCTTGGAGTCCCTCCCTTGCTTCTCCTAGGTCTCGCTACTCTAACAAAGACTCAAGCGAAACTTTTTGACATCTGTCAAACTCTCTTGTCTATTTCTCCCTGGATCTAACTTGGAATGTGATCAGCATTCCTTCTGCAGATCTACTATAACCCTTTACCAAGGCAATCCTTAAAGAACAAAATCATTATGCTGCTGGGGATCTGAACCATGGAAAATCACCAGCCCAAAATGACCTTTGCCATCTTGCATTGGCAGCCTTTCTTCAAAAGGCGATCGATGTATGCATCCATCGAATCGTCTTTCTCAGAACTGCCAAGCTAGGCATCTTTACCTTCATACCTTGTCACCGGGTTAAGTGCACTAGGGTGGGTTTGGCTTCCCTTCCCTGTGTGAGATTGCCTCCTTGCAATCTGCACTTGAGCCAGCACTGACTTGCTGCGCTCTCACCATCAGGCTCGAACTCGGCCTTGCTGTCACCTCTGCAAACGGGAGCCTCTGCTCAACCTCTCTAGTGACTACCCTGAATTCTTCCTGGGGTTGTACGGTCCCCACTCTGGCAAGAAATTCCATCACCTGTCTAACTACAGATGAATTACTCCCTTTTTTAAAAAAGTCTACTTGGATCCTTAGCTGGTGGCGCGACCTCCCACTAAGATCCATCTGTGTAATAACGACTACACTCCTATGACACCCTTGACAACTACAGAGTCGTCCAATAAGACCTCTCACTCTTGAGGTCACTTCTAGAAGCTTCTTCTACCCTAAGGTTGGTGGTGTCTTGCACCTCAGGCAGATCCTGAGTGCACTCTTGCAACCACTGTTGCACGCTGGCTGGGTGTCCACGACACCTGCTGCTGAGCTGACACCCCTCACCAATGAGTGTGTCAATGTCCATAAGCTAGCAGCCACAAAAAGCCAGACAGATTTCCCCATATTTACCATGAAATACCTCTTCCATACTGCGTGTGTGGTGTGTGTGTACCTAAGTGTGACAACCGTGCACAAAACCTACCTCCAACAATACTGTTCCACAATATTCTGCAACGATATCTTATGTTACTTTAAAAATCAATAAGACTGCTCTTCATGGGCTCGAACCCAAGTTGCATAGCCCCACGTTGGGCGCCAGTTGTGAGATTTTTCTCTACGCCTACCTCCCTTAGGAGGTGGACTACAAGTTTAAAGTCTGCTCACGGCAGTTAAGATTGAGTCCAGTAGAAAAAGGAAAAGCGGGAGCAAACCGCCAGGCCTCCACCACCAAGGGTGAAAACCTGTCCACAATAGGCCGTTGGCTCCTCCTAGTTAAACAGGACGTTAAAACTAATAAAGGGTAACCGACGGGTTCTCACAATCAAATATTTATATTTGATGTGACGCTATGAATTGGAATTCCAATTCATAGCGCCACATAATTCAAAAATCTCACACCCACCACCTGACAAGTGTGTAGAGACACAAGGCCTCGACCCACTGTTGTAGCAGGTGTCCTTGACCCACCACCTGACAGGTGTGTAGTGACACAAGGCCTCGACCCACTGTTGTAGCAGGTGTCCTTGTATTCGTTTGCCTTGTTCGGGTTGAAGGTAGACACAGTAGTCACTTCTGTATATATTTATTCACCGAGACAACAAAGTATATATCTGGCCAACCGAGGTCTACCTACTCTGAGTCTGTGAGGAGAACTGAGGCTGCTGGGAGCATCGCTGATGCTCCTCTGTCTGGCATGACGTCAGAGGCCTACTTGCCTGTGATTGGTTATATTTCAACTGACATAGAATTTGGGTATAACATGGTAGTAACGTGTGAGGAAGCTATGGTAGTAACGTGTGAGGAAGCTACAGTAGTAACGTATGAGGAAGCTATGGTAGTAACGTGTGAGGAAGCTACGTGAGTAACGTGTGAGGAAGCTACGTGAGTAACGTGTGAGGAAGCTACGTGAGTAACGTGTGTAGAAGCTACATGAGTAACGTGTGAGGAAGCTACGTGAGTAACGTGTGAGGAAGCTACGTGAGTAACGTGTGAGGAAGCTACGTGAGTAATGTGTGAGGAAGCTATGGTAGTAACGTGTGAGGAAGCTATGGTAGTAACGTGTGAGGAAGCTACGGTAGTAACGTGTGAGGAAGCTACATGAGTAACGTGTGAGGAAGCTACGTGAGTAGCGTATGAGGAAGCTACGTGAGTAACGTGTGAGGAAGCTACATGAGTAACGTGTGAGGAAGCTACGTGAGTAACGTGTGAGGAAGCTACGGTAGTAAAGTGTGAGGAAGCTATGGTAGTAACGTGTGAGGAAGATACAGCAGTAACGTGTGAGGAAGCTACGGTAGTAAAGTGTGAGGAAGCTATGGTAGTAACGTGTTAGGAAGCTATGGTAGTAACGTGTGAGGAAGCTATGGTAGTAACGTGTGAGGAAGCTACAGTACTAACGTGTGAGGAAGCTACGGTAGTAACGTGTAAGGAAGCTACAGTAGTAATGTGTGAGGAAGCTACAGTAGTAACGTGTGAGGAAGCTGTGGTAGTAACGTGTGAGGGAGCTACAGTAGTAACGTGTGAGGAAGCTATGGAAGTAACGTGTGAGGAAGCTATGGTAGTAACGTGTGAGGAAGCTACAGTAGTAACGTGTGAGGAAGCTACGGTAGTAATGTGTGAGGAAGCTACGGTAGTAACGTGTGAGGAAGCTACGTGAGTAACGTGTGAGGAAGCTATGGTAGTAACGTGTGAGGAAGCTACAGTAGTAACGTGTGAGGAAGCTATGGTAGGAACGTGTGAGGAAGCTACGGTAGTAATGTGTGAGGCAGCTATGGTAGTAACGTGTGAGGAAGCTATGGTAGTAACGTGTGAGGAAGCTACGGTAGTAACGTGTGAGGAAGCTATGGTAGTAACGTGTGAGGAAGCTACAGTAGTAACGTGTGAAGAAGCTATGGTAGTAACGTGTGAGGAAGCTACGGTAGTAATGTGTGAGGAAGCTATGGTAGTAACGTGTGAGGAAGCTATGGTAGCAACGTGTGAGGAAGCTACGTGAGTAACGTGTGAGGAAGCTATGGTAGTAACGTGTGAGGAAGCTACGGTAGTAACGTGTGAGGAAGCTATGGTAGTAACGTGTGAGGAAGCTACAGTAGTAACGTGTGAGGAAGCTACAGTAGTAACGTGTGAGGAAGCTACGGTAGTAATGTGTGAGGAAGCTATGGTAGTAACGTGTGAGGAAGCTATGGTAGTAACGTGTGAGGAAGCTAAGGTAGTAACGTGTGAGGAAGCTATGGTAGTAACGTGTGAGGAAGCTACGGTAGTAATGTGTGAGGCAGCTATGGTAGTAACGTGTGAGGAAGCTATGGTAGTAACGTGTGAGGAAGCTATGGTAGTAACGTGTGAGGAAGCTATGGTAGTAACGTGTGAGGAAGCTATGGTAGTAACGTGTGAGGAAGCTACAGTAGTAACGAGTGAGGAAGCTATGGTAGTAACGTGTGAGGAAGCTACGTGAGTAACGTGTGAGGAAGCTATGGTACTAACGTGTGAGGAAGCTACGGTAGTAACGTTTGAGGAAGCTATGGTAGTAACGTGTGAGGAAGCTACGGTAGTAATGTGTGAGGAAGCTACGTGAGTAACGTGTGAGGAAGCTATGGTAGTAACGTGTGAGGAAGCTACAGTAGTAACGTGTGAGGAAGCTACAGTAGTAACGTGTGAGGAAGCTATGGTAGTAACGTGTGAGGAAGCTACAGTAGTAACGTGTGAGGAAGCTACGGTAGTAATGTGTGAGGAAGCTATGGTAGTAACGTGTGAGGAAGCTATGGTAGTAACGTGTGAGGAAGCTACAGTAGTAACGTGTGAGGAAGCTACGTGAGTAACGTGTGAGGAAGCTACGGTAGTAACGTGTGAGGAAGCTATGGTAGTAACGTGTGAGGAAGCTATGGTAGTAACGTGTGAGGAAGCTACGTGAGTAACGTGTGAGGAAGCTACGTGAGTAACGTGTGAGGAAGCTACGTGAGTAACGTGTGAGGAAGCTACGTGAGTAACGTGTGTAGAAGCTACCTGAGTAACGTGTGAGGAAGCTACGTGAGTAACGTGTGAGGAAGCTACGTGAGTAACGTGTGAGGAAGCTACGTGAGTAATGTGTGAGGAAGCTATGGTAGTAACGTGTGAGGAAGCTACGGTAGTAACGTGTGAGGAAGCTGCATGAGTAACGTGTGAGGAAGCTACGTGAGTAGCGTGTGAGGAAGCTACATGAGTAACGTGTGAGAAAGCTACGTGAGTAACGTGTGAGGAAGCTACGGTAGTAACGTGTGAGGAAGCTATGGTAGTAACGTGTGAGGAAGCTACAGTACTAACGTGTGAGGAAGCTACGGTAGTAACGTGTGAGGAAGCTATGGTAGTAACGTGTGAGGAAGCTACGGTAGTAACGTGTGAGGAAGCTACAGTACTCACGTGTGAGGAAGCTATGGTAGTAACGTGTAAGGAAGTTACGTGAGTAACGTGTGAGGAAGCTACAGTAGTAATGTGCGAGGAAGCTACAGTACTAACGTGTGAGGAAGCTATGGTAGTAACGTGTAAGGAAGCTATGGTAGTAACGTGTGAGGAAGCTACGGTAGTAACGTGTGAGGAAGCTATGGTAGTAACGTGTGAGGAAGCTATGGTAGTAACGTGTGAGGAAGCTATGGTAGTAACGTGTGAGGAAGCTACGGTAGTAACGTGTGAGGAAGCTACGGTAGTAACGTGTGAGGAAGCTATGGTAGTAACGTGTGAGGAAGCTACGGTAGTAACGTGTGAGGAAGCTACGGTAGTAACGTGTGAGGAAGCTATGGTAGTAACGTGTGAGGAAGCTACGGTAGTAAGGTGTAAGGAAGCTATGGTAGTAATGTGTGAGGAAGCTACAGTACTAAAGTGTGAGGAAGCTACGATAGTAACGTGTGAGGAAGCTATGGTAGTAACGTGTGAGGAAGCTACAGTACTAACGTGTGAGGAAGCTACGGTAGTAACGTGTGAGGAAGCTACGGTAGTAAGGTGTAAGGAAGCTACGGTAGTAACGTGTGAGGAAGCTACAGTACTAACGTGTGAGGAAGCTATGGTAGTAACGTGTGAGGAAGCTACAGTAGTAACGTGTAAGGAAGCTACGGTAGTAACGTGTGAGGAAGCTATGGTAGTAACGTGTGAGGAAGCTACAGTACTAACGTGTGAGGAAGCTATGGTAGTAACGTGTGAGGAAGCTACAGTAGTAACGTGTAAGGAAGCTATGGTAGTAATGTGTGAGGAAGCTATGGTAGTAACGTGTGAGGAAGCTACAGTACTAACGTGTGAGGAAGCTATGGTAGTAACGTGTGAGGGAGCTACGGTAGTAAGGTGTGAGGAAGCTATGGTAGTAACGTGTGAAGAAGCTATGGTAGTAACGTGTGAGGAAGCTACGGTAGTAAGATGTGAGGAAGCTATGGTAGTAACGTGTGAGGAAGCTACGGTAGTAAGGTGTAAGGAAGCTACGGTAGTAATGTGTGAGGAAGCTACAGTACTAACGTGTGAGGAAGCTATGGTAGTAACGTGTGAGGAAGCTACGGTAGTAACGTGTGAGGAAGCTATGGTAGTAATGTGTGAGGAAGCTACAGTAGTAACGTGTGAGGAAGCTATGGTAGTAACGTGTGAGGAAGCTATGGTAGTAACGTGTGAGGAAGCTACAGTACTAACGTGTGAGGAAGCTACAGTACTAACGTGTGAGGAAGCTATGGTAGTAACGTGTGAGGAAGCTACGGTAGTAAGGTGTAAGGAAGCTACGGTAGTAACGTGTGAGGAAGCTACAGTACTAACGTGTGAGGAAGCTATGGTAGTAACGTGTGAGGAAGCTACAGTACTAACGTGTGAGGAAGCTACAGTACTAACGTGTGAGGAAGCTATGGTAGTAACGTGTGAGGAAGCTACAGTACTAACGTGTGAGGAAGCTATGGTAGTAACGTGTGAGGAAGCTATGGTAGTAACGATTGAGGAAGCTACAGTACTAACGTGTGAGGAAGCTATGGTAGTAACGTGTGAGGAAGCTATGGTAGTAACGTGTGAGGAAGCTACAGTACTAACGTGTGAGGAAGCTATGGTAGTAACGTCTGAGGAAGCTATGGTAGTAACGTGTGAGGAAGCTACGGTAGTAACGTGTGAGGAAGCTATGGTAGTAACGTGTGAGGAAGCTATGGTAGTAACGTGTGAGGAAGCTACAGTACTAACGTGTGAGGAAGCTACGGTAGTAACGTGTGAGGAAGCTACAGTAGTAACGTGTAAGGAAGCTACGGTAGTAACGTGTGAGGAAGCTATGGTAGTAACGTGTGAGGAAGCTATGGTAGTAACGTGTGAGGAAGCTACGGTAGTAACGTGTGAGGAAGCTACGGTAGTAACGTGTGAGGAAGCTACGGTAGTAACGTGTGATGAAACTATGGTAGTAACGTGTGAGGAAGCTACAGTACTAACGTGTGAGGAAGCTATGGTAGTAACGTGTGAGGAAGCTACAGTACTAACGTGTGAGGAAGCTACGGTAGTAACGTGTGCGGAAGCTATGGTAGTAACGTGTGAGGAAGCTACGGTAGTAACGTGTAAGGAAGCTACGGTAGTAACGTGTGAGGAAGCTACAGTAGTAATGTGTGAGGGAGCTACATGAGTAACGTGTGAGGAAGCTACAGTACTAACGTGTGAGGAAGCTACGGTAGTAACGTGTGAGGAAGCTACGGTAGTAATGTGTGAGGAAGCTACATGAGTAACGTGTGAGGAAGCTACAGTACTAATGTGTGAGGAAGCTACGGTAGTAACGTGTAAGGAAGCTACAGTAGTAATGTGTGAGGGAGCTACATGAGTAACGTGTGAGGAAGCTATGGTAGTAACGTGTGAGGGAGCTACAGTAGTAACGTGTGAGGAAGCTATGGAAGTAACGTGTGAGGAAGCTATGGTAGTAACGTGTGAGGAAGCTACAGTAGTAACGTGTGAGGAAGCTATGGTAGTAACGTGTGAGGAAGCTACGGTAGTAACGTGTGAGGAAGCTATAGTAGTAACGTGTGAGGAAGCTACGGTAATAACGTGTGAGTAAGCTATAGTAGTAACGTGTGAGGAAGCTATGGTAGTAACGTGTGAGGAAGCTACAGTAGTAACGTGTGAGAAAGCTATGGTAGTAACGTGTGAGGAAGCTATGGTAGTAACGTGTTAGGAAGCTACAGTAGTAATGTGTGAGGAAGCTACGGTAGTAACGTGTGAGGAAGCTACGTGAGTAACGTGTGAGGAAGCTATGGTAGTAACGTGTGAGGAAGCTACAGTAGTAATGTGTGAGGAAGCTATGGTAGTAACGTGTGAGGAAGCTATGGTAGTAACGTGTGAGGAAGCTCCAGTAGCAACGTGTGAGGAAGCTATGGTAGTAACGTGTGAGGAAGCTATGGTAGTAACGTGTGAGGAAGCTACGGTAGTAACGTGTGAGGAAGCTACAGTAGTAATGTGTGAGGAAGCTACAGTAGTAATGTGTGAGGAAGCTGCGGTAGTAACGTGTGAGGAAGCTACGGTAGTAACGTGTGAGGAAGCTACAGT
Source organism: Procambarus clarkii (assembly GCF_040958095.1). Classification (NCBI taxonomy): domain Eukaryota; kingdom Metazoa; phylum Arthropoda; class Malacostraca; order Decapoda; family Cambaridae; genus Procambarus; species Procambarus clarkii. The sequence goes on from NC_091163.1 coordinate 33,433,992, forward strand.
AGTAACGTGTGAGGAAGCTATGGTAGTAACGTGTGAGGAAGCTATGGTAGTAACGTGTGAGGAAGCTACGGTAGTAACGTGTGAGGAAGCTATGGTAGTAACGTGTGAGGAAGCTACAGTACTAACGTGTGAGGAAGCTACGGTAGTAACGTGTGAGGAAGCTATGGTAGTAACGTGTGAGGAAGCTACGGTAGTAACGTGTGAGGAAGCTACAGTACTCACGTGTGAGGAAGCTATGGTAGTAACGTGTAAGGAAGTTACGTGAGTAACGTGTGAGGAAGCTACAGTAGTAATGTGCGAGGAAGCTACAGTACTAACGTGTGAGGAAGCTATGGTAGTAACGTGTAAGGAAGCTATGGTAGTAACGTGTGAGGAAGCTACGGTAGTAACGTGTGAGGAAGCTATGGTAGTAACGTGTGAGGAAGCTATGGTAGTAACGTGTGAGGAAGCTATGGTAGTAACGTGTGAGGAAGCTACGGTAGTAACGTGTGAGGAAGCTACGGTAGTAACGTGTGAGGAAGCTATGGTAGTAACGTGTGAGGAAGCTACGGTAGTAACGTGTGAGGAAGCTACGGTAGTAACGTGTGAGGAAGCTATGGTAGTAACGTGTGAGGAAGCTACGGTAGTAAGGTGTAAGGAAGCTATGGTAGTAATGTGTGAGGAAGCTACAGTACTAAAGTGTGAGGAAGCTACGATAGTAACGTGTGAGGAAGCTATGGTAGTAACGTGTGAGGAAGCTACAGTACTAACGTGTGAGGAAGCTACGGTAGTAACGTGTGAGGAAGCTACGGTAGTAAGGTGTAAGGAAGCTACGGTAGTAACGTGTGAGGAAGCTACAGTACTAACGTGTGAGGAAGCTATGGTAGTAACGTGTGAGGAAGCTACAGTAGTAACGTGTAAGGAAGCTACGGTAGTAACGTGTGAGGAAGCTATGGTAGTAACGTGTGAGGAAGCTACAGTACTAACGTGTGAGGAAGCTATGGTAGTAACGTGTGAGGAAGCTACAGTAGTAACGTGTAAGGAAGCTATGGTAGTAATGTGTGAGGAAGCTATGGTAGTAACGTGTGAGGAAGCTACAGTACTAACGTGTGAGGAAGCTATGGTAGTAACGTGTGAGGGAGCTACGGTAGTAAGGTGTGAGGAAGCTATGGTAGTAACGTGTGAAGAAGCTATGGTAGTAACGTGTGAGGAAGCTACGGTAGTAAGATGTGAGGAAGCGATGGTAGTAACGTGTGAGGAAGCTGCGGTAGTAAGGTGTAAGGAAGCTACGGTAGTAATGTGTGAGGAAGCTACAGTACTAACGTGTGAGGAAGCTATGGTAGTAACGAGTGAGGAAGCTACGGTAGTAACGTGTGAGGAAGCTATGGTAGTAATGTGTGAGGAAGCTACAGTAGTAACGTGTGAGGAAGCTATGGTAGTAACGTGTGAGGAAGCTATGGTAGTAACGTGTGAGGAAGCTACAGTACTAACGTGTGAGGAAGCTACAGTACTAACGTGTGAGGAAGCTATGGTAGTAACGTGTGAGGAAGCTACGGTAGTAAGGTGTAAGGAAGCTACGGTAGTAACGTGTGAGGAAGCTACAGTACTAACGTGTGAGGAAGCTATGGTAGTAACGTGTGAGGAAGCTACAGTACTAACGTGTGAGGAAGCTACAGTACTAACGTGTGAGGAAGCTATGGTAGTAACGTGTGAGGAAGCTACAGTACTAACGTGTGAGGAAGCTATGGTAGTAACGTGTGAGGAAGCTATGGTAGTAACGATTGAGGAAGCTACAGTACTAACGTGTGAGGAAGCTATGGTAGTAACGTGTGAGGAAGCTATGGTAGTAACGTGTGAGGAAGCTACAGTACTAACGTGTGAGGAAGCTATGGTAGTAACGTCTGAGGAAGCTATGGTAGTAACGTGTGAGGAAGCTACGGTAGTAACGTGTGAGGAAGCTATGGTAGTAACGTGTGAGGAAGCTATGGTAGTAACGTGTGAGGAAGCTACAGTATTAACGTGTAAGGAAGCTACGGTAGTAACGTGTGAGGAAGCTATGGTAGTAACGTGTGAGGAAGCTATGGTAGTAACGTGTGAGGAAGCTACGGTAGTAACGTGTGAGGAAGCTACGGTAGTAACGTGTGAGGAAGCTACGGTAGTAACGTGTGATGAAACTATGGTAGTAACGTGTGAGGAAGCTACAGTACTAACGTGTGAGGAAGCTATGGTAGTAACGTGTGAGGAAGCTACAGTACTAACGTGTGAGGAAGCTACGGTAGTAACGTGTGAGGAAGCTATGGTAGTAACGTGTGAGGAAGCTACGGTAGTAACGTGTAAGGAAGCTACGGTAGTAACGTGTGAGGAAGCTACAGTAGTAATGTGTGAGGGAGCTACATGAGTAACGTGTGAGGAAGCTACAGTACTAACGTGTGAGGAAGCTACGGTAGTAACGTGTGAGGAAGCTACGGTAGTAATGTGTGAGGAAGCTACATGAGTAACGTGTGAGGAAGCTACAGTACTAATGTGTGAGGAAGCTACGGTAGTAACGTGTAAGGAAGCTACAGTAGTAATGTGTGAGGGAGCTACATGAGTAACGTGTGAGGAAGCTATGGTAGTAACGTGTGAGGGAGCTACAGTAGTAACGTGTGAGGAAGCTATGGAAGTAACGTGTGAGGAAGCTATGGTAGTAACGTGTGAGGAAGCTACAGTAGTAACGTGTGAGGAAGCTATGGTAGTAACGTGTGAGGAAGCTACGGTAGTAACGTGTGAGGAAGCTATAGTAGTAACGTGTGAGGAAGCTACGGTAATAACGTGTGAGTAAGCTATAGTAGTAACGTGTGAGGAAGCTATGGTAGTAACGTGTGAGGAAGCTACAGTAGTAACGTGTGAGAAAGCTATGGTAGTAACGTGTGAGGAAGCTATGGTAGTAACGTGTTAGGAAGCTACAGTAGTAATGTGTGAGGAAGCTACGGTAGTAACGTGTGAGGAAGCTACGTGAGTAACGTGTGAGGAAGCTATGGTAGTAACGTGTGAGGAAGCTACAGTAGTAATGTGTGAGGAAGCTATGGTAGTAACGTGTGAGGAAGCTATGGTGGTAACGTGTGAGGAAGCTCCAGTAGCAACGTGTGAGGAAGCTATGGTAGTAACGTGTGAGGAAGCTATGGTAGTAACGTGTGAGGAAGCTACGGTAGTAACGTGTGAGGAAGCTACAGTAGTAATGTGTGAGGAAGCTACAGTAGTAATGTGTGAGGAAGCTACGGTAGTAACGTGTGAGGAAGCTACGGTAGTAACGTGTGAGGAAGCTACAGTAGTAACGTGTGAGGAAGCTATGGTAGTAACGTGTGAGGAAGCTATGGTAGTAACGTGTGAGGAAGCTACGTGAGTAACGTGTGAGGAAGCTACGTGAGTAACGTGTGAGGAAGCTACGTAAGTAACGTGTGAGGAAGCTACGTGAGTAACGTGTGAGGAAGCTACAGTAGTAACGTGTGAGGAAGCTGCGGTAGTAACGTGTGAGGAAGCTACGGTAGTAACGTGTGAGGAAGCTACGGTAGTAACGTGTGAGGAAGCTACGGTTGTAACGTGTGAGGAAGCTATGGTAGTAACGTGTGAGGAAGCTATGGTAGTAACGTGTGAGGAAGCTATGGTAGTAACGTGTGAGGAAGCTACAGTAGTAACGTGTGAGGAAGCTATGGTAGTAACGTGTGAGGAAGCTACAGTAGTAACGTGTGAGGAAGCTATGTGAGTAACGTGTGAGGAAGCTACGTGAGTAACGTGTGAGGAAGCTACGTGAGTAACGTGTGAGGAAGCTACGGTTGTAACGTGTGAGGAAGCTACGGTAGTAACGTGTGAGGAATCTACGGTAGTAACGTGTGAGGAAGCTATGGTAGTAACGTGTGAGGAAGCTATGGTAGTAATGTGTGAGGAAGCTACGGTAGTAACGTGTGAGGAAACTATGGTAGTAACGTGTGAGGAAGCTACGGTAGTAACGTGTGAGGAAGCTATGGTAGTAACGTGTGAGGAAACTATGGTAGTAACGTGTGAGGAAGCTACGGTAGTAACGTGTGAGGAAGGTACGGTAGTAACGTGTGAGGAAGCTATGGTAGTAACGTGTGAGGAAGCTTTGGTAGTAACGTGTGAGGAAGCTACGGTAGTAACGTGTGAGGAAGCTACGGTAGTAACGTGTGAGGAAGCTATGGTAGTAACGTGTGAGGAAGCTATGGTAGTAACGTGTGAGGAAGTTATGGTAGTAACGTGTGAGGAAGCTATGGTAGTAACGTGTGAGGAAGCTATGGTAGTAACGTGTGAGGAAGCTATGGAAGTAACGTGTGAGGAAGCTATGGTAGTAACGTGTGAGGAAGCTACGGTAGTAACATGTGAGGAAGCTACGTGAGTAACGTGTGAGGTAGCTACGGTAGTAACGTGTGAAGAAGCTACGGTAGTAACGTGTGAGTAAGCTATGGTAGTAACGTGTGAGGAAGCTACGTGAGTAACGTGTGAGGAAGCTACGTGAGTAACGTGTGAGGAAGCTACAGTAGTAACGTGTGAGGAAGCAACAGTAGTAACGTGTGAGGAAGCTACAGTAGTAAAGTGTGAGGAAGCTACAGTAGTAACGTGTGAGGAAGCTATGGTAGTAATGTGTGAGGAAGCTACGATAGAACTGTGTGAGAAAGCTACGGTAGTAAAGTGTGAGGAAGCTATGGTAGTAACGTGTGAGGAAGCTGCGGTAGTAACGTGTGAGGAAGCTACGGTAGTAACGTGTGAGGAAGCTATGGTAGTAACGTGTGAGGAAGCTACAGTAGTAACGTGTGAGGAAGCTACGGTAGTAACGTCTGAGGAAGCTACAGTAGTAACGTATGAGGAAGCTATGGTAGTAACGTGTGAGGAAGCTATGGTTGTAACGTGTGAGGAAGCTACGGTAGTAACGTGTGAGGAAGCTACAGTAGTAACGTGTGAGGAAGCTACGGTAGTAACACGTAAGGGAGCTACAGTAGTAACGTATGAGGAAGCTACAGTAGTAACGTATGAGGAAGCTATGGTAGTAACGTGTGAGGAAGCTACGGTAGTAACGTGTAAGGAAGCTATGGTAGTAACGTGTGAAGAAGCTATGAGAGTTACGTGTGAGGAAGCTACGGTGGTAACGTGTGAGGAAGCTATGGTAGTAACGTGTGAAGAAGCTATGAGAGTTACGTGTGAGGAAGCTACGGTAGTAACGTGTGAGGAATCTATGGTAGTAACGTGTGAGGAAGCTGCGGTAGTAACGTGTGAGGAAGCTACGGTAGTAACGTGTAAGGAAGCTACAGTAGTAACGTGTGAGGAAGCTATGGTAGTAACGTGTGAGGAAGCTACGTGAGTAACGTGTGAGGAAGCTACGTGAGTAACGTGTGAGGAAGCTACGTGAGTAACGTGTGAGGAAGCTACAGTAGTAATGTGTGAGGAAGCTACGGAAGTAACGTGTGAGGAAGCTACGGTTGTAACGTGTGAGAAAGCTATGGTAGTAACGTGTGAGGAAGCTACGGTAGTAACGTGTGAGGAAGCTATGGTAGTAACGTGTGAGGAAGCTACAGTAGTAACGTGTGAGGAAGCTATGGTAGTAACGTGTGAGGAAGCTACGGTAGTAACGTGTGAGGAAGCTACAGTAGTAACGTGTGAGGAAGCTACGTGAGTAACGTGTGAGGAAGCTACGTGAGTAACGTGTGAGGAAGCGACGTGAGTAACGTGTGAGGAAGCTACGGTAGTAACGTGTGAGGAAGCTACGGTAGTAACGTGTGAGGAAGCTACGGTAGTAACGTGTGAGGAAGCTATGGTAGTAACGTGTGAGGAAGCTATGGTAGTAATGTGTGAGGAAGCTACGGTAGTAACGTGTGAGGAAACTATGGTAGTAACGTGTGAGGAAGCTACGGTAGTAATGTGTGAGGAAGCTATGGTAGTAACGTGTGAGGAAACTATGGTAGTAACGTGTGAGGAAGCTACGGTAGTAACGTGTGAGGAAGCTACGGTAGTAACGTGTGAGGAAGCTATGGTAGTAACGTGTGAGGAAGCTTTGGTAGTAACGTGTGAGGAAGCTACGGTAGTAACGTGTGAGGAAGCTACGGTAGTAACGTGTGAGGAAGCTATGGTAGTAACGTGTGAGGAAGCTATGGTAGTAACATGTGAGGAAGCTATGGTAGTAACGTGTGAGGAAGCTATGGTAGTAACGTGTGAGGAAGCTATGGTAGTAACGTGTGAGGAAGCTATGGTAGTAACGTGTGAGGAAGCTATGGTAGTAACGTGTGAGGAAGCTACGGTAGTAACATGTGAGGAAGCTACGTGAGTAACGTGTGAGGATGCTACGGTAGTAACGTGTGAAGAAGCTACGGTAGTAACGTGTGAGGAAGCTATGGTAGTAACGTGTGAGGAAGCTACGTGAGTAATGTGTGAGGAAGCTACGTGAGTAACGTGTGAGGAAGCTACAGTAGTAACGTGTGAGGAAGCTACAGTAGTAACGTGTGAGGAAGCAACAGTATTAACGTGTGAGGAAGCTACAGCAGTAAAGTGTGAGGAAGCTACAGTAGTAACGTGTGAGGAAGCTATGGTAGTAATGTGTGAGGAAGCTACGTTAGAACTGTGTGAGAAAGCTACGGTAGTAAAGTGTGAGGAAGCTATGGTAGTAACGTGTGAGGAAGCTGCGGTAGTAACGTGTGAGGAAGCTACGGTAGTAACGTGTGAGGAAGCTATGGTAGTAACGTGTGAGGAAGCTACAGTAGTAACGTGTGAGGAAGCTACGGTAGTAACGTGTGAGGAAGCTACAGTAGTAACGTATGAGGAAGCTATGGTAGTAACGTGTGAGGAAGCTATGGTTGTAACGTGTGAGGAAGCTACGGTAGTAACGTGTGAGGAAGCTACAGTAGTAACGTGTGAGGAAGCTTCGGTAGTAACGCGTAAGGGAGCTACAGTAGTAACGTATGAGGAAGCTACAGTAGTAAAGTATGAGGAAGCTATGGTAGTAACGTGTGAGGAAGCTACGGTGGTAACGTGTGAGGAAGCTATGGTAGTAACAAGTGAAGAAGCTATGAGAGTTACGTGTGAGGAAGCTACAGTAGTTACGTGTGAGGAAGCTACGGTAGTAACGTGTGATGAAGCTGCGATAGTAACATGTGAGGAAGCTACGGTAGTAACGTGTGAGGAAGCTACAGTAGTAACGTGTGAGGAAGCTACGGTAGTAACGTGTGAGGAAGCTACGGTAGTAACGTGTGAGGAAGCTACAGTAATAACGTGTGAGGAAGCTACAGTAGTAACGTGTGAGGAAGCTACGGTAGTAACGTGTGAGGAAGCTACGGTAGTAACGTGTGATGAAGCTACGATAGTAACATATGAGGAAGCTATGGTAGTAACGTGTGAGGAAGCTACAGTAGTAACGTGTGAGGAAGCTACGGTAGTAACGTGTGAGGAAGCTACGGTAGTAACGTGTGAGGAAGCTACAGTAGTAACGTGTGAGGAAGCTACAGTAGTAACGTGTGAGGAAGCTACGGTAGTAACGTGTGAGGAAGCTACGGTAGTAACGTGTGAGGAAGCTACAGTAATAACGTGTGAGGAAGCTACAGTAGTAACGTGTGAGGAAGCTACGGTAGTAACGTGTGAGGAAGCTACGGTAGTAACGTGTGATGAAGCTACGATAGTAACATATGAGGAAGCTATGGTAGTAACGTGTGAGGAAGCTACAGTAGTAACGTGTGAGGAAGCTACGGTAGTAACGTGTGAGGAAGCTACGGTAGTAAAGTGTGAGGAAGCTACAGTAGTAACGTGTGAAGAAGCTACGGTAGTAACGTGTGAGGAAGCTACGTGAGTAACGTATAAGGAAACTACGGTAGTAACGTGTGAGGAAGCTATGGTAGTAACGTGTGAGGAAGCTATGGTAGTAACGTGTGAGCAAGCTACGGTAGTAACGTGTAAGGGAAGCTATGGTAGTAACGTGTGAGGAAGCTATGGTAGTAACGTGTGAGGAAGCTATGGAAGTAACGTGTGAGGAAGCTATGGTAGTAACGTGTGAGGAAGCTACTGAAGTAACGTGTGAGGAAGCTACGGTAGTAACGTGTGAGGAAGGTACGTGAGTAACGTGTGAGAACCCTACGTGAGTAACGTGTGAGGACCCTACGTGAGTAACGTGTGAGGACCCTACGTGAGTAACGTGTGAGGACCCTACGTGAGTAACGTGTGAGGGCCCTACGTGAGTAACGTGTGAGGAAAGTACATGATTAACGTGTGACGACCCTACGTGAGTAACGTGTGAGGAAAGTACGTGATTAATGTGTGAGGACCCTACGTGAGTAACGTGTGAGGAAGGTACATGATTAACGTGTGAGGACCCTACGTGAGTAACGTGTGAGGACCTTACGTGAGTAACGTGTGAGGACCCTACGTGAGTAACGTGTGAGGACCCTACGTGAGTAACGTGTGAGGACCCTACGTGAGTAACGTGTGAGGAAGCTACGGTAGTAACGTATGATGAAGCTGCGATAGTAACGTGTGAGGAAGCTATGGTAGTAACGTGTGAGGAAGCTACAGTAGTAACGTGTGAGGAAGCTACGGTAGTAACGTGTGAGGAAGCTACGGTAGTAACGTGTGAGGAAATTACAGTAGTAACGTGTGAGGAAGCTATGGTAGTAACGTGTGAGGAAGCTACAGTAGTAACGTGTGAGGAAGCTACGGTAGTAACGTGTGAGGAAGCTACAGTAGTAACGTGTGAAGAAGCTACGGTAGTAACGTGTGAGGAAGCTACAGTAGTAACATGTGAGGAAGCTACGGTAGTAACGTGTGAGGATGCTACGTGAGTAACGTGTGAGGAAGCTATGGTAGTAACGTGTGAGGAAGCTATGGTAGTAACGTGTGAGGAAGCTACGTGAGTAACGTATAAGGAAACTACGGTAGTAACGTGTGAGGAAGCTATGGTAGTAACGTGTGAGGAAGCTATGGTAGTAACGTGTGAGGAAGCTACGGTAGTAACGTGTAAGGGAAGCTATGGTAGTAACGTGTGAGGAAGCTATGGTAGTAACGTGTGAGGAAGCTATGGTAGTAACGTGTGAGGAAGCTATGGTAGTAACGTGTGAGGAAGCTACTGTAGTAACGTGTGAGGAAGCTACGGTAGTAACGTGTGAGGAAGGTACGTGAGTAACGTGTGAGAACCCTACGTGAGTAACGTGTGAGGACCCTACGTGAGTAACGTGTGAGGGCCCTACGTGAGTAACGTGTGAGGAAAGTACATGATTAACGTGTGACGACCCTACGTGAGTAACGTGTGAGGAAAGTACGTGATTAATGTGTGAGGACCCTACGTGAGTAACGTGTGAGGAAGGTACATGATTAACGTGTGAGGACCCTACGTGAGTAACGTGTGAGGACCTTACGTGAGTAACGTGTGAGGACCCTACGTGAGTAACGTGTGAGGACCCTACGTGAGTAACGTGTGAGGACCCTACGTGAGTAACGTGCGAGGACCCTACGTGAGTAACGTGTGTGTGGGAACTGACCTGTGAGATTTATATGAATTTATTTAGAATTTATATTTACATTAATTTATATATTTCGATGGCAATTTGTATGATGTTAAGTGGACGGTATTTCTGCAATATTTCTCACAAATCGTTCCTTACACATTAGGGGGGTTTATATTAAATTTATATATATGCAGCCAATCAAACTACAGTATTAAACTACATATATTAGTATATAAATTGAGGAGGTGTCTTATGTTATTGTAGAGCAGGCTTAGTCCACCAGGTATAACTAGGATGTAGACACCAAATTATCCTCGTGAGAGGCGAGCTTCCATCACCCAAGTAACTGATGTACCAAGATTAATTCTTGCTTCCTCTTCCTCTTCCTGTCAAAGGGCACTAGCTGTAAAGCCGGAATCCTAATATATGACAGCTATATCAGAGAAAACACTGTATATTATTAGATAACGACCAAGGCTTAATTACCTGTGTTGAGTCCATCGTTTGTGTTCTAACAGGAAATAATGCTATCTAACATAACATTACTGGCCAATAATGACTTAGATAAGATTTCTGAAAGACAGTTCCCTTGTGGTTGTTGACAGCGTGTTGATGATGGTAGAACACTTTGATCTCCATAACACTTCGTCCAAGGGAAATAAAGGAGCAGAATTTGCTGCAGACGACTCTGGTCTTAACAAACAAAGGGTGAACTCCTTCACCACTCTGACGCTACTCCTGGCTCACTTTGTCCACATCTCAATATGTGCTACATGGCTCACATTTACTCTATTTTGCTACTGATAATTAACTTAATTCAAATAAGATGTTTTTAGGATGTTATAAATCCAAAGACTACAGTATTTAAGAATAATTCCCAACAGAATAGCTGGTGAATTTATAGTACTTTGTGGCAATGATTTCCCGTTTTCTATTGACGGAAAATTCCACTACATAATCTCTGGGTAACTTGTGTATACAACACAGCAGCAATATTATCTGACTATTGTATGTAATATTAGTAAATGGTGTCGCATTTTCCGACAGTGTGAGGAAGCTACGGTAGTAACGTGTGAGGAAGCTATGGTAGTAACGTGTGAGGAAGCTACGGTAGTAACGTGTGAGGAAGCTACGGTAGTAACGTGTGAGGAAGCTACGCGAGTAACGTGTGAGGAAGCTACAGTAGTAACGTGTGAGGAAGCTATGTGAGTAACGTGTGAGGAAGCTATGGTAGTAACGTGTGAGAAAGCTACGTGAGTAACGTGTGAGGAAGCTATGGTAGTAACGTCTGAGGAAGCTATGGTAGTAACGTGTGAGGAAGCTACAGTAGTAACGTGTGACGAAGCTACGGTAGTAACGTGTGAGGAAGCTACAGTAGTAACGTGTGAGGAAGCTACAGTAGTAACGTGTGAGGAAGCTATGGTAGTAACGTGTGAGGAAGCTACAGTAGTAACGTGTGAGGAAGCTACAGTAGTAACGTGTGAGGAAGCTACAGTAGTAACGTGTGAGGAAGCTATGGTAGTAACGTGTGAGGAAGCTATGGTAGTAACGTGTGAGGAAGCTACGGTAGTAACGTGTGAGGAAGCTACGGTAGGAATGTGTGAGGAAGCTACGTGAGTAACGTGTGAGGAAGCTACAGTAGTAACGTGTGAGGAAGCTATGGTAGTAACGTGTGAGGAAGCTATGGTAGTAACGTGTGAGGAAGCTATGGTAGTAACGTGTGAGGAAGCTACGTGAGTAACGTGTGAGGAAGCTACGTGAGTAACGTGTGAGGAAGCTACTTTAGTAACGTGTGAGGAAGCTATGATAGTAACGTGTGAGGAAGCTACAGTAGTAACGTGTGAGGAAGCTATGGTAGTAACGTGTGAGGAAGCTACAGTAGTAACGTGTGAGGAAGCTACAGTAGTAACGTGTGAGGAAGCTACAGTAGTAACGTGTGAGGAAGCTATGGTAGTAACGTGTGAGGAAGCTATGGTAGTAACGTGTGAGGAAGCTACGGTAGTAACGTGTGAGGAAGCTACGGTTAGTAACGTGTGAGGAAGCTATGGTAGTAACGTGTGAGGAAGCTACAGTAGTAACGTGTGAGGAAGCTACAGTACTAACGTGTGAGGAAGCTATGGAAGTAACGTGTGAGGAAGCTATGGTAGTAACGTGTGAGGAAGCTATGGTAGTAACGTGTGAGGAAGCTACGGTAGTAACGTGTGAGGAAGGTACGTGAGTAACGTGTGAGGAAGCTACAGTAGTAACGTGTGAGGAAGCTATGGTAGTAACGTGTGAGGAAGCTACGGTAGTAACGTGTGAGGAAGCTATGGTAGTAACGTGTGAGGAAGCTATGGTAGTAACGTGTGAGGAAGCTACGTGAGTAAAGTGTGAGGAAGCTACGTGAGTAACGTGTGAGGAAGCTACGGTAGTAACGTGTGAGGAAGCTATGGTAGTAACGTATGAGGAAGCTACGGTAGTAACGTGTGAGGAAGCTACGGTAGTAACGTGTGAGGAAGCTACGCGAGTAACGTGTGAGGAAGCTACAGTAGTAACGTGTGAGGAAGCTATGTGAGTAACGTGTGAGGAAGCTATGGTAGTAACGTGTGAGGAAGCTACGTGAGTAACGTGTGAGGAAGCTATGGTAGTAACGTCTGAGGAAGCTATGGTAGTAACGTGTGAGGAAGCTACAATAGTAACGTGTGACGAAGCTACGGTAGTAACGTGTGAGGAAGCTACAGTAGTAACGTGTGAGGAAGCTACAGTAGTAACGTGTGAGGAAGCTATGGTAGTAACGTGTGAGGAAGCTACAGTAGTAACGTGTGAGGAAGCTACAGTAGTAACGTGTGAGGAAGCTATGGTAGTAACGTGTGAGGAAGCTATGGTAGTAACGTGTGAGGAAGCTACGGTAGTAACGTGTGAGGAAGCTACGGTAGTAATGTGTGAGGAAGCTACGTGAGTAACGTGTGAGGAAGCTACAGTAGTAACGTGTGAGGAAGCTATGGTAGTAACGTGTGAGGAAGCTATGGTAGTAACGTGTGAGGAAGCTATGGTAGTAACGTGTGAGGAAGCTATGGTACTAACGTGTGAGGAAGCTACGTGAGTAACGTGTGAGGAAGCTACGTGAGTAACGTGTGAGGAAGCTACTTTAGTAACGTGTGAGGAAGCTATGATAGTAACGTGTGAGGAAGCTACAGTAGTAACGTGTGAGGAAGCTATGGTAGTAACGTGTGAGGAAGCTACAGTAGTAACGTGTGAGGAAGCTACAGTAGTAACGTGTGTGGAAGCTACAGTAGTAACGTGTGAGGAAGCTATGGTAGTAACGTGTGAGGAAGCTATGGTAGTAACGTGTGAGGAAGCTACGGTAGTAACGTGTGAGGAAGCTACGGTTAGTAACGTGTGAGGAAGCTATGGTAGTAACGTGTGAGGAAGCTACAGTAGTAACGTGTGAGGAAGCTACAGTACTAACGTGTGAGGAAGCTATGGAAGTAACGTGTGAGGAAGCTATGGTAGTAACGTGTGAGGAAGCTATGGTAGTAACGTGTGAGGAAGCTACGGTAGTAACGTGTGAGGAAGCTACGTGAGTAACGTGTGAGGAAGCTACAGTAGTAACGTGTGAGGAAGCTATGGTAGTAACGTGTGAGGAAGCTACGGTAGTAACGTGTGAGGAAGCTATGGTAGTAACGTGTGAGGAAGCTATGGTAGTAACGTGTGAGGAAGCTACGTGAGTAACGTGTGAGGAAGCTACGTGAGTAACGTGTGAGGAAGCTACGGTAGTAACGTGTGAGGAAGCTATGGTAGTAACGTGTGAGGAAGCTATGGTAGTAACGTGTGAGGAAGCTACGTAAGTAACGTGTGAGGAAGCTACGTGAGTAACGTGTGAGGAAGCTACGTGAGTAACGTGTGAGGAAGCTATGGTAGTAACGTGTGAGGAAGCTATGGTAGTAACGTGTGAGGAAGCTATGGTAGTAACGTGTGAGGAAGCTATGGTAGTAACGAGTGAGGAAGCTATGGTAGTAACGTGTGAGGAAGCTATGGTAGTAACGTGTGAGGAAGCTATGGAAGTAACGTGTGAGGAAGCTATGGTAGTAACGTGTGAGGAAGCTACGGTAATAACGTGTGAGGAAGCTATAGTAGTAACGTGTGAGGAAGCTATGGTAGTAACGTGTGAGGAAGCTACAGTAGTAACGTGTGAGGAAGCTACAGTAGTAATGTGTGAGGAAGCTACGGTAGTAACGTGTGAGGAAGCTACGTGAGTAACGTGTGAGGAAGCTACTTTAGTAACGTGTGAGGAAGCTACGTGAGTAACGTGTGAGGAAGCTACGTGAGTAACGTGTGAGGAAGCTACTTTAGTAACGTGTGAGGAAGCTATGATAGTAACGTGTGAGGAAGCTACAGTAGTAACGTGTGAGGAAGCTATGGTAGTAACGTGTGAGGAAGCTACAGTAGTAACGTGTGAGGAAGCTACAGTAGTAACGTGTGTGGAAGCTACAGTAGTAACGTGTGAGGAAGCTATGGTAGTAACGTGTGAGGAAGCTACGGTAGTAACGTGTGAGGAAGCTACGGTTAGTAACGTGTGAGGAAGCTATGGTAGTAACGTGTGAGGAAGCTACAGTAGTAACGTGTGAGGAAGCTACAGTACTAACGTGTGAGGAAGCTATGGAAGTAACGTGTGAGGAAGCTATGGTAGTAACGTGTGAGGAAGCTATGGTAGTAACGTGTGAGGAAGCTACGGTAGTAACGTGTGAGGAAGCTACGTGAGTAACGTGTGAGGAAGCTACAGTAGTAACGTGTGAGGAAGCTATGGTAGTAACGTGTGAGGAAGCTACGGTAGTAACGTGTGAGGAAGCTATGGTAGTAACGTGTGAGGAAGCTATGGTAGTAACGTGTGAGGAAGCTACGTGAGTAACGTGTGAGGAAGCTACGTGAGTAACGTGTGAGGAAGCTACGGTAGTAACGTGTGAGGAAGCTATGGTAGTAACGTGTGAGGAAGCTATGGTAGTAACGTGTGAGGAAGCTACGTAAGTAACGTGTGAGGAAGCTACGTGAGTAACGTGTGAGGAAGCTACGTGAGTAACGTGTGAGGAAGCTATGGTAGTAACGTGTGAGGAAGCTATGGTAGTAACGTGTGAGGAAGCTATGGTAGTAACGTGTGAGGAAGCTATGGTAGTAACGAGTGAGGAAGCTATGGTAGTAACGTGTGAGGAAGCTATGGTAGTAACGTGTGAGGAAGCTATGGAAGTAACGTGTGAGGAAGCTATGGTAGTAACGTGTGAGGAAGCTACGGTAATAACGTGTGAGGAAGCTATAGTAGTAACGTGTGAGGAAGCTATGGTAGTAACGTGTGAGGAAGCTACAGTAGTAACGTGTGAGGAAGCTACAGTAGTAATGTGTGAGGAAGCTACGGTAGTAACGTGTGAGGAAGCTACGTGAGTAACGTGTGAGGAAGCTACTTTAGTAACGTGTGAGGAAGCTATGATAGTAACGTGTGAGGAAGCTACAGTAGTAACGTGTGAGGAAGCTATGGTAGTAACGTGTGAGGAAGCTACAGTAGTAACGTGTGAGGAAGCTACAGTAGTAACGTGTGAGGAAGCTACAGTAGTAACGTGTGAGGAAGCTATGGTAGTAACGTGTGAGGAAGCTATGGTAGTAACGTGTGAGGAAGCTACGATAGTAACGTGTGAGGAAGCTACGGTTAGTAACGTGTGAGGAAGCTATGGTAGTAACGTGTGAGGAAGCTACAGTAGTAACGTGTGAGGAAGCTACAGTACTAACGTGTGAGGAAGCTATGGAAGTAACGTGTGAGGAAGCTATGGTAGTAACGTGTGAGGAAGCTATGGTAGTAACGTGTGAGGAAGCTACGGTAGTAACGTGTGAGGAAGCTACGTGAGTAACGTGTGAGGAAGCTACAGTAGTAACGTGTGAGGAAGCTATGGTAGTAACGTGTGAGGAAGCTACGGTAGTAACGTGTGAGGAAGCTATGGTAGTAACGTGTGAGGAAGCTATGGTAGTAACGTGTGAGGAAGCTATGGTAGTAACGTGTGAGGAAGCTATGGTAGTAACGTGTGAGGAAGCTACGGTAGTAACGTGTGAGGAAGCTACGGTTAGTAACGTGTGAGGAAGCTATGGTAGTAACGTGTGAGGAAGCTACAGTAGTAACGTGTGAGGAAGCTACAGTACTAACGTGTGAGGAAGCTATGGAAGTAACGTGTGAGGAAGCTATGGTAGTAACGTGTGAGGAAGCTATGGTAGTAACGTGTGAGGAAGCTACGGTAGTAACGTGTGAGGAAGCTACGTGAGTAACGTGTGAGGAAGCTACAGTAGTAACGTGTGAGGAAGCTACGTGAGTAACGTGTGAGGAAGCTACGTGAGTAACGTGTGAGGAAGCTACGGTAGTAACGTGTGAGGAAGCTATGGTAGTAACGTGTGAGGAAGCTATGGTAGTAACGTGTGAGGAAGCTACGTAAGTAACGTGTGAGGAAGCTACGTGAGTAACGTGTGAGGAAGCTACGTGAGTAACGTGTGAGGAAGCTATGGTAGTAACGTGTGAGGAAGCTACAGTAGTAACGTGTGAGGAAGCTACAGTAGTAACGTGTGAGGAAGCTACAGTAGTAACGTGTGAGGAAGCTATGGTAGTAACGTGTGAGGAAGCTATGGTAGTAACGTGTGAGGAAGCTACGGTAGTAACGTGTGAGGAAGCTACGGTTAGTAACGTGTGAGGAAGCTATGGTAGTAACGTGTGAGGAAGCTACAGTAGTAACGTGTGAGGAAGCTACAGTACTAACGTGTGAGGAAGCTATGGAAGTAACGTGTGAGGAAGCTATGGTAGTAACGTGTGAGGAAGCTATGGTAGTAACGTGTGAGGAAGCTACGGTAGTAACGTGTGAGGAAGGTACGTGAGTAACGTGTGAGGAAGCTACAGTAGTAACGTGTGAGGAAGCTATGGTAGTAACGTGTGAGGAAGCTACGGTAGTAACGTGTGAGGAAGCTATGGTAGTAACGTGTGAGGAAGCTATGGTAGTAACGTGTGAGGAAGCTACGTGAGTAAAGTGTGAGGAAGCTACGTGAGTAACGTGTGAGGAAGCTACGGTAGTAACGTGTGAGGAAGCTATGGTAGTAACGTATGAGGAAGCTACGGTAGTAACGTGTGAGGAAGCTACGGTAGTAACGTGTGAGGAAGCTACGCGAGTAACGTGTGAGGAAGCTACAGTAGTAACGTGTGAGGAAGCTATGTGAGTAACGTGTGAGGAAGCTATGGTAGTAACGTGTGAGGAAGCTACGTGAGTAACGTGTGAGGAAGCTATGGTAGTAACGTCTGAGGAAGCTATGGTAGTAACGTGTGAGGAAGCTACAATAGTAACGTGTGACGAAGCTACGGTAGTAACGTGTGAGGAAGCTACAGTAGTAACGTGTGAGGAAGCTACAGTAGTAACGTGTGAGGAAGCTATGGTAGTAACGTGTGAGGAAGCTACAGTAGTAACGTGTGAGGAAGCTACAGTAGTAACGTGTGAGGAAGCTATGGTAGTAACGTGTGAGGAAGCTATGGTAGTAACGTGTGAGGAAGCTACGGTAGTAACGTGTGAGGAAGCTACGGTAGTAATGTGTGAGGAAGCTACGTGAGTAACGTGTGAGGAAGCTACAGTAGTAACGTGTGAGGAAGCTATGGTAGTAACGTGTGAGGAAGCTATGGTAGTAACGTGTGAGGAAGCTATGGTAGTAACGTGTGAGGAAGCTATGGTACTAACGTGTGAGGAAGCTACGTGAGTAACGTGTGAGGAAGCTACGTGAGTAACGTGTGAGGAAGCTACTTTAGTAACGTGTGAGGAAGCTATGATAGTAACGTGTGAGGAAGCTACAGTAGTAACGTGTGAGGAAGCTATGGTAGTAACGTGTGAGGAAGCTACAGTAGTAACGTGTGAGGAAGCTACAGTAGTAACGTGTGTGGAAGCTACAGTAGTAACGTGTGAGGAAGCTATGGTAGTAACGTGTGAGGAAGCTATGGTAGTAACGTGTGAGGAAGCTACGGTAGTAACGTGTGAGGAAGCTACGGTTAGTAACGTGTGAGGAAGCTATGGTAGTAACGTGTGAGGAAGCTACAGTAGTAACGTGTGAGGAAGCTACAGTACTAACGTGTGAGGAAGCTATGGAAGTAACGTGTGAGGAAGCTATGGTAGTAACGTGTGAGGAAGCTATGGTAGTAACGTGTGAGGAAGCTACGGTAGTAACGTGTGAGGAAGCTACGTGAGTAACGTGTGAGGAAGCTACAGTAGTAACGTGTGAGGAAGCTATGGTAGTAACGTGTGAGGAAGCTACGGTAGTAACGTGTGAGGAAGCTATGGTAGTAACGTGTGAGGAAGCTATGGTAGTAACGTGTGAGGAAGCTACGTGAGTAACGTGTGAGGAAGCTACGTGAGTAACGTGTGAGGAAGCTACGGTAGTAACGTGTGAGGAAGCTATGGTAGTAACGTGTGAGGAAGCTATGGTAGTAACGTGTGAGGAAGCTACGTAAGTAACGTGTGAGGAAGCTACGTGAGTAACGTGTGAGGAAGCTACGTGAGTAACGTGTGAGGAAGCTATGGTAGTAACGTGTGAGGAAGCTATGGTAGTAACGTGTGAGGAAGCTATGGTAGTAACGTGTGAGGAAGCTATGGTAGTAACGAGTGAGGAAGCTATGGTAGTAACGTGTGAGGAAGCTATGGTAGTAACGTGTGAGGAAGCTATGGAAGTAACGTGTGAGGAAGCTATGGTAGTAACGTGTGAGGAAGCTACGGTAATAACGTGTGAGGAAGCTATAGTAGTAACGTGTGAGGAAGCTATGGTAGTAACGTGTGAGGAAGCTACAGTAGTAACGTGTGAGGAAGCTACAGTAGTAATGTGTGAGGAAGCTACGGTAGTAACGTGTGAGGAAGCTACGTGAGTAACGTGTGAGGAAGCTACTTTAGTAACGTGTGAGGAAGCTACGTGAGTAACGTGTGAGGAAGCTACGTGAGTAACGTGTGAGGAAGCTACTTTAGTAACGTGTGAGGAAGCTATGATAGTAACGTGTGAGGAAGCTACAGTAGTAACGTGTGAGGAAGCTATGGTAGTAACGTGTGAGGAAGCTACAGTAGTAACGTGTGAGGAAGCTACAGTAGTAACGTGTGTGGAAGCTACAGTAGTAACGTGTGAGGAAGCTATGGTAGTAACGTGTGAGGAAGCTACGGTAGTAACGTGTGAGGAAGCTACGGTTAGTAACGTGTGAGGAAGCTATGGTAGTAACGTGTGAGGAAGCTACAGTAGTAACGTGTGAGGAAGCTACAGTACTAACGTGTGAGGAAGCTATGGAAGTAACGTGTGAGGAAGCTATGGTAGTAACGTGTGAGGAAGCTATGGTAGTAACGTGTGAGGAAGCTACGGTAGTAACGTGTGAGGAAGCTACGTGAGTAACGTGTGAGGAAGCTACAGTAGTAACGTGTGAGGAAGCTATGGTAGTAACGTGTGAGGAAGCTACGGTAGTAACGTGTGAGGAAGCTATGGTAGTAACGTGTGAGGAAGCTATGGTAGTAACGTGTGAGGAAGCTACGTGAGTAACGTGTGAGGAAGCTACGTGAGTAACGTGTGAGGAAGCTACGGTAGTAACGTGTGAGGAAGCTATGGTAGTAACGTGTGAGGAAGCTATGGTAGTAACGTGTGAGGAAGCTACGTAAGTAACGTGTGAGGAAGCTACGTGAGTAACGTGTGAGGAAGCTACGTGAGTAACGTGTGAGGAAGCTATGGTAGTAACGTGTGAGGAAGCTATGGTAGTAACGTGTGAGGAAGCTATGGTAGTAACGTGTGAGGAAGCTATGGTAGTAACGAGTGAGGAAGCTATGGTAGTAACGTGTGAGGAAGCTATGGTAGTAACGTGTGAGGAAGCTATGGAAGTAACGTGTGAGGAAGCTATGGTAGTAACGTGTGAGGAAGCTACGGTAATAACGTGTGAGGAAGCTATAGTAGTAACGTGTGAGGAAGCTATGGTAGTAACGTGTGAGGAAGCTACAGTAGTAACGTGTGAGGAAGCTACAGTAGTAATGTGTGAGGAAGCTACGGTAGTAACGTGTGAGGAAGCTACGTGAGTAACGTGTGAGGAAGCTACTTTAGTAACGTGTGAGGAAGCTATGATAGTAACGTGTGAGGAAGCTACAGTAGTAACGTGTGAGGAAGCTATGGTAGTAACGTGTGAGGAAGCTACAGTAGTAACGTGTGAGGAAGCTACAGTAGTAACGTGTGAGGAAGCTACAGTAGTAACGTGTGAGGAAGCTATGGTAGTAACGTGTGAGGAAGCTATGGTAGTAACGTGTGAGGAAGCTACGTAGTAACGTGTGAGGAAGCTACGGTTAGTAACGTGTGAGGAAGCTATGGTAGTAACGTGTGAGGAAGCTACAGTAGTAACGTGTGAGGAAGCTACAGTACTAACGTGTGAGGAAGCTATGGAAGTAACGTGTGAGGAAGCTATGGTAGTAACGTGTGAGGAAGCTATGGTAGTAACGTGTGAGGAAGCTACGGTAGTAACGTGTGAGGAAGCTACGTGAGTAACGTGTGAGGAAGCTACAGTAGTAACGTGTGAGGAAGCTATGGTAGTAACGTGTGAGGAAGCTACGGTAGTAACGTGTGAGGAAGCTATGGTAGTAACGTGTGAGGAAGCTATGGTAGTAACGTGTGAGGAAGCTATGGTAGTAACGTGTGAGGAAGCTATGGTAGTAACGTGTGAGGAAGCTACGGTAGTAACGTGTGAGGAAGCTACGGTTAGTAACGTGTGAGGAAGCTATGGTAGTAACGTGTGAGGAAGCTACAGTAGTAACGTGTGAGGAAGCTACAGTACTAACGTGTGAGGAAGCTATGGAAGTAACGTGTGAGGAAGCTATGGTAGTAACGTGTGAGGAAGCTATGGTAGTAACGTGTGAGGAAGCTACGGTAGTAACGTGTGAGGAAGCTACGTGAGTAACGTGTGAGGAAGCTACAGTAGTAACGTGTGAGGAAGCTACGTGAGTAACGTGTGAGGAAGCTACGTGAGTAACGTGTGAGGAAGCTACGGTAGTAACGTGTGAGGAAGCTATGGTAGTAACGTGTGAGGAAGCTATGGTAGTAACGTGTGAGGAAGCTACGTAAGTAACGTGTGAGGAAGCTACGTGAGTAACGTGTGAGGAAGCTACGTGAGTAACGTGTGAGGAAGCTATGGTAGTAACGTGTGAGGAAGCTATGGTAGTAACGTGTGAGGAAGCTATGGTAGTAACGTGTGAGGAAGCTATGGTAGTAACGAGTGAGGAAGCTATGGTAGTAACGTGTGAGGAAGCTATGGTAGTAACGTGTGAGGAAGCTATGGAAGTAACGTGTGAGGAAGCTATGGTAGTAACGTGTGAGGAAGCTACGGTAATAACGTGTGAGGAAGCTATAGTAGTAACGTGTGAGGAAGCTATGGTAGTAACGTGTGAGGAAGCTACAGTAGTAACGTGTGAGGAAGCTACAGTAGTAATGTGTGAGGAAGCTACGGTAGTAACGTGTGAGGAAGCTACGTGAGTAACGTGTGAGGAAGCTACTTTAGTAACGTGTGAGGAAGCTATGATAGTAACGTGTGAGGAAGCTACAGTAGTAACGTGTGAGGAAGCTATGGTAGTAACGTGTGAGGAAGCTACAGTAGTAACGTGTGAGGAAGCTACAGTAGTAACGTGTGAGGAAGCTACAGTAGTAACGTGTGAGGAAGCTATGGTAGTAACGTGTGAGGAAGCTATGGTAGTAACGTGTGAGGAAGCTACGGTAGTAACGTGTGAGGAAGCTACGGTTAGTAACGTGTGAGGAAGCTATGGTAGTAACGTGTGAGGAAGCTACAGTAGTAACGTGTGAGGAAGCTACAGTACTAACGTGTGAGGAAGCTATGGAAGTAACGTGTGAGGAAGCTATGGTAGTAACGTGTGAGGAAGCTATGGTAGTAACGTGTGAGGAAGCTACGGTAGTAACGTGTGAGGAAGCTACGTGAGTAACGTGTGAGGAAGCTACAGTAGTAACGTGTGAGGAAGCTATGGTAGTAACGTGTGAGGAAGCTACGGTAGTAACGTGTGAGGAAGCTATGGTAGTAACGTGTGAGGAAGCTATGGTAGTAACGTGTGAGGAAGCTACGTGAGTAACGTGTGAGGAAGCTACGTGAGTAACGTGTGAGGAAGCCACGGTAGTAACGTGTGAGGAAGCTATGGTAGTAACGTGTGAGGAAGCTACGGTAGTAACGTGTGAGGAAGCTACGGTAGTAACGTGTGAGGAAGCTACGCGAGTAACGTGTGAGGAAGCTACAGTAGTAACGTGTGAGGAAGCTATGTGAGTAACGTGTGAGGAAGCTATGGTAGTAACGTGTGAGGAAGCTACGTGAGTAACGTGTGAGGAAGCTATGGTAGTAACGTCTGAGGAAGCTATGGTAGTAACGTGTGAGGAAGCTACAATAGTAACGTGTGACGAAGCTACGGTAGTAACGTGTGAGGAAGCTACAGTAGTAACGTGTGAGGAAGCTACAGTTGTAACGTGTGAGGAAGCTATGGTAGTAACGTGTGAGGAAGCTACAGTAGTAACGTGTGAGGAAGCTACAGTAGTAACGTGTGAGGAAGCTACAGTAGTAACGTGTGAGGAAGCTATGGTAGTAACGTGTGAGGAAGCTATGGTAGTAACGGTTGAGGAAGCTATGGTAGTAACGTGTGAGGAAGCTACGGTAGTAATGTGTGAGGAAGCTACGTGAGTAACGTGTGAGGAAGCTACAGTAGTAACGTGTGAGGAAGCTATGGTAGTAACGTGTGAGGAAGCTATGGTAGTAACGTGTGAGGAAGCTATGGTAGTAACGTGTGAGGAAGCTATGGTAGTAACGTGTGAGGAAGCTACGTGAGTAACGTGTGAGGAAGCTACGTGAGTAACGTGTGAGGAAGCTACTTTAGTAACGTGTGAGGAAGCTATGATAGTAACGTGTGAGGAAGCTACAGTAGTAACGTGTGAGGAAGCTATGGTAGTAACGTGTGAGGAAGCTACAGTAGTAACGTGTGAGGAAGCTACAGTAGTAACGTGTGTGGAAGCTACAGTAGTAACGTGTGAGGAAGCTATGGTAGTAACGTGTGAGGAAGCTATGGTAGTAACGTGTGAGGAAGCTACGGTAGTAACGTGTGAGGAAGCTACGGTTAGTAACGTGTGAGGAAGCTATGGTAGTAACGTGTGAGGAAGCTACAGTAGTAACGTGTGAGGAAGCTACAGTACTAACGTGTGAGGAAGCTATGGAAGTAACGTGTGAGGAAGCTATGGTAGTAACGTGTGAGGAAGCTATGGTAGTAACGTGTGAGGAAGCTACGGTAGTAACGTGTGAGGAAGCTACATGAGTAACGTGTGAGGAAGCTACAGTAGTAACGTGTGAGGAAGCTATGGTAGTAACGTGTGAGGAAGCTACGGTAGTAACGTGTGAGGAAGCTATGGTAGTAACGTGTGAGGAAGCTATAATAGTAACGTGTGAGGAAGCTACGTGAGTAACGTGTGAGGAAGCTACGTGAGTAACGTGTGAGGAAGCTACGGTAGTAACGTGTGAGGAAGCTATGGTAGTAACGTGTGAGGAAGCTATGGTAGTAACGTGTGAGGAAGCTACGTAAGTAACGTGTGAGGAAGCTACGTGAGTAACGTGTGAGGAAGCTACGTGAGTAACGTGTGAGGAAGCTATGGTAGTAACGTGTGAGGAAGCTATGGTAGTAACGTGTGAGGAAGCTATGGTAGTAACGTGTGAGGAAGCTATGGTAGTAACGAGTGAGGAAGCTATGGTAGTAACGTGTGAGGAAGCTATGGTAGTAACGTGTGAGGAAGCTATGGAAGTAACGTGTGAGGAAGCTATGGTAGTAACGTGTGAGGAAGCTACGGTAATAACGTGTGAGGAAGCTATAGTAGTAACGTGTGAGGAAGCTATGGTAGTAACGTGTGAGGAAGCTACAGTAGTAACGTGTGAGGAAGCTACAGTAGTAATGTGTGAGGAAGCTACGGTAGTAACGTGTGAGGAAGCTACGTGAGTAACGTGTGAGGAAGCTATGGTAGTAACGTGTGAGGAAGCTACAGTAGTAACGTGTGAGGAAGCTATGGTAGTAACGTGTGAGGAAGCTATGATAGTAACGTGTGAGGAAGCTACAGTAGTTAACGTGTGAGGAAGCTATGGTAGTAACGTGTGAGGAAGCTATGGTAGTAACGTGTGAGGAAGCTACAGTAGTAACGTGTGAGGAAGCTACAGTAGTAACGTGTGAGGAAGCTACAGTAGTAACGTGTGAGGAAGCTACGGTAGTAACGAGTGAGAAAGTTACAGTACTAACGTGTGAGGAAGCTACAGTAGTAACGTGTGAGGAAGCTACGGTAGTAACGTGTGAGGAAGCTACGTGAGTAACGTGTGAGGAAGCTACAGTAGTAACGTGTGATGAAGCTATGGTAGTAACGTGTGAGGAAGCTACGGTAGTAACGTGTGAGGAAGCTATGGTAGTAACGTGTGTGGAAGCTACAGTAGTAACGTGTGAGGAAGCTACGTGAGTAACGAGTGAGGAAGCTATGGTAGTAACGTTTGAGGAAGCTACGGTAGTAACGAATGAGGAAGCTATGGTAGTAACGTTTGAGGAAGCTATGGTAGTAATGTGTGTGGAAGCTATGGTAGTAACGAGTGAGGAAGCTATGGAAGTAACGTTTGAGGAAGCTATGGTAGTAACGAGTGAGGAAGCTATGGTAGTAACGAGTGAGGAAGCTATGGTAGTAACGTTTGAGGAAGCTATGGTAGTAACGTGTGAGGAAGCTATGGTAGTAACGAGTGAGGAAGCTATGGTAGTAACGTTTGAGGAAGCTATGGTAGTAATGTGTGAGGAAGCTATGGTAGTAACGAGTGAGGAAGCTATGGTAGTAACGTTTGAGGAAGCTATGGTAGTAACGTGTGAGGAAGCTACGGGACTAACGTGTGAGGAAGCTATGGTAGTAACGTGGGAGGAAGCTACGGTAGTAACGTGTGAGGAAGTTACATGAGTAACGTGTGAGGAAGCTATGGTAGTAACGCGTGAGGAAGCTATGGTGGTAACGTGTGAGGAAGCTATGGTAGTAACGTGTGAGGAAGCTATGGTAGTAACGTGTGAGGAAGCTATGGTAGTAACGTGTGAGGAAGCTATGGTAGTAACGTGTGAGGAAGCTATGGTAGTAACGTGTGAGGAAGCTATGGAAGTAACGTGTGAGGAAGCTATGGTAGTAACGTGTGAAGCTACGGTAATAACGTGTGAGGAAGCTATAGTAGTAACGTGTGAGGAAGCTACAGTAGTAACGTGTGAGGAAGCTACAGTAGTAATGTGTGAGGAAGCTACGGTAGTAACGTGTGAGGAAGCTACGTGAGTAACGTGTGAGGAAGCTATGGTAGTAACGTGTGAGGAAGCAACAGTAGTAACGTGTGAGGAAGCTACAGTAGTAATGTGTGAGGAAGCTACGGTAGTAACGTGTGAGGAAGCTACGGGGATAACGTGTGAGGAAGCTATGGTAGTAACGTGTGAGGAAGCTACAGTAGTAACGTGTGAGGAAGCTATGGTAGTAACGTGTGAGGAAGCTATGGTAGTAACGTGTGAGGAAGCTACAGTAGTTAACGTGTGAGGAAGCTATGGTAGTAACGTGTGAGGAAGCTATGGTAGTAACGTGTGAGGAAGCTACAGTAGTAACGTGTGAGGAAGCTACAGTAGTAACGTGTGAGGAAGCTACAGTAGTAACGTGTGAGGAAGCTACGGTAGTAACGTGTGAGAAAGTTACAGTACTAACGTGTGAGGAAGCTACAGTAGTAACGTGTGAGGAAGCTACAGTAGTAACGTGTGAGGAAGCTACGTGAGTAACGTGTGAGGAAGCTATGGTAGTAACGTGTGAGGAAGCTACGTGAGTAACGTGTGAGGAAGCTACGTGAGTAACGTGTGAGGAAGCTACGTGAGTAACGTGTGAGGAAGGTACATGAGTAACGTGTGAGGAAGCTATGGTAGTAACGTGTGAGGAAGCTATGGTAGTAATGTGTGAGGAAGCTACGGTAGTAACGTGTGAGGAAGCTACGTGAGTAACGTGTGAGGAAGCTATGGTAGTAACGTGTGAGGAAGCTACAGTAGTAACGTGTGAGGAAGCTATGGTAGTAACGTGTGAGGAAGCTATGGTAGTAACGTGTGAGGAAGCTACAGTAGTAACGTGTGAGGAAGCTATAGTAGTAACGTGTGAGGAAGCTACAGTAGTAACGTGTGAGGAAGCTACAGTAGTAACGTGTGAGGAAGCTACGTGAGTAACGTGTGAGGAAGCTATGGTAGTAACGTGTGAGGAAGCTACGTGAGTAACGTGTGAGGAAGCTACGTGAGTAACGTGTGAGGAAGCTACGTGAGTAACGTGTGAGGAAGCTACATGAGTAACGTGTGAGGAAGCTATGGTAGTAACGTGTCAGGAAGCTATGGTAGTAACGTATGAGGAAGCTACAGTAGTAACGTGTGAGGAAGCTACGGTAGTAATGTGTGAGGAAGCTACAGAAGTAACGTGTGAGGAAGCTACGTGAGTAACGTGTGAGGAAGCTACGGTAGTAACGTGTGAGGAAGCTATGGTAGTAACGTGTGAGGAAGCTATGGTAGTAACGTGTGAGGAAGCTACGTGAGTAACTTGTGAGGAAGCTACGTGAGTAACGTGTGAGGAAGCTACGTGAGTAACGTGTGAGGAAGCTACATGAGTAACGTGTGAGGAAGCTATGGTAGTAACGTGTGAGGAAGCTACAGTAGTAACGTGTGAGGAAGCTACAGTAGTAATGTGTGAGGAAGCTACGGTAGTAACGTGTGAGGAAGCTACGTGAGTAACGTGTGAGGAAGCTATGGTAGTAACGTGTGAGGAAGCAACAGTAGTAACGTGTGAGGAAGCTACAGTAGTAATGTGTGAGGAAGCTACGGTAGTAACGTGTGAGGAAGCTACGGGGATAACGTGTGAGGAAGCTATGGTAGTAACGTGTGAGGAAGCTACAGTAGTAACGTGTGAGGAAGCTATGGTAGTAACGTGTGAGGAAGCTATGGTAGTAACGTGTGAGGAAGCTACAGTAGTTAACGTGTGAGGAAGCTATGGTAGTAACGTGTGAGGAAGCTATGGTAGTAACGTGTGAGGAAGCTACAGTAGTAACGTGTGAGGAAGCTACAGTAGTAACGTGTGAGGAAGCTACAGTAGTAACGTGTGAGGAAGCTACGGTAGTAACGTGTGAGAAAGTTACAGTACTAACGTGTGAGGAAGCTACAGTAGTAACGTGTGAGGAAGCTACAGTAGTAACGTGTGAGGAAGCTACGTGAGTAACGTGTGAGGAAGCTATGGTAGTAACGTGTGAGGAAGCTACGTGAGTAACGTGTGAGGAAGCTACGTGAGTAACGTGTGAGGAAGCTACGTGAGTAACGTGTGAGGAAGGTACATGAGTAACGTGTGAGGAAGCTATGGTAGTAACGTGTGAGGAAGCTATGGTAGTAATGTGTGAGGAAGCTACGGTAGTAACGTGTGAGGAAGCTACGTGAGTAACGTGTGAGGAAGCTATGGTAGTAACGTGTGAGGAAGCTACAGTAGTAACGTGTGAGGAAGCTATGGTAGTAACGTGTGAGGAAGCTATGGTAGTAACGTGTGAGGAAGCTACAGTAGTAACGTGTGAGGAAGCTATAGTAGTAACGTGTGAGGAAGCTACAGTAGTAACGTGTGAGGAAGCTACAGTAGTAACGTGTGAGGAAGCTACGTGAGTAACGTGTGAGGAAGCTATGGTAGTAACGTGTGAGGAAGCTACGTGAGTAACGTGTGAGGAAGCTACGTGAGTAACGTGTGAGGAAGCTACGTGAGTAACGTGTGAGGAAGCTACATGAGTAACGTGTGAGGAAGCTATGGTAGTAACGTGTCAGGAAGCTATGGTAGTAACGTATGAGGAAGCTACAGTAGTAACGTGTGAGGAAGCTACGGTAGTAATGTGTGAGGAAGCTACAGAAGTAACGTGTGAGGAAGCTACGTGAGTAACGTGTGAGGAAGCTACGGTAGTAACGTGTGAGGAAGCTATGGTAGTAACGTGTGAGGAAGCTATGGTAGTAACGTGTGAGGAAGCTACGTGAGTAACTTGTGAGGAAGCTACGTGAGTAACGTGTGAGGAAGCTACGTGAGTAACGTGTGAGGAAGCTACATGAGTAACGTGTGAGGAAGCTATGGTAGTAACGTGTGAGGAAGCTATGGTAGTAATGTGTGAGGAAGCTACGGTAGTAACGTGTGAGGAAGCTATGGTAGTAACGTGTGAGGAAGCTATGGTAGTAACGTGTGAGGAAGCTACGGTAGTAATGTGTGAGGAAGCTACGGTAGTAACGTGTGAGGAAGCTATGGTAGTAACGTGTGAGGAAGCTATGGTAGTAACGTGTGAGGAAGCTACGTGAGTAACGTGTGAGGAAGCTACGTGAGTAACGTGTGAGGAAGTTACATGAGTAACGTGTGAGGAAGCTACGTGAGTAACGAGTGAGGAAGCTATGGTAGTAACGTTTGAGGAAGCTACGGTAGTAACGAATGAGGAAGCTATGGTAGTAACGTTTGAGGAAGCTATGGTAGTAACGAGTGAGGAAGCTATGGTAGTAACGTTTGAGGAAGCTATGGTAGTAACGTGTGTGGAAGCTACAGTAGTAACGTGTGAGGAAGCTATGGTAGTAACGTGTGAGGAAGCTACGGTAGTAACGTGTGAGGAAGCTATGGTAGTAACGTGTGTGGAAGCTACAGTAGTAACGTGTGAGGAAGCTACGTGAGTAACGAGTGAGGAAGCTATGGTAGTAACGTTTGAGGAAGCTACGGTAGTAACGAATGAGGAAGCTATGGTAGTAACGTTTGAGGAAGCTATGGTAGTAACGAGTGAGGAAACTATGGTAGTAACGTTTGAGGAAGCTATGGTAGTAATGTGTGAGGAAGCTATGGTAGTAACGAGTGAGGAAGCTATGGAAGTAACGTTTGAGGAAGCTATAGTAGTAACGAGTGAGGAAGCTATGGTAGTAACGAGTGAGGAAGCTATGGTAGTAACGTTTGAAGAAGCTATGGTAGTAACGTGTGAGGAAGCTATGGTAGTAACGAGTGAGGAAGCTATGGTAGTAACGTTTGAGGAAGCTATGGTAGTAACGAGTGAGGAAGCTATGGTAGTAACGTTTGAGGAAGCTATGGTAGTAATGTGTGAGGAAGCTATGGTAGTAACGAGTGAGGAAGCTATGGTAGTAACGTTTGAGGAAGCTATGGTAGTAACGTGTGAGGAAGCTACGGGAGTAACGTGTGAGGAAGCTATGGTAGTAACGTGTGAGGAAGCTACGGTAGTAACGTGTGAAGAAGTTACATGAGTAACGTGTGAGGAAGCTATGGTAGTAACGCGTGAGGAAGCTATGGTAGTAACGTGTGAGGAAGCTATGGTAGTAACGCGTGAGGAAGCTACGGTAGTAACGTGTGAGGAAGTTACATGAGTAACGTGTGAGGAAGCTACGTGAGTAACGTGTGAGGAAGCTACGGTAGTAACGTGTGAGGAAGCTACAGTAGTAACGTGTGAGGAAGCTACGGTAGTAACGTGTGAGGAAGGTACAGTAGTAACGTGTGAGGAAGCTACAGTAGTAACGTGTGAGAAAGCTACAGTAGTAACGTGTGAGGAAGCTACGTTAGTGACGTGTGAGGAAGCTATGGTAGTAACGTGTGAGGAAGCTACAGCAGTAACGTGTGAGGAAGCTATGGTAGTAACGTGTGAGGAAGCTATGGTAGTAACGTGTGAGGAAGCTACAGTAGTAACGTGTGAGGAAGCTATGGTAGTAACGTGTGAGGAAGCTACGGTAGTAACGTGTGAGGAAGCTATGGTAGTAACGAGTGAGGAAGCTATGGTAGTAACGTTTGAGGAAGCTATGGTAGTAACGTGTGAGGAGGCTACGTGAGTAACGTGTGAGGAAGCTACGGTAGTAACGTGTGAGGAAGCTACGGTAGTAACGTGTGAGGAAGCTATGGTAGTAACGTGTGAGGAAGCTACAGCAGTAACGTGTGAGGAAGCTATGGTAGTAACGTGTGAGGAAGCTATGGTAGTAACGTGTGAGGAAGCTACAGTAGTAACGTGTGAGGAAGCTATGGTAGTAACGTGTGAGGAAGCTATGGTAGTAACGAGTGAGGAAGCTATGGTAGTAACGTTTGAGGAAGCTATGGTAGTAACGTGTGAGGAGGCTACGTGAGTAACGTGTGAGGAAGCTACGGTAGTAACGTGTGAGGAAGCTATGGAAGTAACGTGTGAGGAAGCTACAGTAGTAACGTGTAAGGAAGCTATGGTAGTAACGTGTGAGGAAGCTACGGTAGTATCGTGTGAGGAAGCTACAGTAGTAACGTGTGAGGAAGCTATGGTAGTAACGTGTGAGGAAGTTACATGAGTAACGTGTGAGGAAGCTATGGTAGTAACGTGTGAGGAAGCTATGGTAGTAACGTGTGAGGAAGCTTTGGTAGTAACGTGTGAGGAAGCTACGGTAGTAACGTGTGAGGAAGCTACGTGAGTAACGTGTGAGGAAGC
This sequence comes from Procambarus clarkii, assembly GCF_040958095.1. NCBI lineage: Eukaryota > Metazoa > Arthropoda > Malacostraca > Decapoda > Cambaridae > Procambarus > Procambarus clarkii. Next base: position 33,463,974 of record NC_091163.1, read on the forward strand.
TACGTGAGTAACGTGTGAGGAAGCTACGGTAGTAACGTGTGAGGCAGCTACGTGAGTAACGTCTGAGGCAGCTACGGTAGTATCGTGTGAGGAAGCTACGTGAGTAATGTGTGAGGAAGCTACGTGAGTAACGTGGGAGGCAGCTACTTGAGTAACGTGTGAGGAAGCTACGTGAGTAACGTGTGAGGAAGCTACGGTAGTAACGTGTGAAAAAGCTACGTGAGTAACGTGTGAGGAAGCTATGGTAGTAACGTGTGAGGAAGCTATGGTAGTAACGTGTGAGGAAGCTACGGTAGTAACGTGTGAGGAAGCTACAGTAGTAACGTGTGAGGATGCTACGGTAGTAACGTGTGAGGAAGCTACGGTAGTAATGTGTGAGGAAGCTACGGTAGTAATGTGTGAGGAAGCTACGGTAGTAATGTGTGAGGAAGCTACGTGAGTAACGTGTGAGGAAGCTACGGTAGTAATGTGTGAGGAAGCTACGTGAGTAACGTGTGAGGAAGCTATGGTAGTAACGTGTGAGGAAGCTACGGTAGTAATGTGTGAGGAAGCTACGGTAGTAATGTGTGAGGAAGCTACGTGAGTAACGTGTGAGGAAGCTATGGTAGTAACGTGTGAGGAAGCTACGTGAGTAACGTGTGAGGAAGCTACGTGAGTAACGTGTGAGGAAGCTACGTGAGTAACGTCTCAGGAAGCTACGTGAGTAACGTGTGAGGAAGCTACGTGAGTAACGTGTGAGGAAGTGTTGGAGGAGGAATTGTGATGGTCTCGTAAATAGTGGCAAGGATATAGGGGCGACCTGAAGGCAGTTGGGCGTCTGTGGATAGTTACCTGTAAGACTGTGGATAGTTACCTGTAAGACTGTGGATAGTTACCTGTAAGACTGAGGATAGTTACCTGTAAGACTGTGGATAGTTACCTGTAAGACTGAGGATAGTTACCTGTAAGACTGAGGATAGTTACCTGTAAGACTGAGGATAGTTACCTGTAAGACTGAGGATAGTTACCTGTAAGACTGTGGATAGTTACCTGTAAGACTGGGGATAGTTACCTGTAAGACTGAGGATAGTTACCTGTAAGACTGTGGATAGTTACCTGTAAGACTGTGGATAGTTACCTGTAAGACTGTGGATAGTTACCTGTAAGACTGTGGATAGTTACCTGTAAGACTGTGGATAGTTACCTGTAAGACTGTGGATAGTTACCTGTAAGACTGTGGATAGTTACCTGTAAGACTGTGGATAGTTACCTGTAAGACTGTGGATAGTTACCTGTAAGACTGTGGATAGTTACCTGTAAGACTGAGGATAGTTACCTGTAAGACTGTGGATAGTTACCTGTAAGACTGTGGATAGTTACCTGTAAGACTGTGGATAGTTACCTGTAAGACTGTGGATAGTTACCTGTAAGACTGTGGATAGTTACCTGTAAGACTGTGGATAGTTACCTGTAAGACTGAGGATAGTTACCTGTAAGACTGTGGATAGTTACCTGTAAGACTGTGGATAGTTACCTGTAAGACTGTGGATAGTTACCTGTAAGACTGAGGATAGTTACCTGTAAGACTGAGGATAGTTACCTGTAAGACTGAGGATAGTTACCTGTAAGACTGTGGATAGTTACCTGTAAGACTGTGGATAGTTACCTGTAAGACTGAGGATAGTTACCTGTAAGACTGTGGATAGTTACCTGTAAGACTGAGGATAGTTACCTGTAAGACTGTGGATAGTTACCTGTAAGACTGAGGATAGTTACCTGTAAGACTGTGGATAGTTACCTGTAAGACTGTGGATAGTTACCTGTAAGACTGAGGATAGTTACCTGTAAGACTGAGGATAGTTACCTGTAAGACTGAGGATAGTTACCTGTAAGACTGTGGATAGTTACCTGTAAGACTGTGGATAGTTACCTGTAAGACTGAGGATAGTTTCCTGTAAGACTGAGGATAGTTACCTGTAAGACTGAGGATAGTTACCTGTAAGACTGAGGATAGTTACCTGTAAGACTGAGGATAGTTACCTGTAAGACTGAGGATAGTTACCTGTAAGACTGTGGATAGTTACCTGTAAGACTGAGGATAGTTACCTGTAAGACTGAGGATAGTTACCTGTAAGACTGAGGATAGTTAGCTGTAAGACTGAGGATAGTTAGCTGTAAGATAGTCCTTAACATCAGTACTGGAAGATGGAATATCATTTGCAAGGGATGACCCAATGGAAGATAAGAACTTCAAAAGGTCAGATATAACAACAACAAGGAGCAGCGGTTTCAAGCTCAACATGCCACAATGTAGGACTTAGAACAGGAGATGCTTGTTCACCCATAGAGTTGTAAACCCGAGGACATGCATACCCACCAAAGCCACAAACGCCTAAACTCTGCCGGGTTTTATAATACAGCTGGAAAACATCAACAGGATAAATGGGGGGACATTTGACAAGCCGCCAGCTTCCTGTCCTCATCGAGGCCACTAGTATTAGTGGTCACTAGTATTAGTGGTCACTAGTATTAGTGGTTACTAGTATTAATGGACACTAGTATTAGTGGTCACTAGTATTAGTGGTCACTAGTATTAGTGGTCACTAGTATTAGTGGTCACTAGTATTGGTGGTCACTAGTATTAGTGGTCACTAGTATTAGTGGGCACTAGTATTAGTGGCCACTAGTATTAGTGGTCACTAGTATTAGTGGTCACTAGTATTAGTGGGCACTAGTATTAGTGGCCACTAGTATTAGTGGTCACTAGTATTAGTGGCCACTAGTATTAGTGGTCACTAGTATTAGTGGTCACTAGTATTAGTGGTCACTAGTATTAATGGTCACTAGTATTAGTGGGCACTAGTATTAGTGGGCACTAGTATTAGTGGCCACTAGTATTAGTGGTCACTAGTATTAGTGGTCACTAGTATTAGTGGGCACTAGTATTAGTGGGCACTAGTATTAGTGGCCACTAGTATTAGTGGGCACTAGTATTAGTGGTCACTAGTATTAGTGGTCACTAGTATTAGTGGGCACTAGTATTAGTGGCCACTAGTATTAGTGGTCACTAGTATTAGTGGCCACTAGTATTAGTGGCCACTAGTATTAGTGGTCACTAGTATTAGTGGTCACTAGTATTAGTGGCCACTAGTATTAGTGGCCACTAGTATTAGTGGTCACTAGTATTAGTGGCCACTAGTATTAGTGGTCACTAGTATTAGTGGTCACTAGTATTAGTGGTCACTAGTATTAGTGGTCACTAGTATTAGTGGTCACTAGTATTAGTGGCCACTAGTATTAGTGGTCACTAGTATTAGTGGCCACTAGTATTAGTGGCCACTAGTATTAGTGGTCACTAGTATTAGTGGTCACTAGTATTAGTGGCCACTAGTATTAGTGGCCACTAGTATTAGTGGCCCTCAGGTAAATTCTGGTAAATATTGTGCCTCTTTACATGTTCAAAACGGCTGAATCTCTTCCCACACTTTGGACATATTTTTTTTTTTTTTTTGGATATATAGAAGAGTTGTTACATTGTTGTAGAGCCACTAGTACGTGTAGCGTTTCGGGCAGGTCCCTGGAATACGATCCCCGCCGCGAAGAATCGTTGTTACAACCAAGTACACATTTTACTGTTGAGTTAAACAGAGGCTACAGTTAAGGATTTGCGCCCAGTAAATCCTCCCCGGCCAGGATACGAACCCATGACAAAGCGTTGGCAGAACGCCAGGCGAGTGTCTTACCACTACACCACGGAGACTAATGACATTCATGAGGTTGGTCACCAGAAAGCACTAACATGTATGTGCTTTATTATATTTCCACATGCTCTAAATTTTTTGCCACACTTGGCATATTCAAAAGGTATTTCCTCCACATGCACCTTCCTGTGAGTCTTCATACTTCTATGTCAACTGAATAACTTCGTGCACTCTGGGCCCTCATGAGGCTCGTCACTTGAATGCACTAATATTTATTTATTTATTTATTTATTTATTTATTTATTTATTTATTTATTTATTTATTTATTTATTTATTTATTTATATGCAAGACGATACATTGGGTTTGTGAGAATACATAGCATAGTATTTACAATCTTGTAAAGCCACTAGCACGCGCAGCGTTTCCGGCAGGTCCTTAATCTGTGCAGGTCCATGAGGCCATGCACTGGACTATATCCAATCCTATCTTAGTGATAGACACCAATGTGTAGCCATCAATAATATAACCTCTCCCATTCTACCAATAACCGTTGGAGTGCCACAGGGCAGCATCTTGGGACCTCTTCTTTTTCTTATATACATTAATGATCTGCCTAATGTCTCTAACATTCTGAAACCTCCTATTTTGTTTGCTGATGATACTACCCTCATCTACTCCAACCCCAACCCACATACATTAAATGATGTTGTTAATAATGAACTAAAAAAAGTCCACTTATGGATGTCAACCAACAAACTAACACTTAACATAGAAAAGACCTACTACATCCTATTTGGAAGCAAATCTACAAATGCAATTCAGCTTCAGATAGACAATGTAAACATTAGCAATAAAAATGATGGAAAGTTTCTTGGCCTATTCCTAGACAAGAGACTCAACTTCAGTACCCACATACAACACATAACTAAGAAAGTCTCTAAAACAGTTGGTATACTCTCCAAAATCAGATATTATGTACCTAACTCTGCTCTCATCTCTCTATATTATGCACTAATCTATCCCTATCTTAATTATGGTATCTGTGCATGGGGTTCAACCACTGCAAACCACCTCAAGTCCATCATCACCCAGCAAAAATCTGCAATCAGAATAATATAAAATTCTGCTTTCAGACAACACTCAGCCCCCTTGTTTAACTCCCTAAACATGCTAAACATAATCTCACTCCACAAATTCTCTTGTGTCAACTACATTTACAAAACCCTGTTCTTAAATGCAAATCCTTGTCTGAAACTCTTCCTGGACAAATGTAATAGGACCCATTATCACCACCACACCAGAAATAAATATCTCTTTGATATCCCCAGAGTTAAACTTAATCTGTGTAAACACTCTATGCAAATAAAGGGACCCAGTTTATGGAACTCACTCCCTATTGAATTGAAAAGCTGTCCAACTTTTACGTCATTCAAAATCAATACTAAAAAGTACCTAATTTCATCTTCATAGTTTTTCACTTTTTGCCTTAAAATTGCACTGTATCTATTGCTACCCAATCTCCCAACCTTTATGTTCCCAATTTGAACATCTTTACCATTGTGATTGTTATGAAAAATGGTGGACTTGCTATGGGGGAACTGGTACTATTAAGGGGTTACCTTACCTTGAGGTTACCTTGAGGTGCTTTCGGGGCTTAGGGTCTCCGCGGCCCGGTCGTCGACCAGGCCTCCTGGTTGCTGGACTGATCAACCAGGCTGTTGGACGCGGCTGCTCGCAGCCTGACGTATGAGTCACAGCCTGGTTGATCAGGTATCCTTTGGAGGTGCTTATCCAGTTCTTTCTTGAACACTGGGAGGGGATTGCCAGTTATGCCCCTTATGTGTAGTGGAAGCGTGTTGAACAGTCTCGGGCCTCTGATGTTGATAGAGTTCTCTCTCAGAGTATCTGTTGCACCTCCGCTTTTCAACGGGGGTATTCTGCACATCCTGCCATGTCTTCTGGTCTCATGTGATGTTATTCTGTGTGCAGGTTTGGGACCAGCCCCTCTAATATTTTCCACGTGTAAATTATTATGTATCTCTCCCGCCTGCGCTCAAGGGAGTACAGATTTAGGCTCTTTAGTCGGTCCCAATAGTTTAGGTGTTTTACTGAGTGGATTCTAGCAGTAAAGGATCTCTGCACGCTCTCCAGGTCAGCAATTTCTCCAGCTTTGAAAGGGGCTGTCATTGTGCAGCAGTACTCCACTCTAGAGAGCACAAGCGTTTTGAAAAGTATCATCATCGGTATAGCATCTCTAGTGTGAAAAGTTCTTGTTATCCAACCTGTCATTTTTCTTGCAGTTGTGACGGATATTTTATTGTGTTCTTTAAAGGTAAGGTCTTCCGACATGAGTACACCCAGATCCTTTACATTGCCTTTACGTTCTATTTTATGATTTGCCTGAGTTTTGTACGTGGTTTTCGATTTTATATTTTCATTTTTTCCGTAGCGCATGAGCTGGAACTTATCCTCGTTAAACACCATATTATTTTCTGTAGCCCACAGAAAGACCTGATCTACATCTGACTGGAGGTTCGCCGTGTCCTCTATGTTGCCTACTCTCATGAAGATCCTAGTGTCATCTGCAAAGGATGATACAGTGCTATAGGATGTGTTCTTGTCTATGTCCGATATGAGGATGAGAAAAAGTACTGGAGCAAGCACAGTACCCTGGGGGACTGAGCTCTTCACGGTTGATGGGCTGGATTTTATTTTGTTGACTATTACACATTGGGTTCTGTTGGTCAGGAAATTGTAGATCCATCTGCCTATTTTTACGGTAATTCCTTTTGAACGCATTTTATGTGCAATAACGTCATGGTCACATTTATCAAAAGCTTTTGCGAAATCTGTGTAAATTACATCAGCGTTTTGTTTGTCTTCCATAGCATCTAATGCCATATCATAGTGGTCCAGCAACTGCGACAGGCAAGAGCGCCCTGTTCTGAAACCATGTTGTCCGGGGTTATGGAGATGCTGTGATTCCATGTATTTTGTGATCTTACTTCTTAGCACTCTCTCAAAATTTTTTATAATGTGCGATGTTAGTGCTATCGGTCTGTAATTTTTTGCCTCTGCCTTATTTCCTCCTTTATGAAGTGGTGCTATCTCTGCTGTTTTTAGTATATCAGGAATAACGCCAGTATCTAGGCTTTGTCTCCACAGAATGTGGAGGGCCTGCGATAGTGGTTTTTTACAGTTCTTGATGAATATGGAGTTCCAAGAATCCGGGCCTGGTGCAGAGTGCATAGGCATACTGTATATGGCTTCCTCAAAATCCAGTGGGGATTGGGTGACGTCTGATATATGATTTGATGTTGGTATCATATCCATGAAAAATTCATTTGGGTTATCACTCTTTAGTGCGTTTAATGGCTCACTGAAAACAGAGTCGTACTGCTTCCTCAGTAGCTCGCTCATTTCTTTGTTGTCATCGGTGAAAGTTCCATCTCCCTTTCGCAGGGGCCCGATACTAGATGTGGTTTTTTATCTTGATTTTGCATAGGAGAAAAAATATTTCGGATTTCTCTTTATTTCACTGATGGCCTTTTGCTCTCTTTGCCTCTCCTGGGTTTTGTATGATTCTTGTAGCTTGCGTTCAATTGTTTCTATTTCTTTACCTAACCTTCTTCGCCGTTCTTGAGATAGGGTGCGACTCTCAAGTTGTTCCGCGATTCGTTTTCTTCGCCTATATAGGGAACGACGTTCCCGTTCCAATCTGCATCTCTTCCTCTTTTTTCTTAGGGGTATGCGGTTTGAGCATATTTCTAGTGCTACTGAGCTTATTTTTTCCAGGCACTGGTTCAGGTTTGCATTTTCTAGCTGTTCTTCCCAGTTTATTTCTGTGAAGTCCTGGTTTATTTGCTCCCAGTTTAAGGGGTAAGGGTAGTTAGAATACAGAGTTATCAAATGAGGGAGAACTAAAAGGCCCGGCCCCCAAAATAAACTATCCACAGTAATAATAACTTGCTACTAGACCATGTTAGACTAAGGGTTGATCAATGCACTCCCACACAGGAAGAAGGGATACTCTGTTCTAATTTACTTATTTATTAACCCCCTTAACAACCCCCCATATACACTCACACCAAAAACAATAATAATAATTACTTTACCACACTATCTTACGTTAAAAGCCTTGGTCCACATAGACAGGATACAAGGTTTACACTGAGAACAAGCTAGGGTAAGAACAAGCTACTGGATAAGCACTGAAGCTGGATGCAGCTTAGGGTAGTGAGACCATGTGGGACCCTAATACAAAAACACAACACTTAGGGGTACCCAAAGCACTGGCAAATACTACCCCCAGGTCTCACCAATCGTTACTACCAGAGTAGGCACACTTAAACACACTGTACTTAACTTAATGGTACAGGAACTTAAGGTAAGGGAAATAAGAGAAGGGAGAAGAGAAGTGCAGCCACAGAGTAGGTCTCGTCCCCACGAACGCCAGCCAGAGGAGAACGCTCCCAGCGACCAGCTCAGTGCTCCTGCATGTGGTGTTGCCGGGAGGAGCCTAATTGATCGTGCAGCTAAGCACATTAAAGATCTTCCCCTATGCAACGTATTGTTACTTTACAAATGATTAGAAAGTATTAGTAAACATAGTTGGTGCCTATGTTATTATTTAATAATCAACCTCCAGCTCAGTTTTAAATGCTCTTTGAGAAACAATAATAGTCTTACGTCTGGCAGGGAAGATATAAACAATTTCAGCTCGTGATGCGTCCAACTATACTATAGGAAAGTTTAATAGCTCAATTTTGACCTCTGGTTTCCACTGAAGAACCCAGGGTCGTAACAGTGATCATTGCTGTCTTCTTATATGTGCTGCCATTCTGCTGTATGGTGCTTATTAATCTTGTTTATCTGTATCTATTGCTACCCAGTCTCCCAATCTTTATGTACCCAATCTGAACATCTTTACCATTGTGATCATTGCTGTCCTATATGTACTGTCAATCTGCTGTATGGTGTCTATTAATCTTGTTTAAATTACTAATCAAGCTGTCAATGTAATCAATCAGAGCTTTAATATAACAATGTGCTTTAATATACTTACTAAGCTCTCTCATCTCATTTTTCTCTTGCAATGTATTTGTTATCATTTATCAATTCTGATAGAAATTACCTACTTAAAATTATCTGCTAGATTAAGGACCTGCCCGAAACGCTGCGCGTACTAGTGGCTTTACAAGAGTGTAAATACTGTACTATCCAATGTATTCTCACAAACTCAATGTACCTTCTTGTACATATATAAATAAATAAATAAATAAATAAATAAATAAATCTAATATGTGCCTTCTCATATATCCAAAATTCTTGAATCTCTTCCTACACGCTGGACTCTCACAAGTTTTGCCACCTGAATGCACTAACATGAGTCTTCACATGTTCAAGCCGAGTGAAACTCATCCCACACTCTCGTCACTCATGACGTTTGTCACCAGAATGCACAATGTGCTTCAAATAATGATAGTCAGCTTTCAGCCTCTGACTCTGCTTTTGAGTTCAATAGGTTCTTCTCTTCCATTGGGTCATCCCTTGCAAATGATATTCCATCTTCCAGTACTGATGTTAAGGACTACCTTACAGGTAACTATCCACAGTCTCTGTACCTAATGCCTACTAATTCCACTGATGTTACTGACAGAATCCTTTCCCTTAAAACCAAGTCTAGTGCCCTTGAGGAGATACCAACTCTTATTTACAAAAAAGCCTTCAGATTTTTAGCTCCTGCCATTGCATTGCTCTTCAACAAGTCACTTGAACTCCAAACCTTTCCAGATATTCTAAAAAAAAGCGAGAGTAACCCCTGTCCACAAATGTGGTGATCTCACTGATGTTAACAACTTCAGACCTATATCAACTCTGCCAAACTTGTCAAAAATATTTGAAAAACTAATCTACTAGCAGCTTTATTCTTATCTAGCCAAACTCAATATACTTAGCTCTTGTCAGTATGGCTTCAGACCCAAAGAAGCACTAACGATGCACTTATTAGTATGATTAACTTGATACATGCAGCTCTTGATAAAAATGAGTTCCCTGTTGGGTTATTTGTGGACCTGCGTAAGGCATTTGGCACTGTTAACCACCAAAACCTTCTTCTTAAATTACAACATTATGGAGTCAGAGGACACTCCCTGCAGTACATTAAGTCTTACCTTACTGACAGGCTCCAGTATGTTTCTGTGAATAATTCAATTTCTCCCACCCTACCCATCAACATTGGTGTTCCTCAGGGCAGCATACTTGGCCCTCTCCTCTTTCTCATCTACATTAATGACCTTCCAAATGCCTCCTAACATCTCAAACCAATTCTATTTGCTGACAACACGACCTTCATTTACTCTAACTGTGTAATTACTATATGAGTACTGGAACACTTGATGATATATTGGACTTGTACCCAAGATTAACCGTGTAATGTATCAATTATACAATGTATGTATTTGATGTAACTATATAACCTGAGCTTGTAAAAGCACCTTCATCACCTTCAGTGATTAAGGGCTTAATTGCACACTAGTTTCTCTATCAGCTATCTCACCCTGTCAGAGTAAAAGAGACAAATGTATGTGCATGCATGTGTGTGTGTATATATGTATGTATATGTACATATATGCGTGTGTGTGTATGTACATGTATGTGTATAAAGTATATATGGAAGCTGATCAGAATTACATTTTACCTTTGTAAATGCACATTAATGACACTATGTAAAAGACACATCGAACACTTTATGTAGGGCATACGTAAATCTATGTATTTACGTATGTAGGTTAGCTTAGCATTTTAAAAGCATCGAATCACCTTCTGTGGTTGATTGTTCAATAAACCCTTGAACTATATGTTTAACACATCTCTAACCCTGTCCATAGAGGACAGAAGAAAATGTATATATGCAGCTTAGCATTGTAAATGTGTGGCCACGTCTGTGGTAGAAAATAATAAAAAAAAAAACTCCAGTCCTGACCCCCTTGCTCTAAATGTCACTGTGAATACTAAGCTAAATAAAGTCCATCACTGGCTAACTGCCAATAAACTCACCCTCAATATTGACAAAACTTTCTATATTTTGTTTGGCAATAAATTCTCAAATCAAATAAATCTCAGGATTAACAATACCCAAATTTGTAACAAAGTAGATGGCAAATTCCTTGGCGTTCTCATTGACCAGAACGCTGAATTTCCAGGGACACATTCTAAATATATCAAAAAAAAGTTTCAAAAACTGTTGGCATTCTTTCTAAGATCAGATATTATGTACCTCGCCCTGCCCTGGTGACTCTCTATTACTCTCTCATCTATCCTTATCTCAACTATGGTATTTGTGCTTGGGGTTCTACTACCCAAAATCATTTACGTCCTCTAATTACTCAACACAAAGCTGCTATTAGGACAATATCCAACTCTGGCCCCAGACATCACTCGGTACCCTTAGTCAAATCTCTGAATATGTTAGATATTAAGTCACTGCACATCCTCTCATGTGTATTTTATAAATATAAAACGCTGAACTGTAATGTCAATCCTGACCTTAAAAGCTTCCTAGAAGGTTGTAACAGAACCCATGAGCACCACACCAGAAACAAATACCTATTTGATATTCCAAGAGTACGACTTAGTCAAACTAGAAATGCTTTGCAAATCAAGGGACCTCGAATGTGGAATGACCTTCCCAATTATGTTAAAGACTGTACCTCTCTCAACCAGTTTAAGATAAAAACTAAGTACTACCTAATTAGCTCAATGTAACCTACCTCACCCCCAAAATGTCAACCCATGTCTTCTATTTTAAACAATGCTGTTTGTTGACCAAATTGTATTTTTGCTTTTTTTCTGTCATGGCAGATTCTTTGGCTAACTTATCAGCTCTATCATGCATTCGGAGGCCAACATGAGATGGAGACCACATGAAATGGACTCTGTTACCATCCTTAATAATTTTTTCTCAACACAATTTATACTTTAATCTCAATTAGTATGAAGTTTTAGTCTTAGTGTTTTTCTTGCCCGAAACTCGGGCAGTTAGTTTAGTTCATTTATTATGCACCCCATACCCATCTTGTGGGCGGTAGTGGAAAGGGTTACAGAGGCACATAATGGGCTCAGGGACTGAACCCCACAATTCATTTAGCTAAGCAAGTTACAATCTTGATGAGCTAGTTACAAACTTTAATATAAGTCGTCACATCAACAATGGGTTCGAGATCGACCTCAAGTACAGGTTCTAAATTAAGCAACTGACATATGTGGAGAGCTAGTGTCACAATTTATATGTTTGTCCTGCACACCGCCCCCCATCCAGTGGGCAGCGGTGGATAGGTTACAATCACTCAGTTACTACCTACAGTTAGCAAACTGGGGATATTTGGCTAAAATTTCTGGTAGCAGATCATTTTGAATGAAAGTTTTACACATCGCTGGAACATTGGTTATAGAATTGTCTCTAAATTCACGTATCTTTTCGCACTCCATCACATAGTGACGGAGGGTGTGCGAATAATTTTGTTGACACAGTTTACATTTGATCAGGTCTACATCACCAGATAATGAGAATTCCCAGAGGTACTTGTAACCGAGTCTAAGCCGAGCAGTAGTAACATCTAGAAGTCTACTGATTTTATTGGATGATCCATAGATGTGTGGCTCCTCTTGCATGATAGTATGATGATAGATGGAATTACTGGTGTCAATTTCACTTTGCCTCAGATCTACAAGATCTTGTTGAAGTTCTCGGTGTACTGCTGCTCTCAGATTGCTCATTGACAATCCAAGGTTACACTCAAAGGCTCCTTTAAAGGCAGGTTCTTTGGCTAACTTATCAGCTCTATCATGCATTCGGAGGCCAACATGAGATGGAGACCACATGAAATGGACTCTGTTACCATCCTTAATAATTTTGTTGTATTTGTGTCTAGCTTCGGACACGAGCATGTTACAGTTATGTCTTAAAGAGTTGAGAGCATTTAAGGATGATAAGGAGTCACTTACAATTAATGTATCAAGTTTGGAGACTTGTACACATTTCAGTGCAAGGATCAAGGCAAATAGTTCGGTCTGAAGGGTAGAGGCCCAGTTGTTTATACGGACTCCCCACTCAAAGTATAGGCCATCGCCCATTGTCAGGACAACTGCACTTCCAGCTGCACCCGTGGTGCTGTGTTGGGAACCATCAGTGTATATGATTTGAGAGAGAGAATGCTCTGTGGACAGAGCATCAATATGGCTTAAGGCGTTGAGCTTTGCCTCAAGACGAAGCTTGGACTGATCTCTAATTTGCTTCTTGGGTGGAAAGGGAGGGATTAAAACTGGAAAGGGTGTAACCTCCCACGGTGCAGGAAAGTGCCGTTGTTGTTTCTCTTGGTACAAATCATGAACCCCATACATTCTGAGTTGAGTTCCAGTTTTTGTTATCCATTTAGAACAATGCTGATCTTCAATAAAGAAATTCTGGAGGGCTTCTGTGCAAGGATTAGGATGAGTTAGCCTAAGCATTTTTATACCAATTTGACAGTTAATTTCAGTAACACGATCAACAATGCTCAGAATATTAAGTTCCTTTCTCATATTAAATATCTTTGTGGTACGAGGGTACCCAAGGATTATCCTCAAGGCTTCGGTCTGCAATTTTTCAAGCCCTCCAAGCTCTCTTTCAGGCATCAAAACAAGCAGAGGCGCAGCATAATCCACTAAAGATGTGATGTATGCAAGGTACATCATTTTGACAATGCTGACATTGGCACCATAGCCTGAGTGATAACCTGCAACAGCCTTGAGAGCTCGGAGCCTCTCTTTAAACTGACGACAGTCTGAATACAACATGACCATACAGTGGCATCTCAAGGCCAAGGTATTTGAATCTGTTTACATAGTCAAGCTGGGAGCCATCAGGCAGTTGCATCTTGCGAACAGCTCCTCCCTGCCTGGGTGGGCGCCGATTTAGTATCTTTGTTTTCTCTGCTGAGATAATTAAACCTAGGTCCTGACATGAGTCTAATACAGAGTTAAGAGTGTTCTGCGTGTTAGCATACCCAGTGGTGTGTATCATTATATCATCAGCATAGCTAATGATGTGGACGTTGGGTTTGCTCGGTATAGAGTTTAACAGCGTGTTTATTAAGATATTAAATAAGGTAGGACGGAGGACACCACCCTGCGGGGTGCCTAGTTCAAAGTCTCTTGTTACACTACTATGCCCCTGGAAAAATACAGATGACTTCCTGTTGGATAAGTAACCCCTGATCCAACAAAGAAGCCGACCACCAATATTCATTCTTGCAAGCTCACTCAAGATAACATGTCTATTTGCAATATCAAAGGCAGACTTAAGATCTAGGAAGGTGGTATATGACTTTTCAGTGTGCAGGGTAAGAAAGGTGGTGATGCAATGATGCACACTCCTTCCATGCATGAAGCCATATATCTGGGGGGATAGCATGGTTCTTATTCTATGGAGGAGACGGTTATTTAGGACCATTCTCTCGAATGTTTTGCAAGTGCAGCTAGTAAGGGAAATTGGGCGGAAAGCATTCTCTTGATTTGGCTTGGGAATTAGAATGATTATACTGTTGGTCCAAGAGATAGGAAGTTCCCCAGTAACATAGCTCATATTATACAGCTCAAGCAGGGGATTCCCTGGTACTAAAGGGAGCAGACGCAATATGTCATAAGTGATACCATCTTCACCGGGGGATGTACTCGGGCAGGAAAGGAAATTAATACACTTTCAGCCTCCCAGCGAACAAGGAAAAATGTTAGCGCAAAGTGCTCTCAGCGTTTCGGGCCATCGAGCGGAAACACTGAAAAGTGTTGACTCTTTTCACTGTCCTGATCTTAATTTTCGATGTACACATTTCATTTTGTACCAATGTGTTCGCAATAGAATATTCTAGAAGAACATATGTATAAAATGTCCCCAAACTGTGATTTAAACCACTACCAATAAAGAAACTACCTGGATCACTAGCCGTGAGCTCCAAACACCGACGAGATGTTTCTATTCTTTTCAGGGTTTTCAACTCCACACTTGTCCTACAGCGTTAAATTTGGTATCTTTGAGATTGCAATAAAATTCCCTACATGGACATATGCATATAAATGAAGAATGATGATCACGGCCCACCTGCAAGAGTGTGGGAAGTGGGTGAAGTGTTATCTGTTACTGCACATCGGCGGTCTACAATAGTCTTACCACGAAGATACAAGACAATGCCGTTCTCTCAAATAGGCTATGTGGCTACTAAAGAAAACGTAAATTTTATGGCAAACATGTTCATACTATCCCCAAGTCGCTATGATAAGAATTGAATTTATAGAAATATTTGTTCGTCGGACATAAAAATATGTCCAACAGTAAAATATGGGCAACTTCAAGTGACCCCCGGCGGACACGCTCTTGTGTCCACGGGGGAGGAAAGTGGCAAACAACAGCCGTGTCCGGGATCCAGTATAACAACAACTCCATAGTGAACGTCCTTCACGCAGCAGCTGGGGACGAAGGATTGCACAGTTCTCTCCGTCGACAGGTGTCTGTTCAACCTGCGCCTGCCCGTCAGGTGCCAGGAACCTGCTGCCTCCCGGAGGTGTTGACACAACACTCGCCATACCCTTCACACCACCATGAAGAGCAGTTGCCAAATGCTGCCATCAGTCCCACTCGCTGTTCAGAGCCATCTGGAGGTGATGTTCGCTCCAGCTGGCTGCCAAACTCACCACCTTTAAAATTACGAAGTGCACAAGGGGACCGGTGCCAGACCGAAGACTCCTGCCATCATCCCAGCTCCCCCACAAGAACCAGGTGTTGCATCTTCTGCCAGTGGTGGGCCTTCCCCTGATGTAGAGTGGCCACTTACTGGTTCTGGGATAATGTCACCTACTGTGAGACCACCATCCACAGCTGGACCCCACAGTCAACTGGAAGTGGGGGATAAGGAACTGGATCAAAATGAGACAGATCGCAACCTCAGCCTCCCTACCACCTCGCCCTTGGGTCCCTCCACTGTTCAAGCAGTGGTTGCCCTTCGTGACCGGTTGCAGGAACACCAGCAGCAGTCACAGCAGCAAACGGAGCGGCTGCAAGAGCAACTCCAACATGAGAAAAAATCCACCAGCGATATTTCGTTGATGCTCACGTGTATGAGGGGACTTGTAAGCAATGACTGCCAAACTTCCCCTTCCACCCCTGAACCCTCCAAACATGTGTTCGCTTGCCTATCAGGGGAAACTTCTAGTGATCTTGAAACCTTGTGTAGTGGAGCCCTTCCACGCAGGTTAACTGCCAAAGTTGTGCTAAAGTATGTTCAAAACGACTCTATAGCTGGAAATGACCGACAAATTGTACTAGACCATTGGATGCAAATGTGTGACATTGGTAATAAACTAAGAAATGTTCCTGGACTTATACAGTAGTGCAATAGATAATATGTATATAGATAATATATATTAAGTGAACTAATAATATCAATATATAATGCTGACTTTAAATGCACAATTAACTAAGTTATCCGTCCTACGCTGGAACATTGCATCCCTCAAAAAAAGGTTCTCAGATTTACATCACAAAGTAATGTAACGGTTCTATTGTTACGTAAAGTATGGTGACAAATAAACACAGACACTAAATATATATTTGGTCGAATATACAGAAGTACACAGGTGATACGTTGGTGTGAGTTGAGCGCACTGAGCGTTGGTACAGTATCTCGCAAGTGTCTGCTCTAGACCACACTTGAAAGTAGACTAGCCAATGTTCGATTGATTGATTGATAAAGATTAAGACACCCAAAAGGTGGCACGGGCATGAATAGCCCGTAAGTGGTGGCCCTTTTGAGCCATTACCAGTATCAAGAGCTGATACTGGAGATTTGTGGAGGTGCAACTGCACCCTGCGTGACGGGAGATGTCTCCCGTAATTATTAATTTTTTTTCTTTTTTCTTTTTTTTCCCCCAGTATTCTGAGTTTGCATTTAACCATCAAGCTGTTATCGTGGGGGAGGATACTGCTTCACAGTCTTTATGAGGGTGTCCAGCTGCTGGACACCTTTGTTGACCAGGAGAGTGGCTGTGTTGATGGCTTCAGGGTGGCCACTGCATGATTCAGGAACTCTTAAAGCTCTTCTAAGGTCATTGGTTGCTTCACATTCCAGAAGATAGTGAAGTAATGGCTTTTCTGTGACAGTTTGGCAGAAGATGCACTCTCTCTGTCGGGGTTCACCAATCTCCCAGTTGCATCTGTAACCTAGACGTAGTCTATATAGCCTAACTGCTATTTCCCTGTGGATTCCTTTTGGGATATTTAACCTTTCTAATTTGGTTGCCTGAAGATACCATGTTGCAGATGGCGAACCTTCAGCTATTCTCTGGTGTAGGTAGGCTTTGTTGAGATGTGAGAGTTTTTTGGTGATGATGTTTTTTATGTTCTCTAGGCTGGGTTGAATTGTTTTATGTATCACTGGATGACGAGTTGCCAATTTAGCAATTTCATCAGCTTTTTCATTTAATGGGATTCCAATATGGGATGGGATCCAGTTTAAAGTTATGTTGAGGCCTTTGCCTTTAGCGACTGCTCCTTGATACAAAATGGTGGTAATTATTTCCACATTATCTTTCCACTGTTTTTGTCCTAGTATTTGAAGTGCAGCTTTTGAGTCTGTGTGTATGATTGCATTTTGAGTGTTTTGTGCAATCACATATGCGAATGCCTGTTGTATGGCGAACAGCTCAGTTTGGGTTGATGATACTAGTCCTCCCATTCTCCAATATGCCTGAACGCTGGTCGTGCAAAGAGCAGCGCCAGCACTCTCATTTTCTGTGTCCACCGATCCGTCTGTGAAGATGTGGGTGGCTCCTGCTACTGCTATGCTATACATTTGCTCTTCTATTATGCGCCTTAGGATTGTCGGATCATAGGCAGCCTTTTTCATTGGGAGACTTTCTATTACTATTTTGAAAGTAGGCTCTTCCCACGGCGCGGAAGGAGTGTAATTTGGGTGTGGATGATCACCCTCTCTATCAAGAATCATGTTTTTTAAATGTAGTCTGTTTAGGACTTTTCCTGCTCTTGCAACCCAAGAGTTTCCATTGTTTTGGCTTAGTCCAACCACCAAAGCCTGCCGTACTGGGATTGGATCAGAAGAAATAATTATCTTACTGATAATTGTAGCTGTCCTTTGTGATATTCTTTCTTGTAGAGAGGGCAAACCCGTCTCCAGTCTAAGAGTTTCAAGCCTGGTCCACATGGGGGCTCCCAGTGCAGCTCTCATAGCATTGTTTTGGGCAACTTCAAGCTTTTTCCACTGTTGGTGTGATAGATTTGTGAGTGCAGGTGCGGCATAATCGATCACTGATCTGACTGCCTGTACATAGTATGTGCGAAGGACTTGCAGATTGGCTCCTCCAGAAAGGGAGGTTAGCGACCTGAGGATTGCCGTCCGGGCCGCAGTTCGCTCTCTCAAGTATGTGACCTCAGCATTAAAATTCATGTGTGTGTCCAGGATGATTCCTAGATACTGATAGGTGTCGACCCATTCTATTGGTTGACCCTGTACTGTGAGTTGGATGTTGGGCTTCGCTATTTTTATGGGCATGGCCTTTGACTTTGAGGGGTTGAGTTTGATCCCAATCTGTTTTGCCTCTTTACTGATGCAGTCTAAGCATTTGGGTGCAAGGCGCGCCGCATCCCTTCCTTTTATGATGATGACAAAGTCGTCCGCGTAGTTTAGCAGCCTGCAGTGATGTGGGAGTTTCAACCTCATTATTCTTTCCATTAAACAGTTGAAGAGAAGAGGGCTAAGAATACCTCCTTGCGGTGTACCATTTTCATGTCTTTTGTACTCAGAGACTGTGCCATGAAGTTTTACTCTTGCTTCTCTGTTTATGAGACAGTTTTTGGTCCAGGAGAGCAGGTTGCCTCTGACCTCTTTGTCAATGAGGCAGCAGAGAATAGCTGGGGCGCTAGCCAGTTCAAAGGCTTTTTCGAGGTCCAGGAATATCAGCATTCCTGGTCTGTCATTCAAGTGGGCTAACAGAGTTGTAATACATTCCACTGTGCCAACCCCTCTTCTATAGGCATACATATCATGGTGCAGTTTAGGCATTTTCCACTCCAGTCTGTTGAGTGCCATTCTGTCAGCCGTCTTGGCTGCACAGCTTTGGAGAGAGATGGGCCTGGGATTAGCTGGATCTTTGGGTTTTGGGATCGGCACTATGTCTGCTCTATTCCAAGCAGAAGGTCTAGTTTGAGAAGTCCAGGCTAAATTAATTAACCTTAGGTATGCAGCGTCTCCCTCTGGGCCGAGGTTTCTAATCATTTTATAGGTTATTTTGTCGGCTCCAGGGGATGTATCCTTGGAGTTTTTCTTAGCCCGATTGAGCTCATCCAGTGTGAAGGGGGCATTAGTGTCAGAGACTTCTTCACATGCTGTAAGGATTCTGTGCCACCTTTCTTCCTCTAGTCCGGTCTGTACTGCTAATACATCTGGTGGAAGTTGATTGCTGGCTGCTCTCTCTGCAAACCTGGTTGCCAGTACTTCGGCTTCCTGTTGAGGATCCTTGGGGTATGGAGCTTTAGGTGTTTTATTCCCTTTGGCCCGGTGAATTTGCTGCCACATCTCCCCGAGAGAGGTGTGTTCATTCAGGTGTGAACACCATTCTAGCCACTTTTGTTCTTTTATTTGTCTGGTCTCTCGATGTACATGTTCCTTGACCTCACAAAGTAAGATCCTGTTGCGGTCACTTGGCTGCTTTTTGTATAGCTTTCTTGTTCTATTGAGTCTATGGTTGAGTTCTTTGACGCGTTCGCAATAGTACCAATGATCTTTATGGTGTCCGGTGGACTGTTTTTTCAGTGGGATTGAGTGGTTGGCTGCACTTTGAATCGCTTTGACAAATTCTTGTTCTGCCTGATTAATGTCTTCGGGAAGATCATAGTTTCTTTGCCACTCTGAAATGAGGTTTTGAAATCGGTCCCAGTTTGCTAAAGCAAAGTTCCAGGCTTCAGATGGAGGCGGAGGTGGGGTGGGTAGGTCTAACTTAAGATCAATTTGGACCCCATAGTGGTCGCTTGTCAGTGTGGGCTCAACTGACCATATTGCTGCATCTCTTAGGGAGGCTGAAACGAAGGTTAGGTCTAATCTGCCTCCTTGGATGTGGGTAGGTTCATTCTTGTTTAGGATTTGTATTTCTGGAAGCTGGTCCAGTAGATGTGTAATGTGTATGCCGGCTTCATTTGTTTTGTTCGAGCCCAGTGCCAATCGATGATGGGCATTAAAATCTCCACAAATGATTGTGTTTGTTGTTGTCGCGTGTCCAAATAACACAGAGAGATCCATTTCGGCTTGTGGAGACCTGTACACATTGAACACTTCAAGTTTGTCATGTCTTAGCTCAATGGTGACTCCCATTACCTCTGTCCCTGCTCCACAATTGGGTGGGCTGGTTATGGATTTGGAGATCAGGTCACTTTTTACATAGATTGCACATCCCCTGGATTGCCCATTGATCCATGGAAGGAAGAAGCCTCGATAGCCTGAGATTTTAGGTTCTAATCCGGCTCGAAGCAAGCTCTCCTGTAGTATCAGGATGTCTATGCCTTTGGTTGCTGCTATGCATTTCAAGTGTTGCAATTTAGTGCGCAGTCCTTGCGCATTCCATTGCAGGATCTTTAGAATTCTAGGTTCTTGGAATGTGCTGATAATTCCGTGGTATCCATGGAGTCTGATGAACACGCCATGGAAGTTGCAATTGGGGTATAGGTTCTTAGTGGACCTGAAATTGCCTCATCAATGTCGCTTTCCGACGACCTGGACTCTATCTGCTTTTTATGGGGGTGTCTCCTGCCCTGCTGTCTTGTCGGTGTGGATATTACATCTTCGAATTTTTTGAGCTTGTGCTCAATTGTCTTCCGAGTCTCTGTGGTTTGCTTGATTCCATGTGAAGACAGCAGACTTTCGATTAACTCAGTGACCAAAGTTTTGAGCATTGGCCAGAGAGCGTTCAGTTCAGTGGGAGCACTATTTAATGTTGTGCAGGTTGAGGGCCTAGTGGCTTTTAGACCCTTCTCGGTGGTAACTTTGGCACTGGAATTGCTACTCCTATTGGCCCCAGTGTGCTTGCTGGATGAAATGGGAGGCCGACTGCTTTGAACATGAGTCTTGTGTCCTCCATCTTTCTTTTTGTCCTGTACTGTCTTCTCACCCTTCACCATGGCCGATGGTGAAGGGCCGTGTGCCCCCTCTTCCTGAATGGGTAGACCCCACGCGGTTTTAGTGGGCATCGGAGCTGGTATTCGTTTTGGTGGGGGTTTCGGCTCAGTTGTTGGCGTGGTGGGGTTCGTTTGAAGCCTTTTGAGCCTTTCAGGGCATTTCAAGTTCCAGGCATGATGTGCCTTGGAACAATTTGGGCATTTTGCCTGAACAGGGTGGTTTGCCTTGAATTTATCAATACATGTTTTTGTATCATGGGACTGGCTGCAGACTCCGCACCTCACTGGGCGTTGGCAGCCATCTTTGTGATGCCCAAATCTCTGACATCTAAAGCATCTTAGGGGTTCTGGGGTGTAAGGCCTGTGTTGGAACACCCCCCAGATTCCAAGGTCAAGTTTTTCCGGGATCCGTCCTCTTACTGTGAGAAGAACTTGTCGAGTTTCTTGTTTTGTTCGTACTTGGCATCTCTCTGCTGACACCACATAGTTCAGCTTTTCGAGATGGCCAAGGCCCATATGCAAGGGATAATGGAGGACAATGACTTTACTTAATTTATCCTCTGGTTTCAATTCCTCACATTTTGCGTAGTTTTTTAGAATCGTAGCGGCCGACTCGTCTTTTGGCCTTAGAATGTATTCTCCTTTGAGATTAGGTTTTGCCCTGACCTGGAGCTGGGGGTACTCTTTTTCCAGGTCCACTACAGTAGCGTAGGAAGACTTACCTTCCGTGTGCTGCACTTTGAAGACCGGAAACGTAGATCTAGTCTGAGGCGCTGGGAGAGCTGGAGAAGCTGGAGAGATTAATGGGCGATGGGTCGTCATGGAGTGGCTTGTCCTGTTAGCCTTAGTCACGTGATGCCACTCGCCGTCACTTTCGGAACTGGTGTCCATTATCGATGGTCTTTTCCTACTCTGAGCAGCATTGCTGGATCGATTATAAGTCAATTGGAATTCCATGATGAAATTTCAAATGATCACTTGTGGAGTGGTCTGGTGAGTGAAGGACGTGACGTCTGGTGTACAACTGCTGAGCAGCCAATGTTCGCTACACCGCTGCTTATATTGCTCGGGCAACACCTCACCGTGTTGCCCGGGCAACGCCTCACCTCATTCATCTCCAAAGGTTGACAGGAATATTAACACTATATTTGGAGCGAGTATATTATTGGGATAATCTACTCGCTACAGAACTCCCCCTCCCAGGGGATGAAAGGAAAAATACTTGATCAAGGAACTTAGCTGGTCGGTGAATTGTACGCCCTGTTCGAGTTACATAACCATCAAAGTTAACTTCCTCCTCTTCGCTGATGTCATCTGTCATGTTCACAGAAAATGGTACCATCCGTTTTCTATGTATGGCGGCTGAGACGCCAGAGAGAGAAGGTAAACAATAGAGCGTACAGGACGCCCGCCAAGCTTGGTAGCTACTAGTCATGTAATCGTTTATAAGTATTAAAGTCAGTAACCAAGTCATGACTTTACATCAACCCTACAACCAAGACTTCCTCAGTAACACACAAACACCACATTGGCGACGAGGATGAACTGTGAACGCAGGTATTTGTTCAGTTTCAAACACAAGGGAGAAGCATGCTGCCTGGAGGAGGAAGAGAAGCTGTGAGCGCCATACCCGATGCTGTATGCTAACCGATGCTGTGTGCTAACCAATGCTGTGTGCTAAACGATGCTGTGTGCTAACCAATGCTGTGTGCTACCCAAGCTGTGTGCTACCCAAGCTGTGCTGAAGAAACTGTGTACTGAGGAATCTGCCGACGTTGTGTACGAAACGACGCTTTGATGTGTACAAAACCTGATGTTTTGGTTACGAAACGACGCTTCGTGCTACAAAATTCATCACACTGAACTGACTGCTGTACCAACTGCTGTGCTGCTGCTGTGAGTAGGAACAACACATGTACACAAGGGCTAGGTAAGAAGTCAGTTAAATATAAATAATAAATATAAATATGTTTATTCAGGTAAGGTACATACATACAAGTGATGTTACATTAATGGATTGATATATAGATAGAGCTAGTACATACAATGCCTAAAGCCACTATTACGCAATGCGTTTCGGGCAAGAAAAACATTAATATCTAGAACTTAATACTAATTGAGCATAAAGAATAAAAAGTGTTGAAAACAAATACAAATAAAGATAAAAAAAGGGGGAACATGACTGAAAAAGCAGCACAAATACAATAGGTTGACAAACAGTGTTGATTAAAAAAAAATAATAATAATAAAATAAAATAACAGACATGGGTTGACAATAAAGGAGTGAGGTGGGTTACAGGGAATTTATTAGGTAGTGTTTAGTTTTTATCTTAAACTGGTTGAGAGAGGTACAGTCTTTAACATGGTTGGGAAGGTCATTCCACATTCTGGGTCCCTTGATTTGTAGAGCATTTTTAGTTTGATTAAGTCGTACTCTAGGAATATCAAAACTGTATTTATTCCTGGTGTGGTGCTCATGGGTTCTGTTACAACCTTCAATGAAGCTTTTGAGGTCAGGATTGGCATTACAGTTCAGCGTTTTATATATGTATAATACACAAGAGAGAATGTGCAGTGACTTAATATCTAACATATTCAGAGATTTGAGTAAGGGTACCGAGTGCTGTCTGGGGCCAGAGTTGGATATTGTCCTAATAGCAGCTTTGTGTTGGGTAATGAGAGGACGTAAATGATTTTGGGTAGTAGAACCCCAAGCACAAATACCATAATTGAGGTATGGATAGATGAGGGAGTAATAGAGAGTAACCAGGGCAGGGCGGGGTACATAATATCTGATCTTAGAAAGAATGCCAACAGTTTTTGAAACTTTTTTTGATATATTTAGAATGTGACCCTGGAAATTCAGCTTGTGGTCGATGAGAACGCCAAGGAATTTGCCATCTAATTTGTTACAAATTTGGGTATTGTTTATTTTGAGATTTATCTGATTAGAGGATTTATTGCCAAACAGAATATAAAACGTTTTGTCAATGTTAACGGTGAGTTTGTTGGCAGTTAGCCAAAGATGGACTTTCTCTAGCTCAGTATTTACTGTAGTTGCTGCTATATTGTGCACTGTTGTGAACTTTTGCATTAAAATGCTTGTGTGCTTTGCAAAATTAAAGTAATTACAGTGAATTCTTGACTAACATATACAGTGCAGTAAGTGTTTAATATTCTGAGGAACATTTAAGTGATAAGTTACATTTATTCAGTAAAAATGGCAAATATACCTCAGTTTCCTGCATTTGATCCTGACTGTGACCAGACAAACCTGTCACAGAGGTGGGTCAAATGGCTTAAAAAGTTTGAAAATTTGTTGATAGTTTCTGACATCAAAAGTGCTGAAAGAAAGCGTGCCTTTCTACTTCATTATGCAGGTGATAGAGTTTGTGACATCTTTGACACACTGAAAGACACTGGTGGTGCCAAAGATTATGACACTGCCAAAGCCAAACTAACAGAGCATTTCAAACCAAGGCAAAATACTGCTATGGAAATTATGCATTTCAGGAGAGCAAAACAACTCTCTAATGAAACTGTGGATCAATACCACACACGTCTGCAGGGTTTAGCAGCCCATTGTGAGTTTGCTGATGTTGACAAAGAAATCAAACAGCAAATAATTGAATCATGCACATCTACACGTCTTCGTCGAAGAGCTCTAGAACTTGTTGATGATGACAGTTCTCTTACCAAGATACTGGATATTGCTCGTCGAATGGAAGATGCTGCACGTGATGCTCGTGTCATGGAGTGCAGTGCTAATAACGGTTCTGCCACTGTTGCTAACAGTGATGAGGTACGTAAGGTTCAGGGAGGACACCGTGATCAAAGAAGATATCATGGCAAACCTAACAGTAAATTTAGCCGAGAACCACGTCACAACTGGGGTCAAGGAACAAGGCTCAAGCAGTCACAACGACCCACATCAGAGGGTGTCAACAATAAATGTTACAATTATGGAGGAGACTACCCACACCAAGATAATGTTTGTCCTGCTCAAGGTAAGAAGTGCTATGAATATGGAAAACTAGGTCATTTTGGTGCTATGTGTCGTTCTGCACTAAAGAAACCACAGTCAATGAATAAAAGCACTGTACGAGGATCAGGTCATAGGGGTCGAGGTGGTAAACACAATATTGCACCTCATATCCAGAATGTTAATAATGTACAAGACAACATTTCATTACAACCAGTCTCAGATGACAGTGAATGTGATTATACTTATGGAGTACAAGCAATCACAGAATGGAATGATCTTCCAAACAACCCAGAGACATGTGTATACATTGCTGGTATTTGTCTCAAAGTTCTCATTGACACTGGATCAAACATTGATACCATTGCTGAGTGCCACTATGAAAAATTTAAAAAACAGTTCCCAAAGCTTGAAAACTATAATGGCAAAGCCACTGCCTATGCTTCAAAGGTAGCCTTGCCAGTGATTGGAACTTTCACTGCAGAGATCAAGTCAAAGAATGCAATGCTCATTACTACATTCCATGTTGTTAGGAATGCAAAGGAGTCTTTACTCAGTTACAAGACTTCAACCAAATTGGGGCTACTTCAGCTTTCTAATGCTGTAGCAGTGGAATCTGCAAACAATGTTGATGGTATTGTTGCTGAATTTTCGGATCGATTTAAATCCATAGGTTGTTATACTGATAGCAAAGTACATCTGCATATCAACCCAGATGTAATTCCAGTTGCCCAACCACATCGCCGACAACCATTCCATACTCGCAAGAAAGTCGATGCCGAACTGGATAGGCTGATGGAACTAGATATCATTGAACCAGTAACAGGCCCAACACCATGGGTAAGCCCAATTGTCACTCCACCAAAGCCGAAGAATCCAGATGAGATACGCATTTGTGTGGACATGCGTGTTCCCAACAAGGCAATAATGCGTGAACGCCATCCTACACCGACTGTAGATGATATGATCTACCGCTTGAATGGTGCAACTGTATTCAGCAAGTTAGATTTAAACAAGGGCTATCATCAGCTTGAACTTGATGAGGAGAGTCGATTCATCACAACGTTTACGACACATCGAGGTCTGTATAGGTACGAGCGCCTGAGTTTTGGTATTAACAGTGCTGCCGAGGTATTCCAGCACATCATCAGCCAGGTATTGCAAGACATACCTAATGCTGACAACATGTCTGATGACATCATTGTTTATGGCCGTACCCAAGCTGAACACGACAAAGCTCTTCGTGCAACATTGCAACGCTTACGAGAAAAGAATTTGACGCTAAGCCGAGCAAAGTGTGAGTTCAATCAACATAAAATTGAATTCTTTGGACATGTACTTAGTGACAAAGGTCTGTCTCCAGATCCTAAGAAAGTTGCAGACATCAAGAATGCTGCACCTCCTTCAACGTCCACTGAAGTACATAGTTTTCTGGGAATGGCAAACTACTGTTCTCGCTTCATTCCAGATTTTGCTACCATTACAAAGCCTCTACGTGAGCTCCTGAAGAAAAATGCATCATGGTACTGGAGCGATATCGAGCAAAATGCATTTGATGCTGTGAAAGATGCACTAGTAGAGAATGCGACTGCTGCATACTTTGATCCATCAATGGACACTGAGTTAACGGTGGATGCTAGTCCTGTTGGTTTAGGTGCTGTGTTAGCCCAACACAAACCTGGTCAACCAGATTCCAGAGTAGTAATTGCCTACGCCAGCCGTTCTCTCACAGATGTTGAGCAACGATACAGTCAGACAGAGAAGGAAGCTCTTGCTCTTGTATGGGGCTGTGAACACTTCAATGTGTATCTGCTTGGTGCACCCTTCACCACGATAGTCACTGACCACAAACCGTTGGAGACCATCTTCAATAATCCAAAGTCCAAACCACCAGCTCGCATTGAGAGATGGGCTCTTCGTCTGCAACCATACAACTTTACGGTGAAATACAAACCGGGTGCAGGCAATCCCGCTGATTACATCAGTCGACATCCTGCCAACAGTTTCACCATCACCAAGCATCAGCAAGTTGCCGAGGAATATGTACACTCTGTAACCTGTGATGCAGTCCCTAAGGCTCTTACTCTTGATGAAATCCGTACTGCAACCCTAGAGGACCCAACTCTGCAAGCAACAGTGGATGCATTGACTAAGAAAAAGTTTCCACGCATCCCACCCTCAGGAGTTGACCAAGATGCATTCAAAGCACTTGAACGCATCCAGACAGAATTAAGTGTTACGCAACAACGCGACACTGTGCTGCGAGGTACTCGTATCGTGATTCCAGCTGTTCTCCAGCAACGTGCTCTGAAGCTTGCACATCAAGGACACCAAGGTCTTGTTAGGACCAAACAGCTGCTACGAGAAAAGGTGTGGTTTCCTGGCATTGATCGTCAAGCAAAGGATATGCATGATGCCTGTGTCCCTTGCCAAGCTGCAGTGGATACTTCAAGACCAACACCTCTACAACCTTCACCACTACCTGCTGCACCATGGACGGAAGTATCAATGGACTTCTGCGGACCACTACCAACTGGAGAGTACTTGATGGTAGTCATTGATAATCACTCACGTTATCCAGAAGTAGAAATCATCAATTCCACATCTGCAAAGGCCGTCATCCCGAAACTCGACAAGATCTTTTCAAACTTTGGCATTCCTGAAGTTGTCAAGACAGACAATGGACCGCCATTCAATGGACAAGACTTCGTCAACTTTTCTGAGCATATTGGATTCAAACACCGCCGTGTGATGCCACTACATCCTCAAGCAAATGGAGAAGTTGAGAGATTCATGTAACCTCTCATGAAAGCGGTACGCTGTGCTCATGCCGAAGGACGATCCTGGAAACAAGCTATGTATGCTTTTCTCAGGAACTACCGTGCAACACCACATGGAACACTGGGCAAGTCGCCTGGCGAACTTTTATTTGGACGTCCTATGAGAATCGCACTACCCGTCATGCCAGCCGAGGTAACGGATAAACGTCTCGCTCAGAAGGATGCACTAGCCAAGGGCAAAATGAAAATTGCTCATGATCAACGTGCAAAGGAACAGTTCATAAAGGTTGGTGACACTGTTCTCGTTAAAAAGAAAAAAGAGGGAAAGTTAGATATGCCGTATGATACAAAACCATATAAAGTGATTAGTGTAAAAGGAACTATGGTAACAGCTAGTAATAGAGATCATAGTATAACACGTAATATAGCTTATTTCAAAGTGATTCCAACTAGTGTAGAAAATGATGAAGTGCAAAGTCGTGCAAAAGAAAAAGAAAAAAAATAGTTATAACCCGACAAACAATTCATCAAGGGATGTTATTGCATTTAAGGACTCTCGTCCTAAACGTCATGTTAAACGCCCTACACGATTTGATGATTAATTGTGTTCCTATGTAATGAAAAGTATTTACTTATTATGCTAAACTAAATTTAATATTGTTTGAATAATGCAGATATCTCATTCAATATTTTGTAACTTTGTATTACAGTTTCTTTCATGTTTGTTTAACATTGCATATGTATTTTTAACATTGAAATCCTTTGTGGAAAAGATTAAGTTGTTTAAATTCTTTGTGTGCTTAATTAATGTTAAATGTATGCAGTATCTCTTGATATGGTAATAACTTACTTTGTGTCAATAACTTTGCTTTGTGCTACAAGCATGGTAGACATCCTGTATTCATTCTTTTTAAAGAAAAGGAGGGATGTCATGTTCACAGAAAATGGTACCATCCGTTTTCTATGTACGGCGGCTGAGACGCCAGAGAGAGAAGGTAAACAATAGAGCGTACAGGACGCCCGCCAAGCTTGGTAGCTACTAGTCATGTAATCGTTTATAAGTATTAAAGTCAGTAACCAAGTCATGACTTTACATCAACCCTACAACCAAGACTTCCTCAGTAACACAAACACCACATCATCTAACTGGGGTCGTAGGGTGGGAGGTCGCACAGGATCGTCCGTCGTCGTAGGATCAGGTTGTGGTGCGGCTGGTAACTGGGGTCGTTGGGTGGGAGGTCGTACAGGATCATCCGTTGTCGTAGGTGGCGGCGCTGCTGGTAACTGTGGTCGAAAAGTGAACTGCGTAGTCGGCGGATGTGTCTCTGGATTTAGCAGTGTCGCAGACGTTGAGACGAAGCCTGGAGCAGAGCAGAGAGCTGAGTGAGGCCGGAGTCGTGGAGCTCTATGTGGGAGAGCGTGGCGGCTCGATTGAGATTTGTGAGTGTCTAAACTCGGGGAGCGAGAGCGTGGCGGCTCGATGCGGTCGTAGTCTGCTGTCTGCTCTGTGTCGAAGCTGTAGCGTCTTGGGTTGATTAGGACTGTACACGCCGAGTACTACATTGTTGACTGGAAATTGTAGTCTGGTACCAAAAGATGTAGGCAGTGTGTGGACAAGCTCGGTGTAACAGGAGAGAAGAATGTGCATAATTGTTGCGTCCTTGGGTCGCTGGTGGAGCATTTAGATCCGGGGCGGATGGGCTCGGGCACCAGGACATTAGGAGGTAATGTAGGCACGTAGTTAGGACAACGAGGTAATCACTGCTAGAGCTGAATTGTCCTGGAGGCGACGAAGTGTCGGAAACGCAAGCTGTAAGTCCTGTACTGCGCAAAGGGCTTGAGTCGGCAGAGTATCAAAATGCAGTGAACGTGTAGATGAATCTGACGAAAGAGCAGCTTTCGTGGGCGTCCCTGTAGAACACTAGGCAGTGCCCTGGCAGCGACGGAGAGTCGGCAGGGCAGGATGTAGATCCCACATTATGTAGTTACTGATGAAGCTGCCAGATGAGTGAGTAGTGATCGTGGAGCAGCAAGCCGTAGTAGATGAAAATGCAGAGATGATCGCGATGAAAATCATAGCTGTGGCAAGAGTGTTGGCAACGTTCCACGACAGGTGGCTGCGGTCCACAGCAAGCAGCAGCAGTGGAGGTCCAGTGAGAGTCCATGTTGTAGTCCATCGTGGCTGGGTATCGTCGAAACTCTCTGGGGTCACCAATGTAACGGTTCTATTGTTACGTAAAGTATGGTGACAAATAAACACAGACACTAAGATACTATATATATATTTGGTCGAATATACAGAAGTACACAGGTGATACGTTGGTGTGAGTTGAGCGCACTGAGCGTTGGTACAGTATCTCGCAAGTGTCTGCTCTAGACCACACTTGAAAGTAGACTAGCCAATGTTCGCTACACCGCTGCTTATATTGCTCGGGCAACACCTCACCGTGTTGCCCGGGCAACGCCTCACCTCATTCATCTCCAAAGGTTGACAGGAATATTAACACTATATTTGGAGCGAGTATATTATTGGGATAATCTACTCGCTACAGTAACAACTGAACACATCGATATTGTATGTCTCCAGGAGTGCAGAGTTCCCGCAAGATCCTCACCCCCGAAATTGCCCTCATTTGTTTCTTACAACCTCAGATCCAGTAACTCTTGCATTCTATACATCAAACAATCCCTACCCCATCAACTTCTGCCAGAAAAACAAACTGCCGGTCAACAGTATCATGGAGTGAGGATCTATGTGGGCAACTCTCTTCTCAATGTATTTAATCTATATGCTCCAGCAGGAAAGTTAAATTATATTGATCTTCCGGTCTGCGCTCAAGCAGAGCCCACCATCATTCTTGGTGACTACAATGCTAGACACAAGGACATTGGTGGCTCTCGCTTCAGTAACGGTAACGGGAATCAACTGCTGTCGCTACTAAATAGTCACCAAGATGTACAGATTGTGGGTGACCTTGAACCCACGCATATTTGTGGAGGCATTCTAGACCTCTGTGTTGGTTTCAACGTCTCTCACGTCTGGTGCACATCATCTATTGTAACAGATTTGTTGTCAGATCATCACCCTAGATTGACTACTCTATGTATAGGAAATACCATCCTGCCCGGTGGGACTTTCAAACGCAAACGGCTCAGTGTTCCTCCTGCTCGACGTGAAGACTTTGTTGCTCATGTGTCAGAGTGGTACAGCACTTATGATCCCTCCACAGTCCAGACATTTAACGACGGTCTAGTACAGAGCATTCAGATGTTTGCTGACCCTTTAGGTCGGCCCCCTGCACCATCCAATAGTCGGAACGATATGAAAGGTAATAAACGTCATGCCTATTACAATGACCCCAAACTGCGTACTTTGAAACGCACTGCCAGACGAGTTGGGCTTGCATATAGGGAAACACGTACGCCAGTAATGCTCAAGCTCTTTCAGAAAGCCCTAGCCAAGGCGAGGGAGCGCATGACAGAGCTCAGGCAAGATAACTGGGAAACTTTTGTTAACAGTCTCAACTCTCACCCCCCCCCCTCAGCCAGGCATGGAAGGATATTAAAAGAATTAAAGGCGATAAGATCGGCCAAGTAGCACACCCTCACCCTCTACACAGAGCAAACGAGTTAGTCGATGCTTGGGCAACCACCTCTAGCTTCAATAATCTTCCCCCAGACATACAGTTCAGATTAAATGCTGGTTACGGAGATCGAGAAAGGCTCGTTGACTTCATGCTCCACAAGGAAGATGAATGCAACGTGCCATTTACTGAGTTTGAATTACTCGCGGCCCTAAACAAAGGCAAAGCCACATCCCCCGGTGAAGATGGTATCACTTATGACATATTGCGTCTACTCCCTTTAGTGTGGGAACCGACCTGTGAGATTTATATTTATGTTAATTTATATACTTCGATAGCAATTTGTATAATGATAAGTGGACTGTATTTCTGCAATAATCTCATAATCTCACAAATCGATCCTCTACACATTAGGGGGGGTTTATATTTATATATATATGCAGCCAATCAAACTACAGTAATAGCTACATACATTGATGAGGTTCCTTATCTTATAGTACAGCAGGTTAGTCCACCAGGTATAACTAGGGTGTAGACACCAAATTATCCTCTTTGAGGTAGCTTCCATATCACCCAGTAACTGGTGCACAAATCTTGCATCCTCGTCTTGACCTGTCAAAAGTGCGCTAGCTGTGAAGCCAGATACCTATATATGACAAGTATATCAGAGAAAACAGTACATGGAACATTAAAGACCTGGCTTAATTACCTTTAGTATGAGGCGATTTCGCGTTCTAACCGGGTCACCCTATATAATGACATTAATGGCCACTAATGATAGATAATGGGTTTCGGAAAGAACACTTAACTTGATATGTAGACAGCGTGTTGAAAAATGGTACACCTTTGGTTTCCATAACACTACGTCCAAGTAAATTTAACAGGAGCCGAATTTGCTCCCGTGTGAGCCTTTGGTCTCAATAAACAACAATGGCTGCCGTCCTTCCTCCACTCTGACGCCTGGCTTACATTGTCCAGATTTCAGAACATGATAGAAGGGTCACATTTACTCTACTTTAATATTGATAATTAAGTTAATTTATATAAGATGTTTTTATGATGGTAAAGTCCAAAGACTTATGTATTTAAGAATAATTCCCACCATAATAGGTGGTGAATTATAATAGTATGTGGTGATGATATCCCGTTTTCTATAGACGGTAATTCCACTACAAGTTACGTTTTCTATGGGTAACTTGTGGGTAATACAGCTATTATCTGTATGATATATTAAATGGTGTCGGATTTTCCGACATAATTCCCCAGGGGGCTGCTCACGGGTCGAAGTCCTCTTTAGAACAGACGAACACCGATACTCCTCCTTCGAATTATTACATTAATTTGATGTTAGTAGTTAGTAATCACACATTTGTGCGTCTGTTCGTACAGGACGGATGTCCCGTACTAGAGTTGCAAGGATTAGAAGTCTAATGCGATTTCATTTCCCTGTCAACTCTTGAAAGGCTAATATTCAAGCCTTATTACATATTATTTAACCCAGAAGACTGGATGTGATCAAGTACTACAGTCAAGTATGATTCAGGGACTGCAGTGAGATCAGTGACATTAGATATAACTTGAAGTTTGTTCAGGTAACTAGTCACTGATATATAAACACTGAGGCCCATGGAATACATCTTGATTAAATAATAAATGTATCAAATCAGTCATCAGATTTACTGGGGTTTAATTTAATTAATTGATTCAGAGGATTGAATAGCTCATCATTAAAGTAAAGTATGGTTCTGAGACTGCAGTGGGATCAGTGACATTGGTCGCAGTGACTTGTAGCTGTTTTAGGCTACTGTTCACTGATTTGCCACTGAGGCCTCATGAACTCATCTTCAGCTTTAAATGATGATACTAACATCAACCTCTGTTGGTATAGTCAGCTGTAATCTCCTTAGTATAGTGCTACTGGAGAAATATAATCAGCTGACAAATTTAGATTTCTATTGGTATTGTTTATCTGCAGGCATAGGTCTCCTCAGGCTTGATACTGGGCCTGAGAGTAATTTACCTCCTGCAGAGTTTAACATGGTTATACCCTGATATTTAGTAGGGCTACCGATGAATCGATGGCAATAGTCTGTCCCTACAAGGAGACCGAAGTCGGTGAGGTGATCAGACTTAATATTATCTGCCAATTTTATTCCTCTATTTCTCAGGAATTTGGCTGTTGCTCTCAGACCTTGAACTTGTAGGTCTACTGGTATTTTGTCCACCACAATGGCTTGTACTCGACAGACGTACCTGCCTAAGCGTACTGATGGTTGTACCACCTGGTAGACTTGAGGTCCTGCATCTGTTACAAACCCTGAGATGTTGAATGACATCTGGGCTACAGGCCTTAATTGTAATTCATCTGCCAACTTTTTGGTGATATATGTTCTCTGGGATCCTTGGTCAAACAACCCACGGGTATGGACCTTGGCCCTCTTATTCAGGATGGTAATTTGGGCAGTAGGCAAAGTCGTATTACCTTTAGACTTTGCCGATTGGACACTCTTTGTTTGTTGCACCTTGCAGTACTGTACTGTGGTGGGAATGCTATCTTCCACCTTGGGTCTTGAATACGTTAATTTCGTATATTTGCACAGTGCTGCATGGTGCCTACCTCTTCTACACCTGTTACAGGTGTTGAATTGGGTATCACAATAGTCTATGTTGTGTGACTTGAGACACCTCGAACATCTCCCTAATTCCTGGAGTCGCTCAATACGAGTGTCTCTGGTTGGATAATTAGCACAACGGTATGTTGAATGTTTCTTTTTGCAGAACATACATGTCCCCCAGCCTACTGCACGTTTGGAAGTTACCGGTTTGGGTAAATGCAACAGCTCATGAACTAAATGTGATGTTCTTACTTCTGGATCAGCATAATTATCCTTGAGGAGTTTTACTGCCAGATCATAGCCATCATTAGTTAATCTCAGATGGGATACTACTGTTTTAGCCTCACCTGATAATTGGCCTTGCAAATAAGAGAATTTACTACTCTTTGGTAAAGATTGTTTTGAGTCTACAAGGTCAACGAATTTGTTCCAAAATTCGTCCCAATCTTCCTCATCTTTTCCTGAGAAAGTGGGTAAATTAATTGGAGGGAGTCGAGCTTCTGCTTGACTCGTATTAGATGCAACTGTTGTTGTTGTTGCTGTTGCCTTGTTCTGGGCAATTAATTTGACATAAGGCTGTAACGTGGCCTGAGTGTGATCTTCATAATTCGCAAGATCAACCATAATGTCGTCTATTTCTGTTTCTGATAAATTGGTGTTGGCAAGTTCAGCCACATATGTTGCTATTTGACATTTGATTTGCTCAAATTTACCTGCAGCTGCTTGATAATAGCTTTCCAGGTCAGCATAATCAACTGTTGATTGTTGTGACAAATCTTCACATTTCTTGATCTGTCTTGTTAAGTGGCCTTTAAGACCTGCAAGGGTTCTTTTCATTCTCCCTGCATTATCCATACTGGCTAGTTGGTGAAGCCTTGTGGGACTTGTACTTGGGCTGCTCATAATACTGAACAAACACTAATGGTAGCCTAGGGTAAATTCTGCACTCACTAGGCAATAATCCTACCTCTACTAGAGGTTAGCACTTAAAATTAATACACATTATATATATACAATCATACACACTAATGATTTGAGTGATAAACCAGTGTCACTGGAAGTACCTTTAGGTTAGCTCTTCTATATCACCCTAGGATGGTAGAGACACTAATTAATCACTCAAAGGTGTAATGATCATAAGTAATTTATTATATATACAACTCAACTCGAGTTGATAAAAATTACACCCAAAATAGGGTCTGGACCATTCATTAATGGTGTTAGGTTGATCAATATAGTACAACTGACTATGGTAATAATGGGACTAGGATGAACGATAATAGTTCAACTAGTCAATGGTAATATCCTACCCTGTTGTGGGTTGGCAATTAGTAAATATACTGTGATCACTAGTGCAATATATATTAAATAATTCTCTATTTTGGAGAAATAATATACACAATTATTGTTAATAGCCTCTTAATTAGCCTCTATGAAACTTCTAATATTATCTAGAAGTATTAAATATTATTAGTGACCTCGCGAAATAAAGTCCACAAAATTCGTGGATAATCTCTCGCGAAATGTAACACCACGAAATCCGTGAACAATCTCGCGAAGACACAGTCACTAATTTGGCTGGATTCTATATTAGCGCTGTCATTTCACGAAATAACACACCACCAAATATCTGTGGGTGTGCATGAAACCGCTGACGAAGCTGAACTGGGCTGAGGGAGGCTCCTGAGCTCCCTCGAGGCTACGCTTCCGTCTTTGACTGGCTGGCCTTTGTTTAAATAACACTGCACTAGTATATTTAATGAATCCACTGGATAACTGGTTCATCCGGTACTAAGATGACCAAATGTGGGTTCAAGGGATCAAATAATCCGTCATCCGGTTCGAAGATGACCAAATAATTCGGTTTCGAAGGACCAAATAATTCGGGAACCGACCTGTGAGATTTATATTTATGTTAATTTATATACTTCGATAGCAATTTGTATAATGATAAGTGGACTGTATTTCTGCAATAATCTCATAATCTCACAAATCGATCCTCTACACATTAGGGGGGGTTTATATTTATATATATATGCAGCCAATCAAACTACAGTAATAGCTACATACATTGATGAGGTTCCTTATCTTATAGTACAGCAGGTTAGTCCACCAGGTATAACTAGGGTGTAGACACCAAATTATCCTCTTTGAGGTAGCTTCCATATCACCCAGTAACTGGTGCACAAATCTTGCATCCTCGTCTTGACCTGTCAAAAGTGCGCTAGCTGTGAAGCCAGATACCTATATATGACAAGTATATCAGAGAAAACAGTACATGGAACATTAAAGACCTGGCTTAATTACCTTTAGTATGAGGCGATTTCGCGTTCTAACCGGGTCACCCTATATAATGACATTAATGGCCACTAATGATAGATAATGGGTTTCGGAAAGAACACTTAACTTGATATGTAGACAGCGTGTTGAAAAATGGTACACCTTTGGTTTCCATAACACTACGTCCAAGTAAATTTAACAGGAGCCGAATTTGCTCCCGTGTGAGCCTCTGGTCTCAATAAACAACAATGGCTGCCGTCCTTCCTCCACTCTGACGCCTGGCTTACATTGTCCAGATTTCAGAACATGATAGAAGGGTCACATTTACTCTACTTTAATATTGATAATTAAGTTAATTTATATAAGATGTTTTTATGATGGTAAAGTCCAAAGACTTATGTATTTAAGAATAATTCCCACCATAATAGGTGGTGAATTATAATAGTATGTGGTGATGATATCCCGTTTTCTATAGACGGTAATTCCACTACAAGTTACGTTTTCTATGGGTAACTTGTGGGTAATACAGCTATTATCTGTATGATATATTAAATGGTGTCGGATTTTCCGACATTTAGTACCAGGGAGCAGTACCCTGCTTGATCTGTATAATATGAGCTATGTTACTGGGGAACTTCTTAACTCTTGGACCAACAGTATAATCATTCCAATTCCCAAGCCAAATCAAGAGAATGCTTTCCGCCCAATTTCCCTTACTAGCTGCATTTGCAAAACATTCGAGAGAATGGTCCTAAACCGTCTCCTCCATAGAATAAGAACCATGCTATCCCCCCAGATATATGGCTTCATGCATGGAAGGAGTGTGCATCATTGCATCACCACCTTTCTTACCCTGCACACTGAAAAGTCATATACCACCTTCCTAGATCTTAAGTCTGCCTTTGATATTGCAAATAGACATGTTATCTTGAGTGAGCTTGCAAGAATGAATATTGGCGGTCGGCTTCTTTGTTGGATTAGGGGTTACTTATCCAACAGGAAGTCATCTGTATTTTTCCAGGGGCATAGGAGTGTAACAAGAGACTTTGAACTAGGCACCCCGCAGGGTGGTGTCCTCAGTCCTACCTTATTTAATATCTTAATAAACACGCTGTTAAACTCTGTACCGAGCAAACCCAACGTCCACATCATTAGCTATGCTGATGATATAATGATACACACCACTGGGTATGCTAACACGCAGAATACTCTTAACTCTGCATTAGACTCATGTCAGGACCTAGGTTTAATTATCTCAGCAGAGAAAACAAAGATACTAAATCGGCGCCCACCCAGGCAGGGAGGAGCTGTTCGCAAGATGCAACTGTCTGATGGCTCCCAGCTTGACTATGTAAACAGATTCAAATACCTTGGCCTTGAGGTGCCACTGTATGGTCCTGTTGTATTCAGACTCTGTCGTCAGTTTAAAGAGAGGCTCCGAGCTCTCAAGGCTGTTGCAGGTTATCACTCAGGCTATGGTGCCAATGTCAGCATTGTCAAAATGATGTACTTTGCATACATCACATCTTTAGTGGATTATGCTGCACCTCTGCTTGACTTGATGCCTGAAAGAAAGCTTGGAGGGCTTGAAAAATTGCAGAACGAAGCCTTGAGGATAATCCTTGGGTGCCCTCGTACCACAAAGATATTTAATATGAGAAAGGAACTTAATATTCTGAGCGTTGTTGATCGTGTTACTGAAATTAACTGTCAAATTGGTATAAAAATGCTTAGGCTAACTCATCCTAATCCTTGCACAGAAGCCCTCCAGAATTTCTTTATTGAAGATCAGCATTGTTCTAAATGGATAACAAAAACTGGAACTCAACTCAGAATGTATGGGGTTCATGATTTGTACCAAGAGAAACAACAACGGCACTTTCCTGCACCGTGGGAGGTTACACCCTTTCCAGTTTTAATCCCTCCCTTTCCACCCAAGAAGCAAATTAGAGATCAGTCCAAGCTTCGTCTTGAGGCAAAGCTCAACGCCTTAAGCCATACTGATGCTCTGTCCACAGAGCATTCTCTCTCTCAAATCATATACACTGATGGTTCCCTACACCGCACCACGGGTGCAGCTGGAAGTGCAGTTGTCCTGACAATGGGCGATGGCCTATACTTTGAGTGGGGAGTCCGTATAAACAACTGGGCCTCTACCCTTCAGACCGAACTATTTGCCTTGATCCTTGCACTGAAATGTGTACAAGTCTCCAAACTTGATACATTAATTGTAAGTGACTCCTTATCATCCTTAAATGCTCTCAACTCTTTAAGACATAACTGTAACATGCTCGTGTCCGAAGCTAGACACAAATACAACAAAATTATTAAGGATGGTAACAGAGTCCATTTCATGTGGTCTCCATCTCATGTTGGCCTCCGAATGCATGATAGAGCTGATAAGTTAGCCAAAGAACCTGCCTTTAAAGGAGCCTTTGAGTGTAACCTTGGATTGTCAATGAGCAATCTGAGAGCAGCAGTACACCGAGAACTTCAACAAGATCTTGTAGATCTGAGGCAAAGTGAAATTGACACCAGTAATTCCATCTATCATCATACTATCATGCAAGAGGAGCCACACATCTATGGATCATCCAATAAAATCAGCAGACTTCTAGATGTTACTACTGCTCGGCTAAGACTCGGTTACAAGTATCTCTGGGAATTCTCATTATCTGCTGATGTAGACCTGACCAAATGTAAACTGTGTCAACAAAATTATTCGCACACCCTCCGTCACTATGTGATGAAGTGCGAAAAGATACGTGAATTTAGAGACAATTCTATAACCAATGTTCCAGCGATGTGTCAATATTTCATTCAAAATGATCTGCTACCAGAAATTTTAGCCAAATATCCCCAGTTTGCTAACTGTAGGTAGTAACTAAGTGATTGTAACCTATCCACCGCTGCCCACTGGATGGGGGCCGGTGTGCAGGACACACATATCAATTTTGACACTAGCTCTCCACATATGTCAGTTGCTTAATTTAGAACCTGTACTTGAGGTCGATCTCGAACCCATTGTTGATGTGATGACTTATATTGAATTTTGTAACTAGCTCATCAAGATTGTAACTTGCTTAGCTAAATGAATTGTGGGGTTCAGTCCCTGAGCCCATTATGTGCCTCTGTAACCCTTTCCACTACCGCCCACAAGATGGGTATGGGGTGCATAATAAATGAACTAAACTAAACTAACTTTTTATTCCAGCATAGTTGAGGCAGTTGATAGTGGTAAGGATTGTGATGTTGTGTACCTTGACTTTAGCAAAGCTTTTGATACAGTGCCACATGAAACACTGATTAAAAAAATAGAGGCTCATGGTATTGGGGGTGCTATATTAAGTTGGATTAGGGCATGGCTATTCCAAAGGAAACAGAGTTAGTATAAATGGGGTTAAGTCAGAGTGGGAAAATGTTGTAAGTGGAGTGCCTCAGGGCTCTGTCTTGGGACCTCTGTTGTTTATAATATATATCAATGATTTAGATTCAGGTATGAGTAGCAACATTTGCAAATTTGCCGATGATACAAAAATCGGCAGGGAAATTATCACGGAAGAAGACTCACTATCACTTCAAGTTGATCTAAATAGGGTTTTGAAATGGTCAAAACCAAAGGATTGGCAGATGCAGTTTAATGCTGATAAATGTAAAGTTTTGAGGCTAGGTAATGATG
This sequence comes from Procambarus clarkii, assembly GCF_040958095.1. Classification (NCBI taxonomy): domain Eukaryota; kingdom Metazoa; phylum Arthropoda; class Malacostraca; order Decapoda; family Cambaridae; genus Procambarus; species Procambarus clarkii. Next base: position 33,503,791 of record NC_091163.1, read on the forward strand.
ATAGAGTTACAAGATACGAGCTAGATGGTGTTGAGATTGCTAAGTCTCCGATCAGTCTCCGTGGTGTAGTGGTAAGACACTCGCCTGGCGTTCCGCGTGCGCTATGTCATGGGTTCGTATCCTGGCCGGGGAGGATTTACTGGGCACAATTCCTTAACTGTAGCCTCTGTTTAACGCAACAGTAAAATGTGTACTTGGATGAAAAAACGATTCTTCGCGGCAGGGGATCGTATTCCAGGGACCATAGGATTAAGGACTTGCCCGAAACGCTACGCGTACTAGTGGCTGTACAAGAATGTAACAACTCTTGTATATATCTCGAATTGCGAAAGGGATCTGGAAGTTATGGTTAGTAAGAATTTCAAACAAAAGGATCAATGCATCGTAATAAAGCAAATAGGACACTGGGATTTATTAATCGCAGCGTTAGTAACAAGACACCTGGTGTAGTTCTCAAGCTATATCTTGCTCTAGTTAGGCCCCATTTAGATTATGCAGTTCAGTTTTGGTCGCCTTACTATAGAATGGATATAAATTCACTTGAACGTGTCCAGCGTAGGATGACTAAGTTAATTCCCCAAATTAGAAATCTTTCATATGAAGAAAGATTAACAAAGCTTAAATTGCATTCACTGGAAAGGCGAAGAGTTAGGGGTGACATGATAGAGGTTTACAAGTGGATGAATGGCCATAACAAAGGAGATATTAATAGGGTATTAAAAGTATCAACACAAGACAGAACACGAAATAATGGGTATAAATTGGATAAGTTTAGATTTAGGAAAGACTTGGGTAAATACTGGTTCGGTAACAGGGTTGTTGATTTGTGGAACCAATTACCGCGTAACGTGGTGGAGGTGGGGTCCCTCGATTGTTTCAAGCGCGGGTTGGACAAGTATATGAGTGGGATTGGGTGGTTATAGATAGGAGCTGCCTCGTATGGGCCAATAGGCCTTCTGCAGTTACCTTTGTTCTTATGTTCTTATGCTAGGTTGATATCCCCTATGTTACCTAACTCGGACTCCCAGTTGACATTATCAGCAGCAGTTATAAACTTGTCTATAGCAGTTTCATTGTGCAGCCTAAAACTTAACTCCCTTGTCTCTAGAGGTGGTTTGTTAATGTTAGTTAAGAGAAATGTGGGGTAATGGTCTGTAGTGCTATCGGTGATTATACCTGAAGTAAGCGGAGAGGTTATGTTGGTCCAGATGTGATCTAGAGTCGTGGCAGTACTGTCAGTGATTCTAGAAGGTCTAGTGATTAAGGGTATGAGGAAGCAGGAATTCATACAGTTGAGGAAGCTAACAGCAGTAGGGTGTTCAGGCTCGCAGAGGTCAATATTAAAGTCCCCTGCGATAATTAGATGGTTTTTGTTCAGTCTGTTATCGAGCATTAGATTTCTAAGGTTTGAGTTGAATTCGGACACATCAGTGTAGGAATTCTATAGACTGCACCCACAGACAGGACAGACTCGGCACCCTTGACTCTGAAACTGGCGAAGATATACTCCCCACAGCAGTCTCTAGTTCTAATTACTTTTAAGCGTGTTAGTTCTTGGTGGTAGTAAAGAGCAGTACCACCACCTCTCTGAATTTGACGACAGTTGTGAATTGCCGAGTAGTTAGGCATGTTAAAGAGTTGAGTAGTATCCTCTTTCAACCACGTTTCAGTAAGTATAATAAAAGAGAATTTGTTGTCAATAGTTTCAATCAAGGCACTAACATCATCGAAGTATTTACCTAGGGATCTAACGTTCAAGTTGATTACAGAGACATTGTGATTATGTGTTAATACATTGTTTACATCATGTGCTGTAAAATATCTGCAATTTTGATCATTAAAGTGATGATTGTCATAGATAGTGGATAAGAGGTTTAGTTCTGGGTCTATACTTGTCTGCATAAAAAGGCTGGTTGAAGGAAAACAAGGCAAGAATGGCAATTACAAAATAGAATTTTGATATAAAAGGGGGAAAAATATATAAACAAGACTATACAAAACAAACACAAAATGAACAAAAAAAGAGAAAAATGAGGTAGCTTACAAGGGGCTTACAAGTACTCTCAGGTACATTGTAAGTAATAATTTGCATTTTGAGACACAGGCAAAACCAGGGGTACAATGGAGTAAGGGAGTATGGCGAGGCTAGGCAACCTAGGTAATAAATGAAATCAAAGAAAAAAGTTGAATAATAAACATAGACAAATTTAAGCTAAAGATTATTAACAATAAGTAGTTTAGTTATGAACGTATAATTAATAAGACCTAAAGAAATATTAAAGCACTCAGTTAACTAAGTCCAATAAATGACAAGTAAAAAGTAAATTAAAAATTAATTTAAAAAGTGAAACAAAGAGACTTAGGATACGTAGCCCGCACTAGGTGACAAGGGGGTTAATTATGTTGACTCATTGAGAGTGATAATAAGGTGAGACAAACCACATTGGGTGAAGAAAGTGTTGAGGTTATCCTCATTAGCAATTGTAAACATTTTACCTACTGAAGTCTTTCTCACTTTAATCAAGCCATCTCTAACGAAGCACTGATGAATCACATCTGGGTTTTGATGACGGATTTGACGCAGGCGGTAGAGGAGTTGCTGTCTTTTTCTAGTCAAGCACTCGTTGATGTAGATTCCCTGTCGTTGAGTGATGTAACACTCAATCACCAATGTTGTGCTTTCACAACCCACTCTACCTTCTTCAATATAAATAAATAAATATAAATAAATACATACCGGTAAATAATAACTAAATAAAACACAACATTAGACATAAGTGTGGGCAAAGATCAGTAACCAAAGAAAATGGAAGAAGGAAGGTGGCGGGGAAGCGAGCGAGTGACGTCATCACAACAAAGGTTCCACTATTGGACGTGTACACGACCCGTGAGATAACACTGACGCTCCTCGCCTATCTTAAAGACGGTCTCCTGTGTCCAAAATACCCGCCAAATTGTCCCTCCCACAATACTCACAAGACAGTTGTGGCAGTGTAAGTGTGTGGTGAGGGCACACCACTGAAGACATTGAGGATATACCACGAGGAAGAGACAAAACTGTTGAAGAAAGGAGTCACTGGCTCCACCTGACCACCTTGGGCCACATTCACCAAGGTACTTAGCAATGTTTTTCTTCTTAGCTACCAATGTTTTTCTTCTTAGCTACCAATGTTTTTCTTCTTAGCGCCTTCGTGGCGGGTCCGTCTAATTACCACAAGCTACACAAGATTCAGAATGCTTCCTGGCAATACGTTAGTAATGAATAAATATGATATGTTAGGATGACCTAACCTAAACTAACCTAACCTAACCAAACCAAACCAAACCAAACCAAACCAAACCAAACCAAACCAAACCTAACCTAACCTAACCTAACCTAACCAACGTTTGGATCGTCGACTTTATTTGGCATCACCAGCTCTCTATTTTTGTCTAATTTCTTAATAAAAATATACTTTTTCAGATTAAAATTATGTTTTCTCGTGTTGTACATTCAGCACCAACATAATAATGAGTAAATATATCATATTATTCATTACTAACATAAGCTTTCTGAAGCTTGTGTAGCTTGTGGTAATTAGACGGACCGCTTGTGGCGGCTACGTCGGTATTCAGGTAGCTACACTAAGAAGAAAAACCTTCGTAACTTTGGTCCGTCATCTAAGTGTACTGTCGACCACTCGTAACTGGATATAACTCAATTTTTCTCTACTACATAACACTGGGATCGATTTTAATATAAACAAAAGATTATTAGTTGGTGAATCTCGTGAAGAGGAGTCCTTCGTGTTAGTTATATATGCATTCTCTGCTTGAAACTTGAAGTAAATATGTCTTTTATGATAGTAGAATTAGTTTTATAATAGCAAGATATTATACCAGTAGTTATTAAGTAAATAAACACTGGTGAACATGAAATTTGAGAGAAGGTTATGAGCCCTGCCTGATGGGAGCATTTACTATCACCAAATGCCCCTGTTCACCTAGTAATCAGTAAGGGTGTACCTTAGCTATACATACACAGTTTTAATTTATTTTGTTTGGTTTTATTTTGAAATTAAATCTGGGTGAGACAAAAGAAAAATATCCTGCACAAAGATGTTAGGTTAGGGTAAAAACTTCAAAAACTTTTCTCATTGAATAATTAAACCTATAATTATGACTATATGGACTATTAAAAAATGTTTAAATGTTTCAAAATTCAAATGTTTATTCAGGTAACGTACATACAAGAGGTGATACAAAAATTGATAGATTTATAGATAGAGCTAGTACATACAATGCCTAAAGCCACTATTACGGAAGCGTTTCGGGCAGGAAAAACATTAAAGACTAAAACTTAATACTAATTGAGATTAAAGTATAAAATGTGTTGAGAAAAATAAAAATAAATAAGGGGGAACATGGCAGAAAAACAGCAAAAATACAATTAGGTCAACAAACAGCATTGTTTAAAAATAACAGACATGGGTTGACAATAGAGGGGTAAGGTAGGTTACAAGGAATTTATTAGGTAGTGCTTAGTTTTTATCTTAAACTGGTTGAGAGAGGTACAGATAATATTGGTATTAAAAAAAGAGAGAGGGAAGTAGGGGTTCAAGACTTCTTCCTGTTACACAATTTGGGTGTGTGGAACCAGTAATTATCAAAAGAAGGCACCATGCTGGAAAGGCTATGTAGCATTAAGGCAGTAAGGTGAGGCAGCTACTTATTTGAGGAATGCTTATTTTATTTATCTTATAAGTTGAGGCAGCCTATTTTATTTGAGGAATGCTCAGCTGATTCCTCTACATTTAGCATGGAACAAATTTGTGTCCAAGACCTCTTCCTGTTACACAATTTGGCTGTGTAACAATCAGTAAGTAATTATCAAAAGAAGGCACCAAGCTGGGAAGGCTATGTAGCACCATTGTGTGTAGCAATAAACCTAATTTTTTTAACAAATAATGCACCTGTGAGAAACAAATCCTGTCAGCTGTAAAAATATTGATGCAGTTATTTAAATAAAAAATATATTGAAAGAAATATTACTGGTTTATTTTTATCCTATCTTTTTGTACTATACAGTACAGTATATCCAAAGAAGTGAAATATTGAGACATAATGCATAATTTAATGAATGATTCAAAAGAAATATGACTTCTGTATTACATATCAACATATCTTAATGATCCATGGTTAACATGATTTAATGAGGATAATATTGGTAATGACACAAACTATAATTTAATATCTTTATTACTGATATTTTTGTATTAAGAAGCTTAGGTATACATAGCAATGTGCTGCTACCCTATTCTATATGGAAGATTACACAGTGTAGATAAAAAACTAGCTATAAGTTCATGTAATACTCCCATCTCACAGGATGGTTAGTCATACATGGAATCAGGGGAGAAAATACCTGCCTCAATACAAAAAACAAATCAGCTCTGACTAAACAATAACTTTACGATTTTCACAAGAGGTAAGCACTGAATCATGGAAACATTATATTATAACTACAGTTCTCTTACTAGTTTCTACAAGACTCCTCTCAAACAATGTATTGTTTTTAACATGCTTAGGCATCCACAGCAATGTGCTGCTTCCCTATTCTGTATGAAGGACCATATAGTCCATTCTCTGAAACTCTTCCTGGACAGATGTAATAGGACCCATTATCACCACACCAAAAATAAATATCTCCTTGATATCCCCAGAGTCAAACTTAATATGTGTAAACACACTATGCAAATAAAGGGATCTAGTCTATGGAACTCACTCCCTAATGAATTGAAAAGCTGTCAGACTTTTGCCTCATTCAAAAACCAAACCAAAAAGTACCTAATTTCATCTTCATAGTTTCCTACACTGTGCTTTAAATTTGGTCTGTATCTAGTGTTACCCAATCTCCCAATCTTTATGTACTTAATCCAAACAATTTTACCATTGTGATCATTGCTGTCTTCTTTTCAGTGCTAGCAATATGGTGTATTGTGCCTTGTAATTTTTGTTAAACTATCATTCAAGCTGTTAATGCAATCAATCTGAGCTACCTATGTGCTTTAATATACTTTCCAATTTCTCTCATCTTTTTTTCTTTGTTTTCTTACCATGTACATTACCTGTTATCATTTTTATAAATTTTGCTAGTATTTACTACTTAAATTTTTCTGTTAGATTAAGGACCTTACCTTGAGGTGCTTCCGGGGCTTAGCGTCCCCGCGGCCCGGTCGTCGACCAGGCCTCCTGGTTGCTGGACTGATCAACCAGGCTGTTGGACGCGGCTGCTCGCAGCCTGACGTATGAGTCACAGCCTGGTTGATCAGGTATCCTTTGGAGGTGCTTATCCAGTTCTCTCTTGAACACTGTGAGGGGTCGGCCAGTTATGCCCCTTATGTGTAGTGGAAGCGTGTTGAACAGTCTCGGACTTCTGATGTTGATAGAGTTCTCTCTCAGAGTACCAGTTGCACCTCTGTTTTTCAACGGGGGTATTCTGCACATCCTGCCATGTCTTCTGGTCTCATGTGATGTTATTTCTGTGTGCAGGTTTGGGACCAGCCCCTCTAATATTTTCCACGTGTAAATTATTATGTACCTCTCCCGCCTGCGCTCAAGAGAGTACAGTTTTAGGTTCTTTAGTCGGTCCCAATAGTTTAGATGTTTTACTGAGTGGATTCTAGCAGTAAAGGATCTCTGCACGCTCTCCAGGTCAGCAATTTCTCCAGCTTTGAAAGGTGCTGTCATTGTGCAGCAGTACTCTACTCTAGAGAGCACAAGCGTTTTGAAAAGTATCATCATTGGTATAGCATCTCTAGTGTGAAAAGTTCTTGTTATCCAACCTGTCATTTTTCTTGCAGTTGTGACTGCTACTTTATTGTGTTCTTTAAGGGTAAGGTCTTCCGACATGAGTACACCCAGATCCTTTACATTGCCTTTTCGTTCTATGTTATGATTTGCCTGAGCTTTGTACGTGGTTTCCGTTTTTATATTTTCATTTTTTCCATAGCGCATGAGCTGGAACTTATCTTCGTTAAACACCATATTATTTTCTGTAGCCCATAGAAAGACCTGATCTACATCTGACTGGAGGTTCGCCGTGTCCTCTATGTTGCCTACTCTCATGAAAATCCTAGTGTCATCTGCAAAGGATGATACAGTGCTATAGATTGTGTTCTTGTCTATGTCCGAAATGAGGATGAGAAAAAGTACTGGAGCAAGCACAGTACCCTGGGGGACTGAGCTCTTCACGGTTGATGGGCTGGATTTTATTTTGTTGACTATTACACATTGGGTTCTGTTGGTCAGGAAATTGTAGATCCATCTGCCTATTTTTCCGGTAATTCCTTTTGAACGCATTTTATGTGCAATAACACCATGGTCACATTTACAAAAGCTTTTGCGAAATCTGTGTAAATTACATCCGCGTTATGTTTGTCTTCCATAGCATCTAATGCCATATCATAGTGGTCCAGCAACTGCGACAGGCAAGAGCGCCCTGTTCTGAAACCATGTTGTCCGGGGTTATGGAGTTGCTGTGATTCCATGTATTTTGTGATTTTACTTCTTAGCACTCTCTCAAAATTTTTTATGATGTGCGATGTTAGCGCTATCGGTCTGTAATTTTTTGCCTCAGCCTTATTTCCTCCTTTATGAAGTGGTGCTATCTCTGCTGTTTTTAGTATATCAGGAATAACGCCAGTATCTAGGCTTTGTCTCCACAGAATGTGGAGGGCCTGCGATAGTGGTTTTTTACAGTTCTTTCTGGGGGGAGCCCCGTCGGCTCCCCGGAGCTTTACCGGCTGATATGCTAATGTCAGACTTTGGCATCAGTCATGTGTATGGAGTTCTAGGGCCTACCGGGGACCACGAGCCAGAACCTGGCCCCCTCAGAGAGGCAAGGGGAGCAATGGCCTATAGAAACCCCCGTGTGGTTGGAAGCATTCTATGTCTGCCATCGACCGGGTCAAGCATCCAGAAAGGTAAGCATTCCAAAACAAACCCCTATTCTGGTGAAAATTGCTACCTAAGCCGAACTAGTGAATAGAACTCTTCAACAGAAAACAAGGAAACTAGTATGACGTCATACGTCACCGCGCCGCTGTCTGCGCAGCTCCCCCCTCCCCGGGAGGGGGAAGGGGGAGCCCCAGACCTCCCACACCGGCTATCCACCCATCAGTTCTTCGGCTGATGCTCTAGGCAATGGTTATGTGCTCCGGCTCCAGTGGTTGTTTCAGCACTGTACCTAGAGTGTGGTGTCTGTTTTCTAGGTGGTGCGTGAGCCGGGAGTGATTCTTCAGTACTCGGGCTGCATGCGCCTAGGGTTCCCTTCCCTAGGTGCCCTGTAAGTACTGCCCTTGGGGCTTGGGGCCACCTTCCACAAGTTCCTTGGGTCCTGCCCCTGCTTGGCCGTTTACTGCTTGGTTTTCGGCCGCTCTTTGTGTGCTCGGGTGTTCTGTCTCCCTTGTTCGCCTTAGAGTAAGGGGCAGTGTTTGCACTGGTGGGGCGCGGGGTACTGTGCAGCTTGTCTTTACCAATCATAGCGGCCGGCTCTGTTCCGCTTGGGTACGCTGTCCTCTTGCGGGGTTTTCTTTTTCTTTTGTTTATTTACCTGGTGGGGGGGTCTGCCTTCGTTCTTGCCCCTTGTGTCCCTTGTGTTCTGAGTATTTCTGGTGGTACCCCCTGCTAGGTCCCCGTGAGTGTACACGTCCCGGGGGTTCAGCTCTTAGAAAGTTGTTTGGTAGCTTGGGTGCCGGTTAGCAGTACCCTGCCTGGGATTACCTGAGCGCGAGTCCTCTTAAAGTAAACGCTCATAACCCTGGGAAACCCCTGGGGGCGCGCGGGTCCGATGGATGTGACCCCAGAGCCCCCCCTCGCTTCCAGCGAGTTTGAGGGTTGCTCTCACCTTTTGTCTCTGGGTGACTCTCTGTTTTGCCTCCGTCTGCTGCCTGTGGGGTCGGTGACACCTTCGACCCGGTGTCCTGCGAGTTTGGTTGCTCGTTGTGGCTCGGTTACCCAGTTGTGCTAACAAAGCGGGTGCGGGCAGCAGGGGCGTTGCACTTGAGCCTTGGTGGTGGCAACGTTCTCGTGGTTTCCTCCCCGGGAGCCCCGGGGCTGCCCCGTTGTAGTTCGTTTTGGGACTTGGGGGTGTTGGTTGCTTCGGTTCCATCCACGCCCCCTTGTCTTTTCCCTGGTTAACCCTTCCTGCCTGCATCCGGTTCCTTCCCGTCTGTAGGTTCAGGGCGGGGTGTTTGGTGGTGTTGAGACTCGGGCAGTCTCGGGGAATTCCCCTTCCGGGGTAGTGACGGGGGCATTTGGGCCTGTTCCTCCAGCCGTGTTGTATGAGTCTGCCAGTGGGCTCCCTTCCTTAGTGTTTTCACGGCTGCCCCGGTTTTCTGGTACGGCCGGGGCTTTGGGGGAACGGCTCGGCCCCGGGGCCTGTCGTGTAGGTTCCCGGGGCTGGGGAGGGGCTGACTTGGGGGGGCCTTGGCCCCGTTAGACCCCGTGGGGGTTTTTATCCCCCTCTAGGCGGGGCTTGTGGTTACGCGGAGTGGGGTCTTTCCTCCCCACTCGCCGTACGTGCTGTTGGACGTCGGCCCCTCCCCGGGCTCGGTTCCTTGGCCTTTGAGTCGGTTGGTTCCGTCCTGTGGGTGGATGTTTCCTCCCCCGCTTTTTGGGACGGTGTTTTTGTCATGTTTCCCCGTTCGATGGGGTTCTGCGTGACTTCTGATCTCGGGTGCGCCTGCGCCTTCGTGTGCCTTCGGGACTAGTGTTGGCTTCTGTGTTCTCGAGGGTACGGGAAGGTTTTTCGCTACTTCCCGCATTATTGGAACGTCTGTCGGCTCCTAGTACTTGTCGCCCTGTTGGGCTACTTGTCGCCCTGTTGGGCTACTTGTCGCCCTGTTGGGCTACTTGTCGCCCTGTTGGGCTACTTGCCGCCCTGTTGGGCTACTTGCCGCCCTGTTGGGCTACTTGTCGCCCTGTTGGGCTACTTGTCGCCCTGTTGGGCTACTTGTCGCCCTGTTGGGCTACTTGTCGCCCTGTTGGGCTGCTTGTCGCCCTGTTGGGCTGCTTGTCGCCCGGTTGGGCTGCTTGTCGCCCGTTTGGGCTATTTGTCGCCCGTTTGGGTTCCTTTTTTTTTTTTTTTTTTGGGCTCTTTGCTTCTTTGGCCGGTTTTATTGTTCCTGCTTCCTCTTTTGGCTCCTTTTCTCGTGCAATAGTCCTGGCTGGCGCCTTCCCGCAGGGAGGGTGTGCGGTTCGGCCAGCGTGTTATGCGCATGCGCCGTGGAGTTTGTTTTGGTCTGGGCGGTGGTTCAGTGCTGGGGTTTTGCGCCCTTTTTTGCTACAGTGCTTCGCCTCTCGTTCTTCTCCCTGGCTGCGGTATGTGCCCCTTTGCGCCGGGGGTGTCCTGGTTCCCAGTTGTGGGGAGGACACCGCGGTTTTCCCTGTGTCATGGGTGTGGACCGCCTCCTTCGCCTCTCCCTGTTCTCCTGCGGGTCCGGCAGGGTCCGGCTCTGGCGTCTTCACCTGGCGGTGCTCCCAAGTTCTTCTGGGCACGGTTGAGTCGTGTCAAGTTCAAGCCACCATTCTCCAGGTGAGTTTCTGCGGTCTGGCGTCTTTTGGCCGGGCGCTGGATGCGGCGGTGTTTATATACCTGTCTTTATTTAGGTATATTTTTGTACGACTGAGACCGTTCGCACACCAGTGACTGTCCCTTTATCACCCCTTCCTGTCCCCCTCATGTGCATGTCCAACCCATGCTGGAGTCATTCAGGGGACCCTCCTTTTTTAATGTTGTGAGGTGTGGGGGTTGTAGGGTTGGTTCTGTACTCACCTGGTGAGGCTCCTGGCTGTGCTTGCAGGATTTGAGCTCTGGCTCTTGGGTCCCGCCTATCTGGTAGAACTTGCGGGATAGTACCAGTGGAGTGCAGTGGTGCTATTGGCACTTTTGGGGAACACTGTATTACCATCAGTGGTCTGTGCTTGTTACACGACCTACTTGCGAGCATAAGCCTTCTTGCTGGTTCGTCCGTGGACTTCCAGGGCGCACTGGCCTGTTTTCGTATGGCAGTTCCGGCCCGTCCTGGTTGTGGGGGTATGTGGGCCGGTGGACTGCTCCTTGCAGCTGCCTGGTGGGCCATCCTCTGGCCGGTCTGGCCTGACCTTGGGCCGGGCTTGAGGTGTAAAAGAGCTCCCAGTACCTCATCCAGCAGGTATCGAGCGGGGTTTCTCCGCCGTCGGTCGCCTGGTGCAGGTTTCTGGGCCTGCAGGGTTTTGTCGTGTCTCCGTTGGCCCTGTCTGGGGTCTGCCTGCTCCGTTCTCTGCCTTTGCAGAGGGGAGTTGCTATTTACATGTTGCATGTTGCAGTGGTGCCTGTTGCTGCTGCTGCACGTGTGCATTGGTACCATGTTTCACGGTGGCGTGTCCTTGTTCCTGTGTCCGGTTGTGGAGTGGCACTTTGCTGCCGTTTTGTGCCTGGGGATTGCGTGGGGTTATTGTCCACCCCTGGTTGTTCTCCTGTTTTTTTTTTTTTTTGTGCTTCTGCTCTTTCTTCCTGCTTCCTCTGCAGCAGGGATGTTCTGCGTGTGTTCTTAGGCGTTGGTCAGCCTGTGTCCTGTGATGTGCTTCTTTGTCTCGGTCTGTTGCAGTTGTTCGTGCCCCCTGGTTCGGGTCCTGTTCTGGCGGCGACCCTTCCGCCTTCTTTGGTTTTCCTAGCTTGCCCTGCCGGTTGTTGTTGTTTTTTTTTTTTTTGGGGGGGGGGGGTTCTTGCGATGTCTCGCGTCGGACCCGTCGTTTCTGAACTCCTGGCGGGCTTGCATGCTTCGGGGAGTTTTTCTGTTCGGCAGACGTTCCATCTCCTTGTGCCGCCTGGGTTTCGGTGGTCGCGCCCGAGTTCTTCTCGCGGCTCCGCCTTTTTCCTGGGCTCGGGGGGGCCTTGTCGGGGCTGCTTATGTTCTGCCTCGTGGTCTCGCCTCCGGTTGGTGGTCGGGTGGCTTCGTGGTAGGTGTCCCACCTGCGTGCTTCTCTTGGCGGCAGTATGGGGTATTTTGGCGGTCCTTCCTTTTCCTGTCCCTTCTTAGGTGGTTCCTCTTGTTAGCTTGGTTTGCTCTTGGCTTGGTTTTCTAGTGGGGGTTGGGGGCCGTCGTCTTGCCACATACTGTCGTCTCTTTTCGTGCGGCGCAGGCGGAGCCGCTTCAGCTTGCTTTCGGTCTTGGTGTTGCTTCTGCACCGTTAGTCAGCTGTCTTGTGCGTCATTTCACCTCCGGCCTGTTCGTGTGCCGCTTGCACCATCCTGGTCTCTGGTCAGCGTGCTCTGTCTTCTCCTCGGTTGGTAGTGCCCCTTCGGTTCCGGTGTGTTTTTTCGTCGGCTCTTTCCTTTGGGCCTTTGTCTCTGGGGGTAGGTTCGCTGAGTTTTCTTGCTCCTTCGATTTTAGCGTTTTGGTTGTTTGATGGCAGCAGTCTGTTTTTTCTGGCGCGGGGTGGGGCTGCTGCATTCTGGAGGGGTCCAGGGTTTGTTGGTGCTTCGTTGGTCGGGCCGGGGGTGTGTCGTTTTTGTTCAGTGGCGGCCCTCCGCTGTTGTTTGCGTGCCACGGCGTTTGGGTCCGGAGCGCGTTTTGCGTTGATCCGGTTCTGTTCTTCCCGGTTCGCGGGTGATGGTGTCCCGGGTGGTCAGCCGTGTTCTTGCGGCTCAGCTGCCTGTGTTCTTCCCTCATGCCTGTGGCGTTCGTGGCTTCGCTGCTCTCGCTGCCGTCTGGGCGACGTGGCCTTGCAGTCTTTTGGGCATGGATTTTTGGTGTTCGTAATTACCTAAGTGTAATTACCTAAGTGTAGTTACAGGATGAGAGCTACGCTCGTGGTGTCCCGTCTTCCCAGCACTCTTTGTCATATAACGCTTTGAAACTACTGACGGTCTTGGCCTCCACCACCTTCTCACTTAACTTGTTCCAACCGTCTACCACTCTATTTGCGAAGGTGAATTTTCTTATATTTCTTCGGCATCTGTGTTTAGCTAGTTTAAATCTATGACCTCTTGTTCTTGAAGTGCCAGGTCTCAGGAATCCTTCCCTGTCGATTTTATCAATTCCTGTTACTATTTTGTACGTAGTGATCATATCACCTCTTTTTCTTCTGTCTTCTAATTTTGGCATGTTTAATGCTTCCAACCTCTCCTCGTAGCTCTTGCCCTTCAGTTCTGGGAGCCACTTCGTAGCATGTCTTTGCACCTTTTCCAGTTTGTTGATGTGCTTCTTAAGATATGGGCACCACACAACAACTGCATATTCTAGCTTTGGCCTAACAAAAGTCGTGAACAATTTCATTAGTATATCGCCATCCATGTATTTAAATGCAATTCTGAAGTTAGAAAGCATCGCATAGGCTCCTTGCACAATATTCTTTATGTGGTCCTCAGGTGATAGTTTTCTATCTAGAACCACCCCTAGATCTCTTTCTTTATCAGAATTCTTTAAAGATTTCTCACATAATATATAGGTTGTATGGGGTCTATGTTCTCCTATTCCACATTCCATAATATGACATTTATTAACATTAAATTCCATTTGCCAGGTGGTGCTCCATATACTTATTTTGTCCAGGTCTTCTTGAAGGGCATGACAATCATCTAAATTTCTTATCCTTCCTATTATCTTAGCATCATCAGCAAACATGTTCATATAATTCTGTATACCAACTGGTAGATCATTTATGTACACAATAAACATCACTGGTGCAAGAACTGAACCCTGTGGTACTCCACTTGTGACATTTCTCCATTCCGATACATTGCCTCTGATTACTGCCCTCATTTTTCTATCAGTCAGAAAATTTTTCATCCATGATAGAAACTTACCTGTCACCCCTCCAATATTTTCCAGTTTCCAGAACAACCTCTTATGTGGAACTCTGTCGAAAGCCTTTTTTAGGTCCAGATATATGCAGTCAACCCAGCCATCTCTTTCCTGTAATATCTCTGTGGCCCGATCATAGAAACTGAGTAAATTCGATACACAGGATCTTCCTGATCGAAAACCATACTGTCTGTCTGATATTATATCATTTCTCTCCAGGTGTTCTACCCATTTAGTTTTGATTAGCTTTTCCAATACTTTCACTATTACACTTGTCAATGATACAGGTCTATAATTGAGGGGGTCTTCCCTGCTGCCACTTTTGTAGATTGGAACTATGTTAGCCTGTTTCCACACGTCTGCTACGATTCCTGTACACAGGGATGCCTGAAAGATCAGGTGAAGTGGAATGCTGAGCTCAGATGCACATTCTCTCAGAACCCATGGTGAAACGCCATCTGGGCCAGCTGCTTTGTTTCTCCCGAGCTCCTTTAGCATATTTTCCACTTCAACTCTAGACACCTCTATCCGCTCTATGTTGTTCTCTGGAATTCTTATTGTGTCTGGTTCTCTGAAGATTTCATTTTGTACAAACACACTTTGGAACTTTTCATTTAATGTTTCACACATTTCCTTTTCATTTTCCGTGAATCTGTTTCCCATTTTCAACCTCTGGATATTATCCTTTACCTGCAATTTGTTGTTTATGAATTTGTAGAATAGGCCCGGTTCTGTTTTACATTTATCTGCTATCCCTTTTTCAAAATTTCTTTCTGCCTCTCTCCTTACTGCTGTATAATTGTTTCTCGCATCTTTGTATCGCTGGTATGTTTGGGGGTTTGGCCTCTTCCTATACTGATTCCATTTTTGTGTCTTTTGGTCTCTTGCCCTCTCACAATTTCTGTCGAACCAATCCTGTTTTCTGGTCCTGCATCTCTGTTTTGGTATGAATGTTTGTGTGCCTTCCTCGTATAGTTTTAAAAATTTAGCATACATTTCATTTACTTCCCTGCCTAGCAACAATTCTGTCCAATTACACTCATTAAAAAAAATTCGAAGTTCCCCATAGTTGCCTCTCTTTAAATCGAGTTTATCAACTGTTTCAATGTCCCCATTTTCTTCTAGATGATATCTTAAAGCATATTTAATGTCTAACAGGACGTGATCACTCTTTCCGGGTGATGGGCCGTGCAGGGGCCTTGCTGCTCGTGGTTCTCGTGTTGTTCCCGGGATTTTCGGGGCTGTGGCGCCTTGGGTTGGCGTTTGCTGCCGGTTGTCTCGCCTCCTTGGGGGGTGCGTGGTGTCCGCCTCCCGGTTTTGTCCCTTTGACCTTCCTCTGTGGGTAGTTAGCTCCGGGGAGCCGACGGGGCTCCCCCCAGAAAACCAGCGTTGAATGTAATGAAACGCCATTTTCTGGGTGAGACCCGGAGGCTCCCCGGCAACCCTCCCTCCCTCCGGTCGGCGTTTTTCGCGTGTTTTGACATCCAGCCTCAGAACTGATGGGTGGATAGCCGGCGTGGGAGGTCTGGGGCTCCCCCTTCCCCCTCCCGGGGAGGGGGGAGCTGCGCAGACAGCGGCGCGGTGACGTATGACGTCATACTAGTTTCCTTGTTTTCTGTTGAAGAGTTCTATTCACTAGTTCGGCTTAGGTAGCAATTTTCACCAGAATAGGGGTTTGTTTTGGAATGCTTACCTTTCTGGATGCTTGACCCGGTCGATGGCAGACAGAATGCTTCCAACCACACGGGGGTTTCTATAGGCCATTGCTCCCCTTGCCTCTCTGAGGGGGCCAGGTTCTGGCTCGTGGTCCCCGGTAGGCCCTAGAACTCCATACACATGACTGATGCCAAAGTCTGACATTAGCATATCAGCCGGTAAAGCTCCGGGGAGCCTCCGGGTCTCACCCAGAAAATGGCGTTTCATTACATTCAACGCTGGTTTTATGAATATGGAGTTCCAAGAATCCGGGCCTGGTGCAGAGTGCATATGCATACTGTTTATGGCTTCAAAATCCAGTGGGGATAGGGTGACGTCTGATATATGATTTGATGTTGGTATCGTATCCATGAAAAATTCATTTGGGTTATCAATCTTTAGTGTGTTTAATGGCTTGCTGAAAACAGAGTCGTACTGCGTCCTCAGTAGCTCGCTCATTTCTTTGTTGTCATCGGTGAAAGTTCCATCTCCCTTTCGCAGTGGCTCAATACTAGATGTGGTTTTTGATCTTGATTTTGCATAGGAGAAAAAATATTTCGGATTTCTTTCTATTTCACTGATGGCCTTTTGCTCTCTTTACCTCTCCTGGGTTTTGTATGATTCTTGTAGCTTCCGTTCAATTGTTTCTATTTCTCTACCTAACCTTCTTCGCCGTTCTTGAGATAGGGTGCGACTCTCAAGTTGTTCGGCGATTCGTTTTCTTCGCCTATATAGGGAACGACGTTCCCGTTCCAATCTTCATCTCTTCCTTTTTTTTCTTAGAGGTATGCGGTTTGAACATATTTCTAGTGCTACTGAGCTTATTTTTTCCAGGCACTGATTCAGGTTTGCATTTTCTAGCTGTTCTTCCCAGTTTATTTCTGTGAAGTCCTGGTTTATTTGCTCCCAATTTATCTGTTTATTATTGAAGTTGAATTTGCTGAAATCTCCTCCAATGGGAATCTGGACTGGTTTTGAAGGTCTACTCCCCATGGTTGTCATAACTTCAAGTAAGTTGTGATCTGAGTAACAGGTATTTGTAATCATTATGTTCCTGATCAATTCATCATTATTAGTGAAAATGAGGTCCAGCGTGTTCTCCTTCCTAGTTGGTTCTACTATTTGCTGGTTTAAGGCAAACCTGTCGCACATCCGTAGCAGGTCATTTGCATGTGCCTGTTCATTTAGGCTACTTCCTGGTATTCTTTCTGATATTACTGTATTAGCCAGGTGCTTCCATTTCAGGTGCCGTAGGTTGAAGTCCCCAAGCAGGATGATGTTCGGAGCTGGATTTGTGAGGTTTTCCAAGCAGTGTTCTATTTTCATTAGTTGGTCTTTAAACTGCTGAGGGTTTGCCTCTGGTGACTGACTGTGTCACCTCCGGCGACCTGCCCGAAACGCTGCGTGTACTAGTTGCTTTACAAGAATGTAATCACTATGCTATGTAGCCTCGCAATCCCAATGTACCTTCTTGTATATATATTAATAAATAATAAATAATAGTAATAAATAAATAGTCTAGATAAAAAACCAGCTGCAAACTCATCGAACATCCTCACCTCACAGGACGGCCAGTCATACATGGAATCAGGAGAGAACAAAATACTTAAGGCTGACCTATTAGCTCCCACTGACAAAATCTGGGTACAGCACAAGAATATCTTCAATATTCCTGAGTGTATGAAGTAATTACAGAGCTCAAAGTGCCTCATATCATCTGGTATGAAGTCACTGATACTGTAACAGGGCAATCACAGATATAGTGTTGGAGAGTATGTCCTCCCAAGTAAGACTGAAAACAGATGTTTTTTCTGGGGGGAGCCCCGTCGGCTCCCCGGAGCTTTACCGGCTGATATGCTAATGTCAGACTTTGGCATCAGTCATGTGTATGGAGTTCTAGGGCCTACCGGGGACCACGAGCCAGAACCTGGCCCCCTCAGAGAGGCAAGGGGAGCAATGGCCTATAGAAACCCCCGTGTGGTTGGAAGCATTTTATGTCTGCCATGACCGGGTCAAGCATCCAGAAAGGTAAGCATTCCAAAACAAACCCCTATTCTGGTGAAAATTGCTACCTAAAGCCGAACTAGTGGATAGAACTCTTCAACAGAAAACAAGGAAACTAGCATGACGTCATACGTCACCGCGCCACTGTCTGCGCAGCTCCCCCCTCCCCGGGAGGGGGAAGGGGGAGCCCCAGACCTCCCACGCCCGCTATCCACCCATCAGTTCTTCGGCTGATGCTATAGGCACCGGTTATGTGCTCCGGCTCCAGTGGTTGTTTCAGCACTGTACCTAGAGTGTGGTGTCTGTTTTCTAGGTGGTGCGTGAGCCGGGAGTGATTCTCCAGTACTCGGGATGCATGCGCCTAGGGTTCCCTTCCCTAGGTGCCCTGTAAGTACTGCCCTTGGGGCTTGGGGCCACCTTCCACAAGTTCCTTGGGTCCTGTCCCTGCTTGGCCGTTTACTGCTTGGTTTTCGGCCGCTCTTTGTGTGCTCGGGTGTTCTGTCTCCCTTGTTCGCCATAGAGTAAGGGGCAGTTTTTGCACTGGTGGGGCGCAGGGTACTGTGCAGCTTGTCTTTACCAATCATAGCGGCCGGCTCTGTTCCGCTTGGGTACGCTGTCCTCTTGCGGGGTTTTCTTTTTCTTTTTGTTTATTTACCTGGTGGGGGGGGGGGGGTCTGCCTTCGTTCTTGCCCCTTGTGTCCTTTGTGTCCTGAGTATTTTCGGGTGGTACCCCCTGCTAGGTCCCCGTGAGTGTACACGTCCTGGGGGTTCAGCTCTTAGAAAGTTGTTTGGTAGCTTTGGGTGCCGGTTAGCAGTACCCTGCCTGGGATTACCTGAGCGCGAGTCCTCTTATAGTAAACGCTCGGGACCCTGGGAAACCCCTGGGGGCGTGCGGGTCCGATGGATGTGACCCCAGAGTCCCCCCCTCGCTTCCAGCGAGTTTGAGGGTTGCTCTCACCCTTTGTCTCTGGGTGACTCTCTGTTTTGCCTCCGTCTGCTGCCTGTGGGGTCGGTGGCACCTTCGACCCGGAGTCCTGCGAGTTTGGTTGCTCGTTGTGGCTCGGTTACCCAGTTGTGCTAACAACGCGGGTGCGGGCAGCAGGGGCGTTGCACTTGAGCCTTGGTGGTGGCAACGTTCTCGTGGTTTCCTCCCCGGGAGCCCCGGGGCTGCCCCGTTGTAGTTCGTTTTGGGACTTGGGGGTGTTGGTTGCTTCGGTTCCATCCACGCCCCCTTGTCTTTCCCCTGGATCACCCTTCCTGCCTGCATCCGGTTCCTTACCGTCTGTAGGTTCGGGGCGGGGTTTTTGATGGTGTTGAGACTCGGGCAGTCTCGGGGAATTCCCCTTCCGGGGTAGTGACGGGGGCATTTGAGCCTGTTCCTCCAGCCATGTTGTACGAGTCTGCCAGTGGGCTCCCTTCCTTAGTGTTTTCACGGCTGCTCCGGTTTTCTGGTACGGCCGGGGCTTTGGGGGAACGGCTCGACCCCGGGGCCTGTTGTGTAGGTTCCCGGGGCTGGGGGGGGGGGCTGACTTGGGGGCCTTGGCCCCGTTGGATCCCGTGGGTTTTTTTTTATTCCCCTCTAGGCGGGGCTTGTGGTTACGCGGAGTGGAGTCTTTCCTCCCCACTCACCATACGGGTTGTTGGGCGTCGGCCCCTCCCCGGGCTCATTTCCTTGGCCTTTGAGTCGGTTGGTTCCGTCCTGTGGGTGGATGTTTCCTCCCACCCCTTTTTGGGACGGTGTTTTCGTCATGTTTCCCCGTTTGATGGGGTTCTGCGTGACTTCTGATCTCGGGTGCGCCTGCGCCTTCGTGTGCCTTCGGGACTAGTGTTGGCTTCTGTGTTCTCGAGGGTACGGGAAGATTTTTCGCTACTTCCCGCATTATTGGAACGTCTGTTGGCTCCTCGTCCTTGTCGCCCTGTTTGGGCTGCTTGTCGCCCGGTTGGGCTGCTTGTCGCCCGGTTGGGCTGCTTGTCGCCCGGTTGGGCTGCTTGTCGCCCGGTTGGGCTGCTTGTCGCCCGGTTGGGCTGCTTGTCGCCCGGTTGGGCTGCTTGTCGCCCGGTTGGGCTACTTGTCGCCCGGTTGGGCTACTTGTCGCCCGGTTGGGCTACTTGTTGCCCGGTTGGGCTGTTTGTCGCCCGGTTGGGCTGCTTGTCGCCCGGTTGGGCTACTTGTCGCCCGGTTGGGCTACTTGTCGCCCGGTTGGGTTCCTTTTTGGGCTCTTTGCTTCTTTGGCCGGTTTTATTGTTCCTGCTTCCTCTTTTGGCTACTTTTCTCGTGCAGTAGTCCTGGCTGGCGCCTTCCTGCAAGGAGGGTGTGCGGTTCGGCCAGCGTGTTATGCGCATGCGCCGTGGAGTTTGTTTTGGTCTGGGCGGTGTTTCAGTGCTGGTGTTTTGCGCCTTTTTTGCTTGAGTGCTTCGCCTCTCGTTCTTCTCCCTGGCTGCGGTATGTGCCCCTTCGCGCCGGGGGTGTCCTGGTTCCCAGTTGTGGGGAGGACACCGCGGTTTTCCCTGTGTCATGGGTGTGGACCGCCTCCTTCGCCTCTCCCTGTTCTCCTGCGGGTCCGGCAGGGTCCGGCTCTGGCGTCTTCACCTGGCGGTGCTCCCTGGTTCTTCTGGGCACGGTTGAGTTGTGTCAAGTTCGTGCCACCGTTCGCCAGGTGAGTTCCTGCGGTCTGGCGTCTTTTGGCCGGGCGCTGGATGCGGTGTTGTTTATATACCTGTCTTTATATAGGTATATTTTTGTACAACTGAGACCGTTCGCACACCAGTGCCTGTCCCTCTTTCAACCCTTCCTGTCCCCCTCATGTGCATGTCCAACCCATGCTGGAGTCATTCAGGGGACCCTCCTTTTTTAATGCTGTGAGGTGTGGGGGTTGTAGGGTTGGTTCTGTACTCACCTGGTAAGGCTCCTGGCTGTGCTTGCAGGATTTGAGCTCTGGCTCTTGGGTCCCGCCTATCTGGTAGAACTTGCGGGATAGTACCAGTGGAGTGCAGTGGTGCTATTGGCACATTTGGGGAACACTGTATTACCATCAGAGGTCTGTGCTTGTTACACGACCTACTTGCGAGCATAAGCTTTCTTGCTGGTTCGTCTGTGGACTTCCAGGGCGCACTAGCCTGTTTTCGTATGGCAGTTCCGGCCCGTCCTGGTTGTGGGGGTATGTGGGCCGGTGGACTGCTCCTAGCAGCTGCCTGGTGGGCCACCCTCTGGCCGGTCTAGCCTGGCCTTGGGCCGGGCATGAGGTGTGAAAGAGCTCCCAGTACCTCATCCAGCAGGTATCGAGCGGGGTTTCTCCGCCGTCGGTCGCCTGGTGCAGGTTTCTGGGCCTGCAGGGTTTTGTCGTGTCTCCGTTGGCCCTGTCTGGGGTCTGCCTGCTCCGTTCTCTGCCTTTGCAGAAGGGAGTTGCTATTTACATGTTGCATGTTGCAGTGGTGCCTGTTGCTGCTTCTGCAGGTGTGCATTGGTACCGTGTTTCACGGTGGCGTGTCCTTGTTCCTGTATCCGGTTGTGGAGTGGCACTTTGCTGCCGTTTTGTGCCTGGGGATTGCGTGGGGTTTTTTCTGTCCCTGCCTGATTGTCCGCCCCTGGTTGTTCTCCTGGGGTTTTTGTGCTTCTGCTCTTTCTTCCTGCCTCCTCTGCAGCAGGGATATTCTGCGTGTGTTCTTAGGCGTTGGTCAGCCTATGTCCTGTGATGTGCTTCTTTGTCTCGGTCTATTGCAGTTGTTCGTACCCCTTGGTTCGGGTACTGTTCTGGCGGCGACCCTTCCGCCTTCTTTGGTTTCCTAGCTTGCCCTGCCGGTTGGTTTTTTTTGGGGGGGGGTCTTGCGATGTCTCGCGTCGGACCCGTCGTTTCTGAACTCCTGGCGGGCTTGCATGCTTTGGGGATTTTTTTCTGTTCGGCAGACGTTCCATCTCCTTGTGCCGCCTGGGTTTCGGTGGTCGCGCCCGAGATCTTCCCGCGGCTCCGCCTTTTTCCTGGGCTCGGAGGGGCCTTGTCGGGGCTGCTTATGTTCTGCCTCCCGGTCTCGCCTCCGGTTGGTGGTCGGGTGGCTTCGTAGTAGGTGTCCCACCTACGTGCTTCTCTTGGCAGCAGTATGGGGTATTTTGGCGGTCCTTCCTTTTCCTGTCCCTTTTTAGGTGGTTACTCTTGTTAGCTTGGTTTACTCTCGGCTTGGTTTTCTGGTGGGGGTTGGGGGCCGTCGTCTTGCCGCATACTGTCGCCTCTTTTCGTGTGGTGCGGGCGGAGCCGCTTCAGCTTGCTTTCGGTCTTGGTGTTGCTTCTGCACCGTTAGTCAGCTGTCTTGTGCGTCGTTTCACCTCCGGCCTGTTCGTGCGCCGCTTGCACCATCCTGGTCTCTGGTCAGCGTGCTCTGTCTTCTCCTCGGTTGGTAGTGCCCTTTCGGTTCCGGTGTGTTTTTTCGTCGGCTCTTTCCTTTGGGCCTTTGTCTCTGGGGGTCGAGTCACTGAGTTTTCTTGCTCCTTCGGTTTTAGCGTTTTGGTTGTTTGGGGGCAGCAGTCTCCATCTTTTCTGGCGCGGGGTAGGGCTGCTGCATTCTGGAGGGGTCCAGGGTTTGTTGGTGCTTCGTTGGTCGGGCCGGGGTTGTGTCGTTTTTGTGTTCAGTGGCGGCCCTCCGCTGTTGTTTGCGTGCCACGGCGTTTGGGTCCGGAGCGCGTTTTGCGTTGATCCAGTTCTGTTCTTCCCGGTTCGCGGGTGATTGTGTCCCGGGTGGTCAGCCGTGTTCTTGCGGCTAAGCTGCCTGTGTTCTTCCCTCATGCCTGTGGCGTTCATGGCTTCACTGCTTTCGCTGCCGTCTGGGCGACGTGGCCTTGCTGCTCGTGGTTCTCGTGTTGTTCCCGGGATTTTCGGGGCTGTGGCGCCTTGGGTTGGCGTTTGCTGCCGGTTGTCTCGCCTCCTTGGGGGGTGCGTGGTGTCCGCCTTCCGGTTCTGTCCCTTTGACCTTCCTCTGTGGGTAGTTAGCTCCGGGGAGCCGACGGGGCTTCCCCCAGAAAACCAGCGTTGAATGTAATGAAACGCCATTTTCTGGGTGAGACCCGGAAGCTCCCCGGCAACTCTATCTCCCTCCGGTCGGCGTTTTTCGCGTGTTTTGACATCCAGCCTCAGAACTGATGGGTGGATAGCCGGCATGGGAGGTCTGGGGCTCCCCCTTCCCCCTCCCGGGGAGGGGGGAGCTGCGCAGACAGCGGCACGGTGACGTATGACGTCATGCTAATTTCCTTGTTTTCTGTTGAAGAGTTCTATCCACTAGTTCGGCTTTAGGTAGCAATTTTCACCAGAATAGGGGTTTGTTTTGGAATGCTTACCTTTCTGGATGCTTGACCCGGTCGATGGCAGACATAGAATGCTTCCAACCACATGGGGGTTTCTATAGGCCATTGCTCCCCTTGCCTCTCTGAGGGGGCCAGGTTCTGGCTCCTGGTCCCCGGTAGGCCCTAGAACTCCATACACATGACTGATGCCAAAGTCTGACATTAGCATATCAGCCGGTAAAGCTCCGGGGAGCCTCCGGGTCTCACCCAGAAAATGGCGTTTCATTACATTCAACGCTGGTCTTTTACCTAGATGGTTAAAACCCATGGAACCGCCTACCCGCTGAAGCCGTACCTGCCAAAATCTAGCTAGAAAATATCATTAGGACAATTAGCGGGGCTTAACAAGCCCCTGGCTTTTTGTCCTCGTTGAGGCCACTACATAGTTAGTGGCCCTTGGGTAAATTTAGGTAAATATATACGTAAATAGATACCATCGCTCCTCAAGTCTTGGGAGCGAGAAGGGGAGCTATACACTATCTCATAGAATTATGTAGGTAAACAAAAAATGTAACATATTTGTATACTACAATGTCGGTGCTGACTGTACAAGTAGAAAAAAACATTGTTTTACTTCAAAATATACTAATTTTATAAGAAAATTTGACGTAAATATGTCGCAAGTGGTCACGGATAAGCTCTGATATGGCAGCGTCGTGATTGGCTATAGCTGTAAGGTGAAAAAT
Organism: Procambarus clarkii; assembly: GCF_040958095.1. Classification (NCBI taxonomy): domain Eukaryota; kingdom Metazoa; phylum Arthropoda; class Malacostraca; order Decapoda; family Cambaridae; genus Procambarus; species Procambarus clarkii. The sequence continues at coordinate 33,527,334 of NC_091163.1, forward strand.
GTTACCTTCTCTCTGATTGGCCAACCTAAAAGCGTAGTGACATCTAGTGAGACCTAAGTGAACTACTTAGAAATCTTCGTAAGTTTACTTCTCTGAATTGCCCTTTGGCGCGTTCTTAGCCGGCACTTAGGAACCTTCGTAGCAAACCAACCGACGAAGAAATACATGGAGCTACGTGAATCTAGGTCCTTGTTCCTCGCACTCTCATCATCCACCATAAGTACTTGAGTGCTGTATGCTCCACCATTGTCTTACATAGGCCTATGCAAGTGTTGGCATATGGACATAGGCCTATGGAATTGCTGGGGCTTGGACATTGACTTATCAAATTGTTAGTGTTTGGACTATATTGATCTAATCACCGACCTGGAAAGTGAGGTACTGCCTCTGCTGGTTAACCGAGAAAGATACAGACAAATGTCCAAATACTGATGACCTTCCAGATATTGGTGACCATCCAAATAATGGCGACCATCCGGATGCTGGCGGCTGGGTAGAGGTAACTGTCAGGATATTGGAGGCCAATCAGGTACTGGAAACCATCTGGATATTGGTGACCATTCAGGTACTGGAAACCATCTGGATATTGGTGACCATTCAGGTACTGGAAACCATCTGGATATTGGTGACCATTCAGGTACTGGAAACCATCTGGATATTGGTGACCATTCAGGTACTGGAAACCATCTGGATATTGGTGACCATTCAGGTACTGGAAACCATCTGGATATTGGTGACCATTCAGGTACTGGAAACCATCTGGATATTGGTGACCATTCAGGTACTGGAAACCATCTGGATATTGGTGACCATTCAGGTACTGGAAACCATCTGGATATTGGTGACCATTCAGGTACTGGAAACCATCTGGATATTGGTGACCATTCAGGTACTGGAAACCATCTGGATATTGGTGACCATTCAGGTACTGGAAACCATCTGGATATTGGTGACCATTCAGGTACTGGAAACCATCTGGATATTGGTGACCATTCAGGTACTGGAAACCATCTGGATATTGGTGACCATTCAGGTACTGGAAACCATCTGGATATTGGTGACCATTCAGGTACTAGACACCATCTGGATATTGGTGACCATTCAGGTACTAGACACCATCTGGATATTGGTGACCATTCAGGTACTGGAAACCATCTGGATATTGGTGACCATTCAGGTACTAGACACCATCTGGATATTGGTGACCATTCAGGTACTGGAAACCATCTGGATATTGGTGACCATTCAGGTCCTGGAAACCATCTGGATATTGGTGACCATTCAGGTACTGGTAACCGTCCTGATAGTGGCAACCATCCAGTTACTGGCAACTGTCTGGTTACTGGTGACTGTCCAGATAATGGTAACCTTTCAGATGCTAGCACCTGTCCAGATATGGCAACTGTCCGGATACTGGGACCTGTTCAGATATGGTAATTGTCTGGTGACAATTGACTGGTGATTGTCCAAATTGTGGCAATCTTTCAAATACTGGCAACTGTTCAGTTACTGGCAGCTGTTCAGTTTCTGGTAACTGTCCAGATACTGACGACCCCTCTAGATACTGAGACCCTCTAGATACTGTGACCCTCTAGATACTGTGACCCTCTAGATACTGTGACCCTCTAGATACTGTGACCCTCTAGATACTGTGACCCTCTAGATACTGTGACCCTCTAGATACTGTGACCCTCTAGATAATGGTGACCATTCAGATATTGGTGACCATCCAGATGCTAGTAACCAGACATTGGTGACTGGTCACTGGCAATTGTAGAGTTACTGGTGACTATCCATATACTGGCAACCATCCAAAGATATTTTGTGTAGTGCATCCTGGTGTTCAGGGACTTTCTTGTTTGACACTCAGACAATTGGGTATGGCTCGCAGCAGGTTTCTGGAGTTTTGTGTCTCATCCCATTTTGGGTGGATGGCCTGGCTCAGGTGCCTGGCCCGGTGCTGGGGTCCCATCATGGTGCCTGGCCCAGTGCTGGGGTCCCATCGTGGTGCCTGGCCCGGTGTTGAGGTCCCATCGTGGTGCCTGGCCCGGTGCTGGGGTCCCATCATGGTGCCTAGCCCGGTGTTGAGGTCCCATCGTGGTGCCTGGCCCGGTGTTGAGGTCCCATCGTGGTGCCTGGCCTGGTGCTGGGGTCCCATCATGGTGCCTAGCCCGGTGTTGAGGTCCCATCGTGGTGCCTGGCCCGGTGCTGGGGTCCCATCATGGTGCCTAGCCCGGTGTTGAGGTCCCATCATGGTGCCTGGCCCGGTGCTGGGGTCCCATCATGGTGCCTGGCCCGGTGCTGGGGTCCTATCGTGGTTCCTGGCCAGGTGCTGGGGGTACCATTGTGGTTTCTGTGTTTTTCTTGTGAGTTTTGTCTTCAGTTTTTTGGAAGATTTTAATTTTGATTCAAAATGAAGATTCTTCATTTTGGAAAAAAATGCAGAATAGAACCAGTGAAGAGCAGGGGTGCCATAGGCACAATCAGAGAACACTGTATAAACATCAGAGGTCCACGGTTGTTCAACATCCTCCCGTGAGCTTAAGAAATATTGCTGGAACAACCGTGGACACCTTCAAGAGAAAACTAGATAATTTTCTCCAAGGAGTGCTGAACCAACCGGACTGTGGTGGATATGTGGGCCTGCGGGTCGCTGCAAGCAACAGCCTAGCGGACCAAACTCTCACAAGTCAAGCCTGGCCTCGGGCCAGGCTTGGGGAGTAGAAGAACTCCCAGAACCCCATCATCCAGATATCAACCAACCAGGTATCAACCAGTTCTGGGGTTTCTTCATACCTCTATTTCTTCAAAGGAAAGGGTGGGGAAGAGGGTTGTATTCTTTCCTCTTCCAGATAACTATGCGGGAATGCAGGCAAAAGACACTGGCACTGTCGCAGAAAATTCGGGTTAATTTCGTGTCAACCCAACACTACATTGCCTAACTGCTGTCTAGCAAGAGATAAGTGCATGGAGACTTAATATGCCATAACTCACAGGAAACTTCAACAGTAATCAACCATAAATAACCAATTTTCATTTTGCCTGTTTATGTATGACCCTGCTGCCAGGCGTACACTATATGCTTAACCCACCTCCACTACCAATCTCCACGTATCTACCTCTGTAAACATTGCCAAGTATCTACCACCGTAAGCATGTCTAAACCTGGCAACAAGCAAGGTAGAGGTGCCTCTCGCCCATTCAACTTGTTACCAAGAGACCCAAATGAAACAACGGCAACACTGGGATCATCGCCAGTGTTGGTAAACACAGCACCTGGCGTTACCAACACTTTCTCCCAGCTGCTGCCAACGACTCAACTCAAAACTCAAGCTGTGGAATTCACTCAATCTATGCCTCCCTGTATAAATTTCAAACCATTGCGGGACAACAAATGGCTGAAGAAACTACACAATTTAGTGTAGATTGTGTAGTTTCAATCTAGTTTCCTCGGAAGCAATTGAGGCCCTCCAAGCCACGGTCTCCCATCAACAACAAACTATGTCCGCCTCCTTTAATCTTCGATGACCAACAATCAAGCAATTCACAAGTGACACAATGGAGCAAATAAATAAGATTATGACCAGGGGAAATGCAACCAGGATAAAGCGACATCCATCAAAAGCTGGAAAAATAAATAAATCTCCAGATGCACCAGGTGGCATCTGAAGACGCCTTAGAACAACAACAACTTCACGACTCTCTGATCATTAGCTCTGCGGATCTACCAGAGGAACTACAAGGTGAGAACTGCTGTAATGTAGCCCACGCCCTTAATTATTTTAAAGATCAAAGTCTACGTTGATATCAAATCAGCTGTGAGGAAAGATTAAAACAGTCCCCACAGCATTACGTGAATGCTCATCAAACTTGCAAATCAGGCTGCTAAGTATGACCTCATACAAACAGCTGCAAAGCAAAAAACCAACCTCTATATAAATGAGTGCCTTACCAAGCAGCATGGATCCCTCCTCTACAGACTGCATCAAATTCACCAACAAAACCCAGATGTTATTAAGCAGTGCTACACTAGGAATGGAACGATCATTGTAAAGAAGGAAAGAGCAGGAAGAAGATATGAAATAAAGTGTGACCAACAACTACTGACCTTTAATGACTGTGGCATATCTGAAAACCAGAATCTTTCCAATGCCAATACTGAAAATATCTCATGAGTGTCTGAGCCTAACCTGGCCTAACCTTGTCCAAGGTGCTGTCTTTCACTCTATTGGTTAAATAATGCTCTCTCATCCATAAAAGTTCCTAACATCTCAGTAAAGTCTCCATGTACTTATGTAAGCATCTACCTCAGTATCTTAGTAAAATCTTACTCAAATGTATTATCTTACTGTGTTATCTTTAAATTTAATGGTATTTTGATTTATATTAGTCATTTATTGGATTTAATTAATTGAGTTCATATTTTTCTTAAGTTTATAATAATAATAATAATAATAATTTATTTAGGAACAGTATATACAAAGTTGCAGAGTTACAGTACAAACATTCTGTTAGATTTAAAGATAGAGCTAGTACATACAATACATTAATTTATATTAATTATAGGATCATAACTAAGCTAATTATAGTTAATTATCATTAAAGACTATATTACTTTATGACTATTTAAGTCAGTATTAATTAATTAAGATTAACCTTGTAATTTTTTTGTCTTTATTAATTCCATATTCTTATTGAACATTATTCTTGTCAATCTTTATTGATTTTTGTTTTTACTTGTGTATCCTTCTTGTCTAACTACAGTGATCTTTATTTGACTTTTTTGTGTGTGTTTTTGTTATAGTTATTTGATATTTACAGCAGATATAGTATTTTAGTGTTGTGTAATTGCTTGCCTTATTGTATCTTGACTCCATTGCATCTACATGCAAGCTGATATTGATCCTCAACTAAATCTGCTCTCACACATCTACAATAACCACCATATTGATCATCACTACTGCACCTATTACACACCAAACTTTGCACAAAACAAAAAAAAAAAACTCCAAAATAACACTTGCCTATCAGTTTTCAACCAAAATGTCAAATAACTTGGTAAAAAATTTGATGATATAAATGCACTATTCACAGCATTAGGTACTAAACTATCACTTATTATTTTAACAGAGACCTGGCTAAGTAAAGACTATACTCAACTTTACTTTTTACTTACTTTACTGTGCCACACACTCCAGTTCTATTTTCAATCAAGAACTTAGCTAGCAAGGGACTTGTATAGTAGTTATCTGTGTATAAAATGTGGCCCTTGTTCATCCATGGTGCCATCAGTAACTTTACCACACTACCTGAGAAACCATGTTGGTCGTTACCGGGAATGTCTACATTGCTAATAGAATACAGAATCATGTGTAACACGTATCCTGTTTCACAGTCACAAAGAACAACGAATTTCAATCCAAATCTGTTGCGTTTGGAGGGAATATACTGCTTGAACCCAACACATCCTTTGAAAAGCACAAGGGATTCGTCAATCACCAGCTTCTGTGCTGGTACGTTGAAATATCTGTGCTTTCCAATCACTTCATTCATAATATGCCTGACTCTCCAAAGTCTATCAACGTCTGTCTGGTTTTCATTACTTGCAAAATGAAGACACCTGAGGAGTATCTGAAACCTGTCTTGGGACATATATTTCCCGAACAAAGGTGTTGGAACAATCTGGTCTTTGCTCCAATAATCTAATATGTTTTACACAATGTTTCATCAACATACATAGTGCCAAAAATACATATATTTCACCTACAGTAGTGTTTTTCCAATGCCGTAATCGTGAAAATTGTTATATTTTTTTCCGATGAGGTGACCTGCATGAAGGTTCGTTTCGTGTACAATATATTCCATGAGCGTCTCATCATTAAATGCTGCAAAATAGTCTATTTCACACATGTCCTCACCAGTATCAGGGAAAAGGTTTGTAATACCATCACTCCACACAAGTACACCTGGTGTCCGGGCGAGACAAAACACCGGCACTACGGCGAGGAATCGTTGCACACCATGTACCAGGAGCTGAAGCCTGTCTACACAAAGTACGGGTGCTATGCGAACATGAGGTAATATCACGTGAACATGAGGGTCTTGGTTCCTCATGTGGTGCTATGCAGCGGCGCTTGGCTGGGCGAGATGCTGCTGACACGACAAAATCTCGCTTGGTAACACCACTGGCACTAGCGACAGGCATGGTAATACTATGCTCTGAATCCACCTCATTAAAACCAGAAAAAGAGTCACCTTCCTCTGACTCTAAATAAGTACAAGAACTGTGTGGTTGTGCACGAATTGCAGTAGACACTGGGTGAGGAGGCACTGGTGAGCGTGTAGGCCCTGCAATGGGAGGAGGCTGTATCTCAAATTCACTCTCTGTGCTACTATCATCGGTCAATTGTGTGTAGTGCTTATCAATGTCAGAGTCATCAATACCACATTCCTCACCATCAGAAAATAATTCACTAGTTATTTGCTCTTGAGTAAGTGATTGAGTGGTGCGTGCTCGAGAGGCGTTTGGCCGTGCGCTCACCATGGTGACTGCTGGGTAGCTGAGGCTTCCCACGCGTTGGTGGCGGAGCTGGATTTTTTTCAAAATGGCGGCTGTTTACTATAGCCTCTGGGCAGCGTATGGGGAGCCCCACCCCCTACCCCGCTGGCTATTCAAATCTTACTTGGTACTTCATCACGTCATATGATGTGATGCGCACTTTTGCGTAAGTTACTCAAAACATCATATGACGTGTTGTGCAGCTTAATGGTTAAGTGAAGGAGTATTACCTGATGCTTGGACAAAGAGTGTTATTGTTCATATCCCCAAACCACACTCAGATAATTATAGGCCCATATCTCTAACATCGTGTGTTTGTAAAGTGCTTGAACACATTGTCCTTAACAGACTCACGTATCGTATACAGGGGCACCTGTCTCCCCAACTGTTTGGATTTATGCCTGGGCTCAGTACACAACACTGTTTTCCTGACTACTTCGCTCATATTGAAGCTTCCCCTCAAGCCGTCTTCATTGAGCTAGCAGCAGCTATTGATACAGCAAACAGGGAAATCATGCTAGAACAGCTTGCTGAGCTGGGAACACAAGGAAAATTACTGAAATGGATAAAGGGCTATTTGTCTAATCGAACAGCATATGTTTTGTTTAACCACTGTACGGTTCTGCATTAAAATATGACAACCCCTTGGTGCACAGAAAATAAATTCTTTACAAAAAATTATTTTCTCTTATTATATTGTTAAAATAGTCTCTGATCATGGGAAGCTAAAAAAAAAAATATTGTATGTGACATACTTTAGCTGCGATGGCCCCTGGGGCCATCGCAGCTAAAGGGACCCAGGGGCCCCTGGGCCCTGGAAAGTTGAGCAAATTATGGGCGCTGAGCGATGGAGCGCTCAAGGTCACTAGGCCCCACCACCCTGTTAGAGGTAGTTGCCGCGAATATAATGTTTCACAAATATTTTGATGTTTCTCATTCGTTTTTTCTCTTTTTTTGCTGTAATAATAATCTTGAAGTTGGTGACTGCCAGCTAAGAAAAAGTGATCAAATACTCTCAGTTAGGTGGAAAGACGAGAGAAGTGAACTTGCTGACAACCGTTCATGATGGTACAATGGTGAACAGTGGCAAGGTGAACCGAGTAACAAAACAACCAGTATATAAGCCAGATTGTCTTCTTGACTATAATATCAACATGCGTTTGGTTGATAAACGTGACATGATGGTGGGCGCTGTTGAGTGTGTTAGGAAAACATTGAAGTGGATGAGAAAAGTGTTTTTCCATCTGGTTGACGTAAGCATGCTGAACAGCTACAATATGTATCTGGTGAAAACTGGACGTAAACCAAGTTTCCGTTTGTTTGGTTTTACACTTGTGACAAAGTTACTAACAAAGTTTGGCAAAGAAATTCCTGGCATACAAAGACCCCATCATGAACCCAGTGTTGCAACATGCTGCTACACCCAGGCTCACTTACACGGAGGCCTTTCAAGCACATAGGCAGGCTAGCAGGCAGGGAGGCAGGCTGGCAGGCAGACTGGCTGGCAGGCAGACTGGCTGGCAGGCAGGCAGGCAGGCAGGCAGGCAGGCTGGCCAGCAGGCAGGATAGCAGGCAGGCTGGCTGTCTGACTGCCTTTCCCTCCCTCCCTAATTCTCCCATTCTCCCTCCTAGCATCTCTCCTTACCTTCCCCTCGCTCCCTGTCTCACTAATTCTCCCCCTCTCCCACTATTTCTCCTCTCACTAATCCCCACCCCCCCCCCTCTCTTGGTGGAGTGGTGAGGGAGGCAGTAAGGAAGGATTTGCTGACCAGGCGATGGTTGCCAAACTTATCGCCCATATTGTATTACAAATTTTAATCTTAGTTATAAAATATTTATGCCAAAATGTTAATTTTCATATATTAATATACATTATTAATCCTTAACATGTTATATGATTTCCTATTTATTAATTAAACAAATATAGTTTTATTTATAAATTATGCACAGTTGGTATCTGTGAGCAGGCGCTGACAGACATATCCGCCTCTACACAGCCTCCACCCCGTTAGTAGTTCCCGACCCTGTTAGTAGCTCCCGCTCCTCCATAGCCTGCTGTTCTCATGTTATGAGGAAGGCAGTGAGGGAGGGACGGCAGGCATTGAGGGGGAGAGGCAGTGAGGCATTGAGGGGGAAGAGGCAGTGAGGCATTGAGGGGGAGAGGCAGTGAGGCATTGAGGGGGAGAGGCAGTGAGGCATTGAGGGGGAAAGGCAGTGAGGCATTGAGGGGGAGAGGCAGTGAGGCATTGAGGGGGAGCGGCAGTGAGGGGGGAGAGGCAGTGAGGGGGGGAGAGGCATTGAGGGGGAGAGGCAGTGAGGGGGGAGGCAGTGAGGGGGAGAGGCAGTGAGGCATTGAGGGGGAGAGGCAGTGAGGCATTGAGGGGGAGAGGCAGTGAGGCATTGAGGGGGGAGAGGCAGTGAGGCATTGAGGGGGAGAGGCAGTGAGGCATTGAGGGGGAGAGGCAGTGAGGCATTGAGGGGGAGAGGCAGTGAGGCATTGAGGGGGGGAGGCAGTGAGGCATTGAGGGGGAGAGGCAGTGAGGGGGAGAGGCAGTGAGGCATTGAGCGGGAGAGGCAGTGAGGCATTGAGGGGGGGAGGCAGTGAGGCGTTTAGGGGGAGAAGCAGTGAGGCATTGAGAGGGAGAGGCAGTGAGGCATTGAGGGGGGGAGGCAGTGAGGGGGGAAAGGCAATGAGGGGAGAGGCAGTGAGGCATTGAGGGGGAGAGGCTGTGAGGCATTGAGGGGTGGAGGCAGTGAGGCATTGAGCGGGAGAGGCAGTGAGGCATTGAGGGGTGGAGGCAGTGAGGGGGAGAGGCAGTGAGGGGGGGAGAGGCAGTGAGGGGGAGGCAGTGAGGGGGAGAGGCAGTGAGGCATTGAGGGGGGAGGCAGTGAGGGGGGAGAGGCAGTGAGGGGGGAGGCAGTGAGGGGGAGGCAGTGAGGGGGAGATGCAGTGGGGGGGGGGGAGAGGCAGTGGGGGGGGAGGCAGTGAGGGGGGAGGCAGTGAGGGGGAGAGGCAGTGAGGGGGGGAGAGGCATTGAGGGGGAGAGGCAGTGAGGGGGAGGCAGTGAGGCATTAAGGGGGAGAGGCAGTGAGGGGGGAGACAGTGAGGGGGGGAGAGGCAGTGAGGGGGAGAGGCAGTGAGGGGGGGAGAGGCAGTGAGGGGGGGAGAGGCAGTGAGGGGAGAGGCAGTGAGGGGGGAGAGGCAGTGAGGGGAGAGGCAGTGAGGGGGAGAGGCAGTGAGAGATAGAAGGAAGCAGTGAGGGAGGGAAGGGTGGGGGTGAGTGAATGCAATTACACAATGAACTTTATTTCATTTGTTGCATTTATGCTATGAATATGTCGATTTTTTCCCTTATAATTTTTTGTTAAATTTAAAAAAAAATCTGTCCATTTTCCTCCATTTCTCGTTTACGAACTTACACGATAACTGACGGGTCTCGTCCCCAAGGGGCTCGGAAACCAAGTGGTGCTCTGTACTAGGTACGACATATAAATAAATATATAATATATATATATATATATATATATATATATATATATATATATATATATATATATATATATATATATATATAACTGAAAACTCACACCCCAGAAGTGACTCGAACCCATACTCCCAGGAGCAACGCAACTGGTATGTACAAGACGCCTTAATCCACTTGACCATCACGACCGGACATAATGAGGTGATAGCCGAAGCTATTTGAACCACCCCACCGCCGGCACTCGGATGGTAATCTTGGGCATAGCATTTTACCAAATCACCTCATTCTTTGGGGCACACGTGAGGAACACAAATGCGAACAAGCCTGAATGGTCCCCAGGACAATATGCAACTGAAAACTCACACCCCAGAAGTGACTCGAACCCATACTCCCAGGAGCAACGCAACTGGTATGTACAAGACGCCTTAATCCACTTGACCATCACGACCGGACATAATGAGGTGATAGCCGAAGCTATTTGAACCACCCCACCGCCGGCACTCGGATGGTAATCTTGGGCATAGCATTTTACCAAATCACCTCATTCTTTGGGGCACACGTGAGGAACACAAATGCGAACAAGCCTGAATGGTCCCCAGGACAATATGCAACTGAAAACTCACACCCCAGAAGTGACTCGAACCCATACTCCCAGGAGCAACGCAACTGGTATGTACAAGACGCCTTAATCCACTTGACCATCACGACCGGACATAATGAGGTGATAGCCGAAGCTATTTGAACCACCCCACTGCCGGCACTCGGATGGTAATCTTGGGCATAGCATTTTACCAAATCACCTCATTCTTTGGGGCACACGTGAGGAACACAAATGCAAACAAGCCTGAATGGTCCCCAGGACAATATGCAACTGAAAACTCACACCCCAGAAGTGACTCGAACCCATACTCCCAGGAGCAACGCAACTGGTATGTACAAGACGCCTTAATCCACTTGACCATCACGACCGGACATAATGAGGTGATAGCCGAAGCTATTTGAACCACCCCACCGCCGGCACTCGGATGGTAATCTTGGGCATAGCATTTTACCAAATCACCTCATTCTTTGGGGCACACGTGAGGAACACAAATGCGAACAAGCCTGAATGGTCCCCAGGACAATATGCAACTGAAAACTCACACCCCAGAAGTGACTCGAACCCATACTCCCAGGAGCAACGCAACTGGTATGTACAAGACGCCTTAATCCACTTGACCATCACGACCGGACATAATGAGGTGATAGCCGAAGCTATTTGAACCACCCCACTGCCGGCACTCGGATGGTAATCTTGGGCATAGCATTTTACCAAATCACCTCATTCTTTGGGGCACACGTGAGGAACACAAATGCGAACAAGCCTGAATGGTCCCCAGGACAATATGCAACTGAAAACTCACACCCCAGAAGTGACTCGAACCCATACTCCCAGGAGCAACGCAACTGGTATGTACAAGACGCCTTAATCCACTTGACCATCACGACCGGACATAATGAGGTGATAGCCGAAGCTATTTGAACCACCCCACCGCCGGCACTCGGATGGTAATCTTGGGCATAGCATTTTACCAAATCACCTCATTCTTTGGGGCACACGTGAGGAACACAAATGCGAACAAGCCTGAATGGTCCCCAGGACAATATGCAACTGAAAACTCACACCCCAGAAGTGACTCGAACCCATACTCCCAGGAGCAACGCAACTGGTATGTACAAGACGCCTTAATCCACTTGACCATCACGACCGGACATAATGAGGTGATAGCTGAAGCTATTTGAACCACCCCACCGCCGGCACTCGGATGGTAATCTTGGGCATAGCATTTTACCAAATCACCTCATTCTTTGGGGCACACGTGAGGAACACAAATGCGAACAAGCCTGAATGGTCCCCAGGACAATATGCAACTGAAAACTCACACCCCAGAAGTGACTCGAACCCATACTCCCAGGAGCAACGCAACTGGTATGCACAAGACGCCTTAATCCACTTGACCATCACGACCGGACATAATGAGGTGATAGCCGAAGCTATTTGAACCACCCCACCGCCGGCACTATGTCCGGTCGTGATGGTCAAGTGGATTAAGGCGTCTTGTACATACCAGTTGCGTTGCTCCTGGGAGTATGGGTTCGAGTCACTTCTGGGGTGTGAGTTTTCAGTTGCATATTGTCCTGGGGACCATTCAGGCTTGTTCGCATATATATATATATATATATATATATATATATATATATATATATATATATATATATATATATATATATATAATATACTGTATATATATACACATATACAATGGGGCCTCGACTTACGATGCTAATCCGTTCCCAGAGTCGGATCGTAAGTCGAAATATCGTAGGTCGAAGCGATTTTTCCCATAAGAAATAAAGGGAATTGAATTAATCCATTCCCCACCCTCCAAAATATTAACATACAAATATATTTTATACTGAATACAAAGTTTTTTCCTAACTACAATACAGTACCAAAGTTTCTCGTACCTTTATGAAGGGCTCTTGATGGTGTATGGAAGTATGGAAGATGGTGATGAAGGGGGAGGAATAGAGTTGTTACTGTTTGGAAGGGGAGTCCCCATCCATTATCACATCAGGTAGTGATGTTTTCTCTGGGGTACTCTCTCTCCTATGTTTTGCCTGAATACCACTAGGACCTGGTTGTGGTTCAGTGCTTGTTTGTCTCACTACAAATTTGTCAAGAGACATTGTTTTTCCCTTCGTTTTAACATTTGCCTGTAATGATGCATCACAGTGTCATTGAATAGGTTAAGGCAACGACCTACTGCAGCTTGATTTGGGTGAGTCGTTTCAGCAAAAGTTTGCAATTCTTCCCATGCTGCACACATTTTCTTAATTGTTGAGGAAGAGACATTCTGTACTCTGGTTTCTGCTCTATGGTCATCCTTACATGGGTTTTCATATGTTGAGCCTCACCACTGACTTTCCTGGGACTCATGGCATGATATATAATAATTACTTTAATGTTCAAAATGAAAAAAATCACCACAAAAGCGGAATTTCTTATTGGCGCGATCGTCACTAAGCAGGCAGCTGTAATAAACTGAGACAGGTCGCCCGCGTGACCGGGAACCACGCGCTTGGTCGACCCGAACGTGTACCAACAAATATCGGAAGTCGACGACACCATCGGATGTCGAGTCACATTTTTCGATGAAATTTACATCGTAACTTGAAATTATTGTAAGTAGGGGCAATCGTATGTCGAGGTGCCACTGTATACAGGTATAATAAATAAATAAAAGTTTTGATGTATTTTATCAGTTCCTTCTTTTCGTGCCCTTTCGTGCCAGGAGCCGGTCGGCCGAGCGGACAGCACGCGGGGCTTGTGATCCTGTGGTCCTGGGTTCGATCCCAGGCGCCGGCGAGAAACAATGGGCAGAGTTTCTTTCACCCTATGCCCCTGTTACCTAGCAGTAAAATAGGTACCTGGGTGTTAGTCAGTTGTCACGGGCTGCTTCCTGGTGGTGGAGGCCTGGTCAAGGACCGGGCCGCGGGGACACTAAAGCCCCGAAATCATCTCAAGATAACCTAACCCACTCTCCATATTCATGCCCATACTCCCTACTCTTGTCCACCCTCCTTAGTCCTACCTGGTCTCCTTAAACTTGCTTATCCTCCTTACTTCTGCTCTTAGTACAATACCTAAAAGAAGGTTATTAAATTTTTCTTAACATTTATTATGTTTTGGTGGGAAAATTTAGTTATAGAAACCTTAAATTTGTTTTATTTCACCTATTAGGTAATACAAGTTCCAGTCTCTGCTCGGCTACCAAGGACAACAGCAAACACAACTTCCGCCTATTAATGATGGTAAGGACAATTTGATTCTTACTGTACAACTAGTGAGTGTGTGTATCATGTTGATGTCATTAACCCTCAAACCGCTAGGGGCCCAAATGGAATTCACACCCACAGGTGCAACAAAAAAAAAATCAAAAAAATTCTTTCGTCTTATAGAAGTGTTCATTTTTGTTCCCTGATCACGGAAAAAATAACAAAAAAATCGTAGGTGGCATATTTTAGCCGCAATAGGGTAGGGAAGTGTGGCAAAAAAGTGTTGGCGGAGCCTTCGTCAGACGAGGTCTACTTTGCCCGAGCTGTCAGACGGCAGTTGCCACAAATATATTATTACCTAATTATTTCAATGTCTCTGATTGATTTTTTCTTAGTTTTTTTTTGCAGTAATATTATTCCATACAGTGAATTGTGGTATATTTATATTATAAAATGTGTGAATCATCGCTGTACTCAAAATTATGGTGTGCATATTAGTGATTCAATTATTATGTTCATAAAACAATAAACAAATAGTTTTGCTGTTGTTACACTATATACACAGGTTATATATAAGTATCTGCATGTTTTGTTCACCATAACAAACTACTATGTTGGTCTTGTGAGTCAAAAAGCAACGAGGAGTGATCGCCAAACACCAGCGAGCCACTCACTGCCACTCCCTCCCTCAACACCACCTCACTCGCGCTCATTCTCCTCCCACAATACTGTTTTTGCATTTATTCACTGTACAAATAAGCTGGTATGGTGCCCAAAGACCATAGTGGCCATCAGTAAACAACATGCCAAGTCGTGCAGATGACGCTCCTCCCTCACCAAAATGAAGGCTCCCAACCTACTCTCCCAACCTCTCGCTGTTATCTCACACTACACACATGTTATATATAAGTATCTGCATTTGTGTTCACCATAGCGAACCACTAAGCTGGTATGGTGAGTGCAGTCAATAAATGGTGGTCACACACAGTCAGAAGACGACGCCACCACCCTCCCTCCACAGCCTTACTCCTCCCTCCATGGAGCACAGCGCTAAATATCACCACAATCCTGCTATTATCAGAATCCAGGTCAGTTTTATCACAGTCAGGGGGCTTCAGTAATACTATCACTGCTAAATAATAGCAGTATCATTTATATTATGGTATTTGTAGGCGATGCTGTGGTCACAAGCTGAACAGCGGTGCTGTGAGCTCGTGCTGCGTGTGCCAGCCTTGGTGGCTTGCTCAATACTGACGCTCTAACACCCAAGAATGTTGGCCTGGATTTTTTTTTCTAGGTGGCATCTGGCAACTATTGGTCGTGGCTGTACTATAGCTGCCCCTATCCCAGGCGGGGCGTTTAAATTATGTGCTAGACATGAAATCATATATATATGATGTGCGAGGTTTCAGTTTTGTCACTGATATCATATACAGTATATATGATTTGCGCGGTTTAAGGGTTAACCAGTTATGATGAGTGTATTAATCATGATGTTTACAGTAACTAGTGATAATGACTGTATTTATTATGTTTTCAATAACTAGTGATGGTGAATGTATTTATTATAGTGTTATTACCTAATGATGGTGAGTGTATTAATCTCGATGTCATTAACCAGTAATGGTGAATGTATTAATCATGGTGTTGTCATTAACCAGTAATGGCGAGTATATTAATCATATTGTCATTGTGGGAACCGACCTGTGAGATTTATATTTATTTAATTTATATGAATTTATATTTACGTTAATTTATATACTTCGATAGCAATTTGTATAATGATAAGTGGACTGTATTTCTGCAATAATCTCATAATCTCACAAATCGATCCTCTACACATTAGGGGGGTTATTATTAATTGAATATATATGCAGCCAATCAAACTACAGTAATAGACTACATACATTGAAGAGGTTCCTTATCTTATAGTACAGCAGGTTAGTCCACCAGGTATAACTAGGGTGTAGACACCAAATTATCCTCTTTGAGGTAGCTTCCATCACCCAGTAACTGGTGCACAAAATCTTGCTTCCTCGTCTTGACCTGTCAAAAGAGCGCTAACTGTGAAGCCAGATACCTATATATGACAAGCTATATCAGAGAAATACTGTACATGGAACAAGAAGACCTGGCTTAATTACCTTTAGTTTGAGGCTTCCACGTGCTCTAACCGGGTCACCCTATATAATGACATTAATGGCCATAAATGAAGATACATGGGTTTCGGAAAGAACACTTAACTTGAATTTGTAGACAGCGTGTTGAAAATGGTACACCTTTGGTTTCCATAACACTACGTCCAAGTAAAATTAACAGGAGCCGAATTTGCTCCCGTGTGAGCCTCTGGTCTAGTATAAACAATGGCAATGTCTAACACTCCATACTACTGACGCCTGGCCGACATTGTCCAGATATGATAGGAGCCAAATTTGCTCCACACGTCTCGGATGTGACACAACAATGGCCCCTCCTTCCTCACCCTGACGCCTGGCTTACATTGTCCAGATTTCAGAAAGTGATAGAAGGGTCACATTTACTCTACTTTAATATTGATAATTAAGTTAATTTATATGAGATGGTTTATGATGGTAAAGTCCAAAGACTAATGTATTTAAGAATAATTCCCACCATAATAGGTGGTGAATTATAATAGTATGTGGTGATGATATCCCGTTTTCTTTAGACGGTAATTCCACTACAAGTTACGTTTTCTATGGTTAACTTGTTTATACAATACAGCTATTATCTGTATGATATAAAATGGTGTCGGATTTTCCGACATAATTCCCCAGGGGCTGCTCACGGGTCGAAGTCCTAATTAGAACAGACGAACACCGATACTCCTCCTTCGAATTATTTGATTAATTTGATGTTAGTAGTTAGTAATCACACATTTGTGCGTCTGTTCGTACAGGACGGATGTCCCGTACTAGAGTTGCAGGGGTTAGAAGTCTAATGCAATTTCATTTCCCTGTCAACTCTTGAAAGGCTAATATTCAAGCCTAATTACATATTATTTAACCCAGAAGACTGGATGTGATCAAGTACTACAGTCAAGTATGATTCAGGGACTGCAGTGAGATCAGTGACATTAGATATAACTTGAAGTTTGTTCAGGTAACTGGTCACTGATATATAAACACTGAGGCCCATGGAATACATCTTGATTAAATAATAAATGTATCAAATCAGTCGTCAGATATATTGGGGTTTAATTTAGTTAATTGATTCAGAAGATTGAATAGCTCATCATTAAAGTAAAGTATGGTTCTGAGACTGCAGTGGGTTCAGTGACATTGGTCGCAGTGACTTGTAGCTGGTTTAGGCTACTGTTCACTGATTTGCCACTGAGGCCTCATGAACTCATCTTCAGCTTCAAATGATGATACTAACATCAACCTCTGTTGGTATAGTCAGCTGTAATCTCCTTAGTATAATGCTACTGGAGAAATATAATCAGCTGACAAATTTAGATTTCTACTGGTATTGTTTATCTGCAGGCATAGGTCTCCTCAGGCTTGATACTAGGCCTGAGAGTAATTTACCTCCTGCAGAGTTTAACATGGTTATACCCTGATATTTAGTAGGGCTACCGATGAATCGATGGCAATAGTCTGTCCCAACAAGGAGACCGAAGTCAGTGAGGTGATCAGACTTAATATTATCTGCCAATTTTATTCCTCTATTTCTCAGGAATTTGGCTGTTGCTCTCAGACCTTGAACTTGTAGGTCTACTGGTATTTTGTCCACCACAATGGCTTGTACTCGACAGACGTACCTGCCTAAACGTACTGATGGTTGTACCACCTGGTAGACTTGAGGTCCTGCATCTGTTACAAACCCTGAGATGTTGAATGACATCTGGGCTACAGGCCTTAATTGTAATTCATCTGCCAACTTTTTAGTGATATATGTTCTCTGGGATCCTTGGTCAAACAACCCACGGGTATGGACCTTGGCCCTCTTATTCAGGATGGTAATTTGGGCAGTAGGCAAAGTCGTATTACCTTTAGACTTTGCTGATTGGACACTCTTTGTTTGTTGCACCTTGCAGTACTGTACTGTGGTGGGAATGCTATCTTCCACCTTGGGGTTTGGAGACGTTGTTTTGGTGTCTCTGCACAATGCTGCATGGTGCTGACCTTTGTTACACCTATTACAAGGGTGTAATTGGGTATCACAATCCTTGATGTTATGTTTCCTGAGGCACCTCGTGCAATGTTGCAAATCTTTGAGTCGCTCAACACGGGCGTCACTATCAGGAAAATTAGAGCAGTGGTACATTGAATGTTTCTCATTGCAGAACAAACATGTTCCATAGTTTCCAGTACCCTTTGGTGTCACGTTCTTGGGTGACACAGTAACTATAGGCTTGGAGGGTCCCACTGCATATACGCCCACACTGCTACTGTTCCACTTTGGTGTTGAATTATATTGTCTAGATTGATTTGGAGTACCTTTGGTACTCTGTGGTTTACTATTATTGGTTTCTGAGGGTTTACTTGGTGGTTTTAATTTGTCATGTGTTCGTAATTGATGAACTACTGACTTTAAACCTTCAGATATTTCATTCATAGATAAGATGCTTTTATTGTAATGAGCACTCATTTGTCTCAATATGTCCCTAGGTATTTTCTCCTGGACAATTATTTTCAAGACCCACTCAGCCCCGTTTGTATCTGCTGTCAGGCTGAGGGCATTGATCAATGATTCTACCTCCAGCTTGAATACTTGGAGTAAATCAGCTGAAGCCTCCGGTGGGGGTAAATGCAACAGCTCATGAACTAAATGTGATGTTCTTACTTCTGGATCAGCATAATTATCCTTGAGGAGTTTTACTGCCAGATCATAGCCGTCATTAGTTAATCTCAGATGGGATACTACTGTTTTAGCCTCACCTGATAATTGGCCTTGCAAATAAGAGAATTTACTACTCTTTGGTAAAGATTGTTTTGAGTCTACAAGGTCAACGAATTTGTTCCAAAATTCGTCCCAATCTTTCTCATCTTTTCCTGAGAAAGTGGGTAAATTAATTGGAGGGAGTCGAGCTTCTGCTTGACTCGTATTAGATGCAACTGTTGTTGCTGTTGCCTTGTTCTGGGCAATTAATTTGACATAAGGCTGTAATGTGGCTTGAGTCTGATCTTCATAATTCGCAAGATCAACCATAATGTCGTCTATTTCTGTTTCTGATAAATTGGTATTGGCAAGTTCAGCCACATATGTTGCTATTTGACATTTGATTTGCTCAAATTTACCTGCAGCTGCTTGATAATAGCTTTCCAGGTCAGCATAATCAACTGTTGATTGTTGTGACAAATCTTCACATTTCTTGATCTGTCTTGTTAAGTGGCCTTTAAGACCTGCAAGGGTTCTTTTCATTCTCCCTGCATTATCCATACTGGCTAGTTGGTGAAGCCTTGTGGGGCTTGTACTTGGGCTGCTCATAATACTGAACAAGCACTGATGGTAGCCTAGGGTAAATTCTGCACTCACTAGGCAATAATCCTACCTCTACTAGAGGTTAGCACTTAAAATTAATACACATTATATATATATACAATCATACACACTAATGATTTGAGTGATAAACCAGTGTCACTGGAAGTACCTTTAGGTTAGCTCTTCAATATCACCCTAGGATGGTAGAGACACTAATTAATCACTCAAAGGTGTAATGATCATAAGTAAATTATTATATATACAACTCAACTCGAGTTGATAAAAATTACACCCAAAATAGGGTCTGGACCATTCATTAATGGTGTTAGGTTGTTGAATATAGTACAACTGACTATGGTAATAATGGGACTAGGATGAACGATAATAGTTCAACTAGTCAATGGTTTTATCCTACCCTGTTGTGGGTTGGCAATTAGTAAATATTATACTGTGATCACTAGTGCAATATATATTAAATAATTCTCTATTTTGGAGAAATAATATACACAATTATTGATAATAGCCTCTTAATTGCCTCTATGAAACTTCTAATATTATCTAGAAGTATTAAATATTATTAGTGACCTCGCGAAATAAACTCCACAAAATTCGTAGATAATTTCTCGCGAAATGTAACACCACGAAATCCGTGAACAATCTTGCGAGGACACAGCCACCAATTTGGCTGGCTTCTATATTAGCGCTGTCATTTCACAGAATAACACGCCACCAAATCTGTGGGTGTACATGAAACCGCTGACGAAGCTGATCTGAACTGAGCGGGGCTCGTGAACTCGTTCGAGGCAACACCGCCGTCTTGACTGGCTTTGTTTAAATCACACTGCACTAGTATATTTAATGAATCCACTGGTTAACTGGTTCATCCGGTACTAAGATGACCAAATGTGGGTTCATAGGACCGAATATTCCGGTTCCGAAGGTCCAAATAATGTGGGAACCGACCTGTGAGATTTATATTTATTTAATTTATATGAATATATATAGAATTTATATTTACGTTAATTTGTATACTTCGATAGCAATTTGTATGATGTTAAGTGGACTGTATTTCTGCAATAATCTCATAATCTCACAAATCGATCCTCTACACATTAGGGGGGTTATTATTAATTGAATATATATGCAGCCAATCAAACTACAGTAATAGACTACATACATTGAAGAGGTTCCTTATCTTATAGTACAGCAGGTTAGTCCACCAGGTATAACTAGGGTGTAGACACCAAATTATCCTCTTTGAGGTAGCTTCCATCACCCAGTAACTGGTGCACAAAATCTTGCTTCCTCGTCTTGACCTGTCAAAAGGGCGCTAACTGTGAAGCCAGATACCTATATATGACAAGCTATATCAGAGAAACACTGTACATGGAACAAGAAGACCTGGCTTAATTACCTTTAGTTTGAGGCTTCCACGTGCTCTAACCGGTTCACCCTATATAATGACATTAATGGCCATAAATGAAGATACATGGGTTTCGGAAAGAACACTTAACTTGAATTTGTAGACAGCGTGTTGAAAATGGTACACCTTTGGTTTCCATAACACTACGTCCAAGTAAAATTAACAGGAGCCGAATTTGCTCCCGTGTGAGCCTCTGGTCTAGTATAAACAATGGCAATGTCTAACACTCCATACTACTGACGCCTGGCCGACATTGTCCAGATATGATAGGAGCCAAATTTGCTCCACACGTCTCGGATGTGACACAACAATGGCCCCTCCTTCCTCACCCTGACGCCTGGCTTACATTGTCCAGATTTCAGAAAGTGATAGAAGGGTCACATTTACTCTACTTTAATATTGATAATTAAGTTAATTTATATGAGATGGTTTATGATGGTAAAGTCCAAAGACTAATGTATTTAAGAATAATTCCCACCATAATAGGTGGTGAATTATAATAGTATGTGGTGATGATATCCCGTTTTCTTTAGACGGTAATTCCACTACAAGTTACGTTTTCTATGGTTAACTTGTTTATACAATACAGCTATTATCTGTATGATATAAAATGGTGTCGGATTTTCCGACAGTCATTACCCAGTGATGGTGACTGTATTAATTGTGTTGTCAATACCCAGTGAGTGGAGTGTATTAATCATATTGTATTAATCACCAATTGAGAGTATTGGTAAAAGCAAGTGTATTAATCATGGTGTCATTACCCAGTGATGGTGAGTGTATTAATCATATTGTCATCACCCAGTGATGGTGAGTGTATTAATCATATTGTCATCACCCATGACAATATGATGTCATGGGTGATGGTGGCCTCGTAGCCTGGTGGATAGCGCGCAGGACTCGTAATTCTGTGGCGCGGGTTCGATTCCCGCACGAGGCAGAAACAAATGGGCAAAGTTTCTTTCACCCTGAATGCCCCTGTTACCTAGCAGTAAATAGGTACCTGGGAGTTAGTCAGCTGTCACGGGCTGCTTCCTGGGGGTGGAGGCCTGGTCGAGGACCGGGCCGCGGGGACACTAAAGCCCCGAAATCATCTCAAGATAACCTCAAGATAACCCAGTGATGGTGAGTGTATTAATCATATTGTCATCACCCAGTGATGGTGAGTGTATTAATCATATTGTCATCACCCAGTGATGGTGAGCGTATTAATCATGATGTTATTAACCAGTTATGTTGAGAGTATTAGCCCTCTGAATTGCACATAGCGTCTTAATGTGCTCGATTGGGAGTGCGCATAACCCCTTAATGCACTCATTGGTATATTGTAGGATTCAAAATTTGGGTACAAGATGGAGGCCTGAGACTTCCAGTGAGCATCCACCAGTTTGAAAAAAATTCTAGCATGCCCACAGCCGTGGGCAGACTCATTTTCACGGTAGCAACCATGTCGGACGCATCCACATTGAGCTCCCAGTCCCCATTCGGCCATGTTGAGAAAACACTCTGATGTTGAAATACAGAGCATATTGCTTGGAGATGACCATGCCAGTGATATTGATAACTCAAATCAGGAAAAAGATCTAATACAGTATCCACTCAATTTAACAACCTTTTTTATACCGATCTGCTGGCAATAACGACCAGTTTGGGAGACCGGTATCTGGAGCCTCATATACCGGTCTGGCGGTCGTTTTGATATCGGCGGACCCTCACATGGCAACAGGCCACTGACCTCGAAGGCACCGAGGAAGGGATGGGAGGAAGTAATTGATGGAGAGAGGCATTGAGGGGGAGAGGCAGAGGGAGTGTTGGTGGTGGTGGAGTGGGAGGGAGAGTGTTGGTGGTGGTGGAGTGGGAGGGAGAGTGTTGGTGGTGGTGGAGTGGGAGGGAGAGTGTTGGTGGTGAGGGAGGGAGCGTTGGGGGTGGTGGTGAGGGAGGGAGGGAGAGTTGGTGGTAGTGGTGTGGAAGGGAGAGTGTTGGTGGTGAGGGAGGGAGCATTGGGGGTGGTGGTGAGGGAGGGAGGGAGAGTGTTGGTGGTGGTGGAGTGGGAGGGAGAGTGTTGTGGTGAGGGAGTGTTGGGGGTGGTGGTGAGGGAGGGAGAGTTGGTGGTGGTGTGGGAAGGAGAGTGTTGGTGGTGAGGGAGGGAGCGTTGGGGGTGGTGGTGAGGGAGGGAGGGAGAGTTGGTGGTAGTGGTGTGGGTGGAAGAGTGTTGGTGGTGAGGGAGGGACAGTGTTGGTGGTGGTGGTGTGGGAGGGAGAGTGTTGGTGGTGAGGGTGGGAGAGTGTTAGTGGTGAGGGAGGGAGAGTGTTGGTGGTGAAGGAGGGAGAGTGTTGGTGGTGAGGGAGGGAGGGAGATTGTTGGTGGTGGTGAGGGAGGGAGAGTGGTGGTGGTGGTGGTGTGTTACGGCCCTCTCGGGACGCAACGGGGTTCTTACTCTGATGTCGTTAGAGGAAGATATATATCCGACCCCAAGCCAGTAGAGGCTTTCAAGGGATGCGATCCGTGACGCAAGTAACTTAAAGGGAGTAGGGAAAGAAAGGTAAGAACTTAATATAATATAATATAACCATCACCATTTAAATATATAAAAGTAAAACGTACACAAGGGGGAGGGGTATTAACACTTTACAAAGGGGATCAACACTGTAGCCTTCTGCTGGAGACTATGGATCCTCGAAGCTAGGTGCTGAGTCCGCGGTGCTTTCTTCGTGGCCTCAAGACGTGTCCTCTGAGAACGCCGAGCCTACCCTGGCCACAGGTCAGCCACAACACAGGTCCACTGGGGGCACCGTCGTGGAGGCCGTCAACCACACGTCCAGCAGGTCTGCTGGCAGGTACTGAGCCACCAAGGCTGGTACGGCCACTCCACGAACGATATAAGGGGTACGCCCTAGACAGGAGTCTCGTGTGATATCACCAATCACCCTCCTGTCCTCAATACCCCAGTGGATTATCGTCTCCAACCGTCGGTCCCGGGTAAATCCTTCCACTGCCACTCCACTGGCAGGCTTAACACACCACAGTGTTCTTCCGGGGGGACGACGTCACGACAGCTGCAGCAAACTTCACTGTATGGAGACTGGCTGCCTCGGGTAGACTGACTTCACCTTCAACACAGTGGGCCCAGGTCGGCTCTGTAAGCAGACACGTCATTAATAACCGGGACACTAATACACCACACTCACAGGCTCAGATACAAACGCCTGACGTATCCAGTCCATAGATGGCGCTGTCGTCGGAGCACCACCTCACCAGAGGTCAGGAGCGGCGGTGTTGAGCGCTGAACCAGACTGGAAACTGGTCCTCGAGGCCAGTACACGCTGTCCTCACTAGGTGTCGTCGTTCGTTTGGCGGGGGTTTCGGGAGCTGACCCACAGATGGCGTGTTTGTCACTGCTCCAGGCTAGGACGCTGGATCCGGGTTCGTAACATGGTGGTGAGGGAGGGAGGGAGATTGTTGGTGGTGGTGGTGAGGGAGGGTGGAAGGGAGAGTGTTGGTGGTGGTGGTGAGGGAAGCGGTAAGGAAGGCAAGGACTGCTGACCAGGCAATGGTTGCCAAACCTCTCACTCAACCATACTGTATTAAAAATTTTAATCTTAGTTGTAAAATATTTTTGCCAAAATATGTTAATTTTTGTATATTACTCTACATTATTAATCATTAACATGTGTTATGGTTTCCTATTTATTAATTAAACAAATATAGTTTTATTTATGAATTATGCACAGTTTGCATCTGTGAGCAGGCGCTGACAGACATGTCCGCCTCTACACAGCCTCCACCCCGTTAGTAGTTCCCTGACCCCGTTAGTAGCTCCCGCTCCTCCATAGCCTGCTGTTCTCATGTTATGAGGAAGGCAGTGAGGGAGGGACGGCAGGCATTGAAGGAGGGATGGGAGGCATTGAGGGAGGGATGGAAGACATTGAGGGAGGGATGGGAGGCATTGAGGGAGGGATGGGAGGCAGTGAGGGAGGGATGGCAGGCATTGAAGGAGGGATGGGAGGCATTGAGGGAGGGATGGAAGACATTGAGGGAGGGATGGGAGGCATTGAGGGAGGGATGGAAGACATTGAGGGAGGGATGGGAGGCATTGAGGGAGGGATGGGAGGCAGTGAGGGAGGGATGGCAGGCATTGAAGGAGGGATGGGAGGCATTGAGGGAGGGAGGTATCGATGGGGAGAGGCAGGGAGGGATAGAAGCAGTGAGGGAGGGAGGGTGATGGTGGGGGTGTGGGAAGAGTGGGAGTGAGGGAAGAGTGGAGGTGAGGGAAGAGTAGCAGTGAGGGAGGGAGGGAGGGAGGTGTTTGGTTAATATGGTTCACTTGTTGTGTGGTTCACTTGTCCACTAGTGTGATCCAACTTGTCATATGAAGGAATTACTAATTGTAACCTGTGATAGAATGAGCATTAACACAGGAACTAACTTGGAACGCAATTACACAATGAACTTTTTTCATTTTAGATATATAAAATATATCTTACCTGAATGTTACTCGTAATATTACTGACACTTCAACAACTTTGGAAATACCGGAGCCCCAGATGTAACGACCTGGGTACAGCCCCATATAGGCCGTTAAATCAAGTGGATACTGTACAGATGTCTGATTCTAGTGATACGGATATTGAAGTGGTCGATGTGGAGAGTGTGTACAGTACACAATTCTCTCGCCAGCCCTGCAATGCCAGTCTAGGTCAACACCATCAGTAGAACAACACAGATGAACATTTGTATATTCCACTGAACATTTAATACCGAATGTAATTTGTTCAAACCAGCTGGGAATTCATTAGAGCGAGGTTCGTTAACAGTGAGGATGCATTGTACGATACAGTGGAATCTCGGTTGACGAATGCCCCTCTTTACTAATTTTTCAGCTTACGAGCTCAATTTCTTCATAAAATTTGACTCGGTATACGAGCTCTGTCTTGCTTGGCAAGTTTGTTGATACACGTATAGGTCGACCAAGCACCTGGTTCCTGGTTTACCAGTGTCTCCCACTTAGAAGACACATCGTCACTAAGCCTTAGGGGCTTAGTGACGATCGCGTTTGAATTCTTTGTAAAGAATTTAATTGTTTTTTTTTTTTGCTTTTCTTGAGGAAGCTCTTGTCAGTTCCCTGGAGCAGTCCTGGCTGATATGGATATGCAGTGACACTTTGGCTTACAAATGCCCCAATTTACAAGCATTTCGAGTTACAAGCCCAATTTCTTCGGAAAATTCAAATCGGGTTACAAACTTTGCCTCGGAAAATGAGTTTGTTGATACGCGTATGGCCAACCTAGTGTGTGGTGGCACGGTGATAGTGCCCCAGTTTATCAGTGCCTCCCGACTAGTGACAATCGTGCCTGAATTCTTTGTAAAGAATTACAGTTGTTTTTGGATTTTTGGCTCTTTGAACATAATTTTTTTTATTGTATATCTCGCCATGGGTCCCAAGAAAGCCAATGATAAGAATCAAGCCAAGAAAACACATGTGAGAATGACCACAAGGAGCAGCAACAAGAGGAATCTGAGGAAATGCCTTCAAGGGAGGAGGAGGAGGCAGTAGAGAATGTCCCTTCCTCAACAGTTAGGAAGTGGTGTAGGTTGTGAGAAGAAATGCAAATTTTGTTGAAACGACTTACCCAGAGCAAGCTGTAGTAGGCCGTTGCATTAACCTTTTTAATGACAATGTGATGCTTCACTACAGACAAGTGTTACAACGAAGGGAAAAAAAATGGTGGGAATCATCACTGATCTCAAAATTATGGTGTGCATATTATTGATTCAATTATGTCAATTATAACATCCTCCTCCCACCATACTTTTTTTGCTTTTATTCACTATATACAAACATTATATATAAGTATCTATATGCTTTGTTCACCATAACTGTTCATCTAAACTGGTATAGTGCACAAAGAGCATAGTGGTCACCCTTGCACAGCATGACAAGTCAGGAATGTGATGCCACCACCCTCACCAAAATGGCTCCTCCCAACACCCCTTTTGCTGTTATATATAACGTGTATATATAGTGTAATAAGTATCTACATTTGTGTTCACCATAACGAAGCACTAAGTTGGTATGATGAGTCTAAAAGCAGCAAGGAGTGGCCGGTACACCAGCTAGCCAGCCAGTCATTGGCCACCACTCTCTCCCTCACCTCACCTGACTTGCCAACATTCTCCTCCCACCATACTGTTTTTGCTTTTTTCACTATATACAGACATTATATGTAAGTATCTGATACCTGTAAGTATCTGAGCCAAAGGATACCTGATCAACCAGGCTGTGACTCACTGGTTGATCAGTCCGGCAACCAGGAGGCCTGGTCGACGATCGGGCCGCGGAGACGCTAAGCCCCGGAAGCACCTCAAGGTAACCTCAAGGTTATGTTTTGTTCACTATAGCAAACCACTAAGCTGGTATAGTAAGTGCAGACAGCAACACGTGACCACACAGATTCGGCAGACGACGCTACAGCCTTCCCTCCCTCCAACATTACTCCTCCCACAGTACAGTGCAAATTATCACAACAATCCTGCTATTATCAGAATCCTGGTCATTATTATCACAGTCAGGGGTCTTCTGTAATACTATCATCACTAAATAATACTAGTTACATATATTTTTGACATTTTTAGGCGATGCTGTGGTCATAAGCTGAACAGCAGTGCTGTGAGCTCATGGTGCATGCGCCAGCCTTGGTGGCTTACTCAGTACTGAGGCCCCTCACTCCCGGGAATATTGCCCATGATATTTTTTTTTTTAAATGTCGTCTGTTTACAAAAGCCCAGAGGAAGGTGATGTGAACCCTGTGTATCTGCAGGTCGTTTAAATTTTGTGTAGTACTGTAATCTCGCAATTATCCGGGATTCAAACATCCGGAAAACGCCCTTATACGGCCAAAATCGTGATCGGATAAAGTTATCACAATATCCGGCCAAAATGGCCACAGGAACCAGATAAAAGCTGGTTTGAATATTCGGCCATAT
This sequence comes from Procambarus clarkii, assembly GCF_040958095.1. NCBI lineage: Eukaryota > Metazoa > Arthropoda > Malacostraca > Decapoda > Cambaridae > Procambarus > Procambarus clarkii. The sequence goes on from NC_091163.1 coordinate 33,555,049, forward strand.
CATATTAATCCCGTCTGTGGCTCTAGACGCATGGTGGAGGAGGGGGTGGGGTGGGTGGGTGGTGTTGGGAGGGTGGGAGTGGTGCGTTGGAAAGGACCACCTAGGTACAGGAATTTCCATTAATTTTAGAACACTTAATCATAGTCAAAAACAAATGAAATACGTACTAGCAATTATGTAATAACAAATATATAAGTTTCCTAAAAGTAATGTGCACAGGCTGAAGTTTCCTTAAAAAATATTGTGAGTTTTTTTCCTCCTGGCGGCCTACGTAACGTGCTATAGCTGCCCCACCCCAAGTGGAGCCGTCCAACACTGGTCAACCCATGTGCGTCCGTCCCTCGTGTTATACATAGTGCTGCACCATTAGTGAAATATTTTTTAAATAACTTTTTTATTTTCATAGTAACTTTGAACATTTTTGACCAAGATTATGTCTGGTAGCAGCATCAATCGTTCTGAAGGTGTTAAGAGGAAGAAAGTTGTCCTAACAATTAAAGACAAGTTACTGTTATACACCTCAACCAGTGCGGCGTCACAGTGCTGCTCCATTAGTGAAATATTTTTTTAAATAACTTTTTTATTTTCATAGTAACTTTGAACATTTTTGGCCAAGACTATGTCTGGTAGCAGCATCAATCGTTCTGGAGGTGTTAAGAGGAAGAAGGTTGTCCTAGCAATTAAAGACAAGTTACGTGTTGTTCAACCAGTGAGGCGTCACAGGCAGCCAAATGCCTTCAACAAGTGAGGCGCCACAGGCAAGTCAAGCGCCTTCAACAAGTGAGGCGCAAGCAAGCAAGCAAGCGCTTTCAACAAGCGAGGCATCACAAGTAAGCCAAATGCCTTCAACAAGCGAGGCTTCACAGGCAAGCCAAGCCCCTTCAACAACTGAGGCGCAAGCAAGCGCCTTTAACAAGTGAGGCGTCACAGGCAAGCCAAGCGCCTTCAACAAGTGAGGGCATGCAAGCGCTTCAACAAGTGAAGCGCATGCAAGCGCCTTAAAGAAGCGAGGCCTCACAGGTAACCCAAATGCCTTCAACCAGTGAGGCTTCAGCAGCTGGCAGTCAAAACTAACTTTGCTTAATGAACTGTACAGTAATTTTAAGTGTTAATTTTACTGTTGTGTTAGTATAGGTTACGTAAATTGTTAAGAATTCTTAACTTTAAGATGTGTGGCATCAATCAAAAAGACGAACACCAACAAGGTAAGTTGAGGTTTCTAGTTGAATATTTAATAATTATATGTGGCAAGGCAATTCAAATTATGTTGTTTGTAGTATAAAAATAGTTGGAAATGGTCACTTTTGGACTCGTAGGTGAAAAAGTACCATTATCCGAAAAATGTGATAATCCGGCTGGGGGTCCTTCCCATATAGACCAGATGATCGAGTGGAGACAGTATATATATATAACTACTTGTGTGGCACCGTGTACAACATCCATCTCCAGGTACATCCCAACCAGTCACCTGGACGTCAGTACAGTACAGTTTGTGCCTTCTATGCAGGGGGTTTTCATCCCTTTCTTGGGGGGGGGGGAGCCCCTTTGGCTCCCCGGAGCTATCCAGGCTGATAGCTGTCCCCCCAGCACTCGTTTCCCGAGGAAAAGCTCTTAACCCGATTCAAATTTTCCGAAGAAATTGGATTCTTAACCTGAAAAGTTCGTAAATAGGGGCATTTGTAAGCCGAGGTGTCACTGTACGTCAGAAATGTTAGCCCAGCTTTGGGATATGTTTAACCCTGTTAGAGATGTTAGTTCTGCTCTGGGATACGTTTGGCAGAAATATTAACTCTGTTCTAGAATAACTGATACAGTATAAAGAAATTATGTTATTATTATATAATTTGTATCGGTGAATAAAGTACTGTAATATTTCTTTCTGTGTAGAGTCATCCGGCTCCCTGGAGCTATCGGAACGATATGCGCATATTAGTCCAGGATCATGTCAATTGGAGTTCAGCCTGTCGAGGACCATGAGCCAGAACCTGGCCCCCCTCAGGCAAAGAGAGCAATGACCTATGGAAACCCCCATGTATTTGGGGGCATTCCATGTCTGCAATCGACTGAAGTTAGCACCCAGAAAGGTAGGCATAACAAAACAAACCCCACATGGTAAGAAAAATTGCAACTGAAGTCCAAACAGTGAGGCAGAACTCCCCTTATCTATAGAAACAAGCAAACAAGCAATTGTCATACACCGTCACCGTGCCGCTTGTCCGCGCAGCCCTCCCTTCCTCGGGAGTGGGAAGGGGGAGCTCATGACCCCAGTTTGTTGACTAATGCTCTCGTGGGTGGTCATTGACTTTGGCCTCATTCTTTGGCAGTATTCGTACCTTCGTATCTGCTGTTTGTGATGTGGCTAGGTGTAATTAGTGTACTGGGGCTGCATGGGCATATACTTAACCCGTAAACTGCGCATGGCGTATTGATACGTTACGAGTAACATGTCCCACAGTGCGCATGGCGTATATAAACACCATAGGGTGGCAGGCACGATTCAAATGGCCCACGGCTACATGGGGTTCACATTAGCTTCCTCAGAGTTCTTATAAACAGATGCCATGTTTAAAAAAAATCGTGGGTAATATTCTCCGGTGTGAGAGCCACAGTACTGTGGGAGCAACCAAGGCTGGCGCACGCAACATGAGCTGACAGCATTGCTGTTCAGCTTGTGACCACAGCATCACCTAAAAATGTCAAAATAAAAATGTAACTGCTATTATTTAGCGCTGACAGTAATACAGATGACCCCCTGACTGTGATAAAAATGACCAGGATTGTGATAATAGCAGAATTGTTGTGATAATTAGCACTGTGAGAGGAGTAATGCTGAGGGACGGAGGGAGATAGCATCGTTTACTTTGTGGTCACCTGTTATTGTCTGCATTCACCATACCAGCTCAGTGGTTCTCTATGGTGAACACAAATGTAGATACTTATATATAATGTGCATATATAGTGTAATAACACTGCAAACAGGATTGTTGGGGAGAAATTTTAGTGCACCTGACCTTGAATGGGTGAGGGAGGCAGCCGCCAGCTGACTGTGTAGCGACGTCACTTAGTGCCTGAACTAACTATATCAGCTTAGCTATACAGTTGTGGTGAACAAAACATGTAGATACTTATATATAACGTCTGTATATAATGTAATAACACCACAAACGGTATTGTTGGGGGAGAAATTTTAGTGCGTGTGACCTTGAATGAGTGAGGGAGGTAGCCGCCAGCTGACTTTGTGTAGCGACGTCTCTTAGTGCCAGAACTAACTATATCAGCTTAGTTGCACAGTTGTGTTGAACAAAACATGTAGATCCTTATATATAACGTCTGTATATAGTGAATAAAATAGAAAACAGGACGGTGGGAGGAGAAAGTGGACGAGTGAGGCGTTGTTGAGGGAGGGAGTGAGTGGCCACGAGTGGCTGGCTGGTGTGTGGCGGTCACTCCTCGTTGCTTTTCGACTCATAATACCAACTTAGTGGTTCATTATGGTGAATAAAACATGCAGATACTTATATATAACCTACGTATAGAGTGTAATAACAGTAAAACTATTTGTTTATTGTTTTATGAACATAATAATTGAATCACTAATATGCACACCATACTTTTGAGTATAGCGATGATTCACCCTTTTTATTATATAAATCTATCACACTACACACTATTGAATTATATTACTGCAAAAAACTAAGAAAAAATCAATCAGACATTGAAATAATTATGTAATAATATCTTTATGGCAACTCCCACCTGTCAACTCGGGTGACGCTGACCGCCTCTGACGACCGCTCTGTCAACGCCCACATTTTGCCAGACTTCCTCGGCCTATTGCGGCCAAAAGATGTCACCTACGATTTTTTTTTATTTTTTCCGTGCTCAGGGAACACAAATTAACATTTTTAGAAAACGAAATAATTTTTTAAAATTTTTGTTTATTGCGCACAGGGGTGCAAATCTCCTCAGGACCCCTTAGCAGCTTAAGGGTTAAGGGGGTCTTCCCTGCTGCCACTTTTGTAGATTGGAACTATGTTAGCCTTTTTCCACTCAACAGCTACAACTCCTGTAAACAGAGATGCCTGAAAAATCAGTTGAAGTGGAATGCTGAGCTCAGGTGCACATTCTCTCAGAACCCATGGTGAAACTCCATCTGGACCAACTGCTTTGTTCTTACTTAGCTCCTTGAGCATTTTTTCCACTTCATCTCTAGACACCTCTATGTGCTCTACGTTGTTCTCTGGAATTCATATTGTGTCTGGTTCCCTGAAGATTTCATTTTGTACAAACACATTTTGGAACTTTTCGTTTAACCCTTCCACTGCTCAGGGGTCCTGAGGACATTTACACCCCTGTGCGCAAGAAAAAAAAAAAAAAAAAAAATTCGTCTTCTAAACATGTTAATTTGTGCCCCCTGAGCACGGGAAAACAAAATCGTAGGTGACATATTTTGGGTGCAATTGACCAAGGAAGTCTCGCAAAAAGTGGGCGTTGACAGAGCGGTCGTCAGGGCCGGTCAGCATCACCCACGCTGACAGGTGGGAGTTGCCACAAAGATATTATTACCTAATTGTTTCAATGTCTCCGATTGATTTTTTCTTAGTTTTTTTGCAGTAATATTATTCAGTAGTGTGTATTGTAATATATTTATATAATAAAAGTGGTTAATAATCGCTATACTCAAAAGTATGGTGTGCATATTAGTGATTCAATTATTATGTTCATAAAACAATAAACAAATAGTTTTGCTGCTATTACACTCTATACACAGGTTATATATAAGTATCTGCATGTTTTGGTCACCATAACGAACAACTAAGTTGGTATTGAGAGTCAAAAAGCAACGAGGAGTTACCGCGACACACACCAGCCAGCCACTCGCTGCCCCTCCCTCAACACACGCAGTAAACTTTCTCCCCAACAATACCATTTGTGGTGTTATTACACTATATACAGACGTTATACATAAGTATGTATATATTTTGTTCACCACAACTGTACAGCTAAGCTGATATAGTTAGTTCAGGCACTAAGAGTCGTCGCTATACACAGTTGGCGGCTCCCTCACTCATTCAAGGTCACACGCACTAAACTTTCTCCCCCAACAATACTGTTTGCAGTGTTATTATCCTATATACACATATTATATATAAGTATCTACATGTTGTATGCACCGTAACTGTACACCTAAGCTTGTAGAGTGCCCAAAGAGCATAGTGGCCACCCTCTAAACAGCTAGACAAATCGTGCAGACGTCGTCACCTCCGTCACCCAAATGGCTCCTCCCAGCATAATCCTTTTGCTGTTATTACACTAATACACACATTATATATAAGTATCTACATTTGTGTTCACCATAGAGAACCACTGACCTGGTATGGTGAATGCAAACAATAACAGGTGGCCACGCAGTCAGTAAACGATGCTGTCTCCCTCCGTCTCTCAGCATCACTCCACCCACAGCGCTAATTATTATAACAATCCTGCTATTATCACAACCCTGGATATTTATATCACAGTCAGGGGCCATCTGTAATATAGTCATCGCTAAATAATAACAATTATATATTTACTTTGACATTTTTCGGCGATGCTGTGATCACAAGCTGAACAGCAATGCTGTTCGCTCATTTTGCGTGCGCCAGCCTTGGTTACTCGAACAGTACTGTGCCTCTCACACCTGAGAATATTGCCCACGATTTTTTTAAAAAATGGCGTCTGTTTACAAGAGCCCTGAGGAAGCTAATGTGAACCCCGTGTAGCCGTGGGCCATTTGAATCAGGCCTGGCACCCTATGGCGTATATATACGCCATGCGCACCATGGGACATGTTACTCAGGGCGTATATATACACCATGCGCAGTTTAAGGGTTAATGTTTCACACATTTCCTTTTCATTTTCCGTGAATTTTTTCCCATTTTCAACTCTGAAGATTATCCTTTACCTGCAGTTTGTTGTTTATGAATTTATAGAATAGATTTGGTTATGTTTTACATTTGTCTGCAATCCCTTTTTCAAAATTTCTTTCTGCCTCTCTCCTCACTGTTGTGTAGTTGTTTCTTGCATCTTTGTATCGCTGGTATATTTGGGGGTTTGGCCTCTTCCTGTATTGATTCCATTTTTGTGTCTTTTGATCTCTGGCCCTCTCGCAATTTCTGTTGAACCAATCCTGTTTCCTAGCTCTGCATCTCTGTTTTGGTATAAATATTTTTGTGCCTTTATCATATATTTCACAAAACTGGACATACATCTCATTCACTTCCTTGCCTAGCAACAAGTCTGTCCAATTATACTCACTAAAAAAAATTCTAAGGTTGCCATAATGTCCTCTCCTAAAGTCAGGTTTTCAACTGCTTCAACCTCCTTATTTTCTTCCAGATTATAACGCATTGCATACTTTATTCCCATGTTTACTTTATTTTATTTTATTATTTTATTTTACATACTTTATTTATTGTTTGGAGCATTCTATGTCTGCCATCAACCGGGCCGGGCACCCAGAAAGGTAGGCACCCCAACACAAACCCCTGATCTGGTTAAAACAACTACAGAAAACTAACAAGTAAACAGAACTCCCCAATTGAAAAACAAGCATGACGTCACACTTGCTGTGCCACTTTTCTACGCAGCTTCCCCCCCCCCCTCCGGGAGGGGGAAGGGGAAGGGGGAGCCCCAGACCCATCGCGCCGGCTATCCACCTGTCAGTTCTCGGCTGATGTGATTGTGGCTCGGTCGTGTGGCTCCAGCTCCAGATTCTCTCATGTGTTGTGCTGTGCCTTGTGTCCAGTGCTGCTCTTATGGTGGCGTGCGAGCTGGGAGTAATATTCACAGGTACTCAAGCAACATGTGCCCTTCCCTGAGTGTCCTGTAAGTACTGCCCTTGGGGCTTGGGGTTATCTTCCACATGTCACCTTGGGGTCTACCTCTGTTGGTCTTTTGCTGCTCGGTGATTGACTGCCCCAAGTGTGTTGGGGAGTTTCCTCCCTTGTTTACCTTGGGGGTAAGTGGTAAGTTTTGCACCGGTAGGGTGCAGGGTACTGCGCAGCTAGTTTTCACCTATTACAGTGGCCAGCATTTTTCCTCCTGGTTACTTTGTCCTCTTGCAGGGGTTTTCTTTTCATTTTTGTTTGTGCCTGGTGGGGGATCTGCTTTTGTTTCCCTACCCCCAGTTATCTTAGGGTCTAGACCTCCTATGTTCGGTGGTACCCCCTTGCTTGGCCCCCGTGAGTGAACATGTCCTGGGGGGGGGTTCAGTTTTAGAAGTTTGTTTGATAGACATGGGCGCCGGTTAGCAATACCCTGCCTGGGCTTACCCTTCTCGACAACACTCTAAGGGCCCTGGGAAATCCCGCGGTGGCGCAAGGGGGTTCAATGGATGCGACCCCTGGGTCCCCTCTCGCCTTGTGCGAGTTTGAGGGTTACTCTGTTCCCCTGTCTCAGGGTGACACTCAGTGTTTCTGCCTCTGTTATTCTGCCTGTTGGGTTGGTGACACCTTCAACCCGGAGTCTTGCGAGCATTTTTGCTTCTTTGTGACTCACTTTACCCAATCCACTGATGACACTATCTGGGTGCAGGCGGCTCAGGCGTTGCATGCTATCTTGAGGTTATCTTGAGAGGATTTCGGGATTTAGTGTCCCCATGGTCCGGTCCTCGACCAGGCCTCCACCCCCAGTAAGCAGCCCATAGCAGCTGTCTAACTCCCAGGTACCTATTTACTGCTAGGTAACAGGGGCTTCAGAGTGAAAGAAATATTTTGCGCATTTGTCTCCGCCTCCACTGGATATTGAACCCGAAACCTCAAGACTACGAATCTGAAGCGCTGTCCACCCAGCTGTCAGGCATCAGGTGCTAGGTTTAGGTTGCTGCAACATGCTAGGTTGATTGCTACCCCGGATGCCCCGAGGCTACCCTGCTTTGCTTGTAGAGACCTGGACTTGGGGGTGTTGGTCGTTTCGGCTTTGGTTCAGTCTGCACCTCCTCGTTCTTCTCCTGCTGTGGTTCATTCTGGTCCCCTTCCCCCTCCTTGCTTCCGGCACCGGAGTGTCTGTGGGCTTCGTGGTCGGGTAGGGGAGTGGGGGGGGGAGTTTAGAGGATTCCGAGACTCAGGAAGTTTCGGGGATTGCCCCTTCCGGGGTGGCGATGGAGGCATTCAATTCGGTTCCTCCAGTTGTTGTATATGAGTCTGACTAGTTGGGCCCCCCTTCCTTAGTGTTTTACGGCTGCCCTGGCTTCTTCTTTTGAGGCCGGGGCTTTGGAGGACAATTCGGCCCCGGGACCTGGTACAGAGGTTCCCGGGGTTGGGGAGGTGCTGGCTTGGGGACCTTGAGCCCCATTAGACCCCACCTGGGTTTTCCTACCCTTTGAGTGGGGCTTTCTGTTACAGGGAGTGGGGGTTTTCCTTCCCTTCCCTCTCTACATACGAGTTGGTTTTGGTGATGGTCCTTCCCTGGTTCAGTTCTGCGTCCCTTTGGGTTCGTCGGTTCCGTCCTTCCTGTGGGTAATTTTAACAACATTCTTCTCTGGGACATGTATTCTTCTGCGTCATGTCACATTCATGTAAGAATTGTGTCGGGATCCTGCATGACTCTTGGTCAAGTATACCAATGGGCCCATATGTGCCCTTGTGATTTAGTGCTAGATTATCTAGGGTCTCGAAGGTTTGAGAAGAACTTTGATAATTCACATATTATTGGAACGTCTGTCAGTTTCTGGTGAGGATTACCTCCAGTCCTTTCTTGAACTCGTTGGTCCACTTCCATACTACTTATCATCTTTCAATACTATATCTAATTATTTTCTAATCACATCTCATCTCCGTAGTCTGTCTTGGCAATAAAAATTATTGTTAAATGAACATTGTCGGCTACCCTCTCCAAAAGAAGGGTGGAGCCAGCTTGGACCTCATGCATTCTGAGCGTGGCCCGAGGGAGATAGTTTTGTTTCTGGACAGTGTAAACATGTGTTGGTTTTCTGCGACCTTTCTCACGGGTAATACACCGCACTAGCTACTCTCTCTCTCCAGTTATAGCCCCCTTGATACTGGGGGAGTTCTGGATTTTCTATATAGGGAAACTAGTTTTTTCTCTAAATGCAGGAGTAGGGTGGCTCGGAGTGATACCCCCTCTGCCTCTACTCTACGCTTACTCTTATCCTAATGCATTCACAACGTAGGACATAATCCACTAGCGATGCTCCCAGAATATTACATGACTGAGCTGTGTCGTGCCACTATAGTGTCTACACTCTACATGCGAGATTATACGGTCTGACTACACTGTCAGCCAGGCACTGGCTGTCGATTCTTGGATAAGTGTTGGGTATTGTTTGTGGTATGTTGATTTGGCACTTTGCGTGCATCTTAATGTTGCCTTAACCCTTAAACTGCACAACACATCATATGAAGTGTTTAGTAACTTACTATAAATTGCGCATCACATCATATGACGTGTTGGAGTACTACGCAAGATTTAAACGGCCCGCGGATACATGGGGTTCACCACACCTTCATCAGGGCTCTTGTAAACAGACGCCATTTAAAAAAAAATTGTGGGCCAAACTCCCTGGTGTTAGGGACCTCAGTATTGAGTGAGCTACCAAGCCTGATGCATGCAGCATGAGCTCACAGCACTGCTGTTCAGCTTGTGACCACAGCATCGCCTAAAAATGCCATAATATACTTGTTCATGCTATTTTGTAGCGATATTATTACAGAAGACCGCTGACTGTGATAAAACTGACCAGGGTTCTGATAATAGCAGGATTGTGGTGATATTTAGCGCTGTGCACCATGGAGGGAGGAGTAATGCTGTGGGAGGGAGGGTGGTGGCGATGTCTTCTGAGTGTGTGTGTGGCCACCTGTTATTGACTGCACTCACCATACCAGCTTAGTGGTTTGTTATAGTGAACACAAATGTAGATACTTTTATATAACGTGTGTATAGAGGGTATAAACAGCAAGAGGAGTAGGTTGGGAGCCGCCATTTTAGTGAGGGCGGTGGCGTTGTCTGCACGATTTATCATGTTTATTGGTTACCACGATGGTCTTTGGGCACCATACCAGTTTACTTGTACAAGTATGGTGAATAAAACAGGTAGATATTTATATATAGTGTGTATATAGCGTAATAACACCACAAACAGTATTGTTGGAGGAGAAATATTAGTGCGTCTGGCCTTGAGGGCGGCAGTCATCACTGACTGTGTGAGGTCCTACGTCTTTGTGCCTTTACTCACCATACAAGCTTAGATGTACAGTTATGGTGAACAAAACATGTAAATACTTATATATAACGTCTGTATATTAAAGCAAAAACAGTATGGTGGGTGGAGAATGGTGGCAAGGCAGGTGAGGTGAGGTGAGGGAGGGAGTGGCAGCCAGTGGCAGCCAGTCACTGCCTGCCACTGCCACTGCCACTCAGCATACCAACTTAGTGGTTTGTCATGGTGAACAAAACATCCAGATACTTATATATAACCTGTGTATATAGTGTAATAACCGACAAAGTATTTGTTCACTGTTTGATGAACATAATTGAATCAACAATACGCACACCATATTTTTGAGTACAGCGATGATTCACTCATTTTATTATATAAATATGTCACACTACACACTATTGAATAATATTACAGCAAAAAAAACTACGAAAAATCAATCAGAGACATTGAAATAATTAGGTAATTATCTCTTTGTGGAAACTCTGGCCTGACAGCTGGCGATCAACAGACCGCCTGGGGACGCACGCTGAGTCAGCGCCTGATTTCTGTCACACTTCCCCGCCCTATAGTGGGCAATATATGCCACTAACGATTTTTATATTATTTTTCCCGTGATCAGTGAACACAAATTAACAGGTTAGGAAGAAAAAATAATTTTTTTTTTTTTTTTTTTTTGGTATGCGCCTGTGGGTGTCAAATGGTGTATAGCTATGCGCCGTTTAAGGGTTAAAGAAAAGGAAGAGTCCATGGGAAAGGCAGCAAGAAAGGGCTGCTGGTAAGACCCAGAAACCTTGGCAGGAGGAACAGGCTCGAAAACCTCCGTCCCCCAACCCGAACGGGGCAGCCCCTGAAAACCGCCCAAGTCTCGGCCCCAACTAAACCCCGCCCCAACCCCGAAACCCGCAGACGGTCCGGAGCCGGAAACAGGGAGGAAAAGGGGGCGAACAGTACCTAACCAAAATGGGGAGGCCTCGGGGCATCCGAGTAGGAAACCAACCTAGCATGTTGCAGCAACCTAACCTAGTTTGCAGCATGGATGCCGCCTGTACTCTGAACAGTAATAACATCAGGAGAGTACTGGAGAACAAACAGAGAATATCTCTCGCAAGACTGGGTCAAGGTGTCAGTGACCCAACAGGCAACATGATGGAGGTAAAAGTGGCGACTGTCACCCGGAGACAAGGGCACAGCAACTAACGATCCCGTTCAAGATGGGTTGGAACCCGGAAGACACATTCAATGGTCCACCGAGCTCAGACAGGGGATTCCAGGGCCCGTAGGCTGACTGCTATGGGAAGCCCGGGCAAGGTGTTGCTAACCGGTTAAGAAACCTAAAAATAACAAGAGAGTAGAGGATAGCACTGAAAACCCCTGCGACGTGTACAATCACGAGGGCCTAGCAGAGGGCCGCCAAACACTACTAGTGGAACTATAGCTACACTGGGCAGACCCTTACCAGGCAATTGAAAATAAAAACAAAAGAAAACCCCGCAAAAGTACACCGTCTCCAGAGGCAACAGGAACCAGTCGCCGCTTAGGTGGCAGGTCACGCAACACCTTGACGCCCTAACCAGCACAATACCAATCCCTACCCAGGGCCAAACAAGGGCCCCAAGCCCCAGCTGGCCCCAAGGGCAAGGCAAATGCTGAGCAGCAAGAACCTCAATGGGAATGGTTCCCGAACGTCCCAGGGAAGATAACCCTGTTACGCAAGGGCAGTACTCACAGGGCGCTTAGGGAAGTCAGCCACTAAGCGCATGCAGCCCCGGCACTGATGAGGTACTCCTGGCTACCGCACAACACAACACACGGCAGTGAACGCCACACAAGGCAAACACCGCCTAGGAAACTGAGGTCAGAGAAGCGTCTATCCCGGTTGACATTAGCTTACGAACTGAAGCTTGGCAGCCAGTGCGGTAGGTCCGGGGCTTCCCCCTCCCCCTCTCGGGGCGGGGAGGGCTGTGAGGACGATCGGCGCGGCAGTAAAGTGTAATGTTTGCCATTTTCCTTGGGATTGTAGGGAGTTTCTACCTCTCTGTTCGTTTTTTTTGCTTTAGTTTTTTACCATGTGGGGTTTGTTTTGTTATGCCTACCTTTCTGGGTGCCTAACCCCGGTCAAGGGCAGATAAGGAAAACCCCAACCACAAGGGGGTTTTCCAGGGTCATTGCTCCCTGAAACCTCTCTGAAGGGGCCAGGTTCTGGCGCTGGTCCCTGGTAGGTATGAACTCCTTAGCTAATGTCCCGGTTTAATATAACATACATTAGCCCGATAAGCTCCATGGAGTCGTAGGGGCTCCCCACAGAAAAGAGGCGTTGACAGAGCAGGCGCCAAAGAAGGTCTGCTCCGCCCCAGCTGTCAGGCGGGAGTTGCCACGAAGATATTTGTTACGAACCCGGATCCAGCGTCCTAGCCAGGAGCAGTAACAACTACGCCATCTGTGGGTCGGCTCCCGAAACTCCCGCCAAATGGACGACGACACCTAGTGAGGACAACGTGTACTGGCCTCGAGGACCAGTTTCCAGTCTGGTTCAGCGCTCAACACCGCCGCTCCTGACCTCTGGTAAGGTGGTGCTCCGACGACAGCGCCATCTATGGACTGGATATGTCGGGCGTTTGTATCTGAGCCTGTGAGTGTGGTGTATTAGTGTCCCGGTTATTAATGACGTGTCTGCTTACAGAGCCGACCTGGGACCACTGTGTTGAAGGTGTAGTCAGTCTACCCGAGGCAGCCAGTCTCCATACAGTGAAGTTTGCTGCAGCTGTCGTGACGTCGTCCCCCCGGAAGAACACTGTGGTGTGTTAAGCCTGCCAGTGGAGTGGCAGTGGAAGGATTTACCCGGGACCGACGGTTGGAGACGATAATCCACTGGGGTATTGAGGACAGGAGGGTGATTGGTGATATCACACGAGACTCCTGTCTAGGGCGTACCCCTTTTATCGTCCGTGGAGTGGCCGTACCAGCTTTGGTGGCTCAGTACCTGCCAGCAGACCTGCTGGACGTGTGGTTGACGGCCTCCACGACGGTGCCCCCAGTGGACCTGTGTTGTGGCTGACCTGTGGCCAGGGTAGACTCGGCGTTCTCAGAGGACACGTCTTGAGGCCACGAAGAAAGCACCGCGGACTCAGCACCTAGCTTCAAGGATCCATAGTCTCCAGCAGAAGACTACAGTGTTGATCCCCTTTGTAAAGTGTTATTACCCCTCCCCCTTGTGTACGTTTTACTTTTATATATTTAAACGGTGATGGTTATATTATATTATATTAAGTTCTTACCTTTCTTTCCCTACTCCCTTTAAGTTACTTGCGTCACGGATCACATCCCTTGATAGCCTCTACTGGCTTGGGGCCGGATATATATATCTTCCTCTAACTACATCAGAGTAAGAACCCCGTTGCGTCCCGAGAGGGCCGTAACAATATTATTACCTAATTATTTCAATGTCTCTGATTATTTAAATTTTTTTTGCAGTAATATTATTCAATAGTATGTAATGTGTTATATTTATATAATAAAATATGTGAATCATTGCTGTACTCAAAATTATGTTGTGCATATTAGTGATTCAATTATTATGTTCATAAAACAATTAACAAATAGTTTTGCTGTTATTACACTATATACACAGGTTATATATAAGTATCTGCATGTTTTGTTCATCATAACGAACCACTAAGTTGGTATTGTGAGTCAAAAAGCAACAAGGAGTGACCGGCACACACCAGCCAGCCACTCACCACCACTCCCTTCCTCGCCAACATCCTCCTCCCACCATATTGTTTTTGTTTTTATTCACTATATACAGACATTATATATAAGTATCTACATGTTTTGTTCACCATAACTGTTCAACTAAGCTGGTATATTGCCCAAAGAGCATAGTGGCCACCTTTACACAGCATGACATGTCATGCAGATGATGCCACCACCCTCACCAAAATGGCTTCTCCCAACACTCCTTTTGCTGTTATTACACTATATATATATATATATATATATATATATATATATATATATATGTCGTACCTAATAGCCAGAACGCACTCCTCAGCCTACTATGCAAGGCCCGATTTGCCTAATAAGCCAAGTTTTCACGAATTAATATATTTTCTCAAATTTTTTGCTTATGAAATGATAAAGTTACCCATTTCATTATGTATGAGGTCAATTTTTTTGTATTGGAGTTAAAATTGACGTAGATATATGACCAAACCTAACCAACCCTACCTAACCTAACCTAACCTATCTTTATAGGTTAGGTTAAGTAGCCCAAAAAGTTAGGTTAGGTTAGGTTAGGTTAGGTTAGGTAGGTTAGGTAGTCGAAAAACAATTAATTCATGAAAACTTGGCTTATTAGGCAAATTGGGCCTTGCATAGTAGGCTGAGAAGTGCATTCTGGCTACTAGGTACGACATATATATATATATATATATATATATATATATATATATATATATATATATATATATATATATATGACCGAAAAAGTAAGATTAATAATTCTAACACGAATTTTCTCTATCTTTCGTACATTTCTTTTCACTGTTGGTGGTAATTCAAAAATCAATTCTCCAAAATTCATTTTTATTTCTAGTCTGACGCGACACTTGAGTGCGTTTCGTAAAACTTCTTACATTTTCAAAGACTTTAGTTTACACATACACAACTGAATAGAACTTACACATCTCCAATTTGTTTATATCTACATTTGAGTGAGGTGGATGGGGTGAGGTGGCATTAATAGGGTATTAATTTCATCAACACAAGACAGAACACGAAACAATGGGTATTGAATGGAAGTGATTGTAGAAAGCCTATTGGTCCATATTTCTTGATGCTTCTATATTGGAGCGGAGTCTTGAGGTGGGTAGAATATAGTTGTGCATTAATTGGCTGTTGATTGCTGGTGTTGACTTTTTAATGTGTATTGCCTCGCAAACGTCAAGCCGCCTGCTATCGCTGTATCTATCGATGATTTCTGTGTTGTTTACTAGGATTTCTCTGGCGATGGTTTGGTTGTGGGAAGAGATTATATGTTCCTTAATGGAGCCCTGTTGCTTATGCATCGTTAAACGCCTAGAAAGAGATGTTGTTGTCTTGCCTATATACTGGGTTTTTTGGAGCTTACAGTCCCTAAGAGGGCATTTGAAGGCATAGACGACGTTGGTTTTTTTTAAAGCGTTCTGCTTTGTGTCTGGAGAGTTTCTCATGAGTAGGCTGGCCGTTTTTCTGGTTTTATAGTAAATCGTCAGTTGTATCCTCTGATTTTTGTGTGTAGGGATAACGTTTCTATTAACAATATCTTTCAGGACCCTTTCCTCCGTTTTATGAGCTGTGGAAAAGAAGTTCCTGTAAAATAGTCTAATAGGGGGTATAGGTGTTGTGTTGTCTCTTCAGAGGTTGCATGGCGTTTCACTTTCCTTCTTATGATGTCTTCGACGAAACCATTGGAGAAGCCGTTGTTGACTAGGACCTGCCTTACCCTACAGAGTTCTTCGTCGACTTGCTTCCATTCTGAGCTGTGGCTGAGAGCACGGTCGACATATGCGTTAACAACACTCCTTTTGTACCTGTCTGGGCAGTCGCTGTTGGCATTTAGGCACATTCCTATGTTCGTTTCCTTAGTGTAGACTGCAGTGTGGAAACCTCCGCTCTTTTCCATGACTGTTACATCTAGAAAGGGCAGCTTCCCATCCTTTTCCATCTCGTAAGTGAAACGCAGCACGGAACTCTGCTCAAACGCCTCCTTCAGCTCCTGCAGATGTCTGACATCAGGTACCTGTGTAAAAATGTCGTCAACATACCTGCAGTATATGGCCGGTTTCAGGTTCATGTCGACTAAGACTTTTTGCTCGATGGTACCCATGTAGAAGTTTGCAAACAGGACACCTAGGGGAGAACCCATGGCGACCCCATCTACTTGCTTATACATGTGCCCATCCGGGCTCAAGAAGGGTGCCTCTTTAATACAAGCTTGGAGTAGTTTCCTTAGAATATTTTCTGGTATGTCAAGAGGAGTACAGGCTGGGTCACGATACACTCTGTCGGCTATCATCCCGATTGGGATTGATTGATTGATCTCGAAACGTTATGGGACCATGGCAAGATATATAATAATTACCTTTATGTTCAAATACCCAAAAATCCCAAAACACTGAAATTCTTTACAACGAATTCAGGCGCGATTGTCACTAGGCGGGAGGCACTATTAAACTGAGGCGCGGTCGCCGTGCCACCACACGCTAGGTCGACCATACGTGTATCAACAAACTACTTTACCCTAGGCAAAGTTCGTAACACAATTTGGATTTTACGAAGAAATTGGGCTCGTAACCTGAAAATTCGTAAAGAGGGGCATTTGTGAGCCGAGGTATCACTTTACTTCTCCCGGAACCGTGTGTATATGTAAATGTGTGTTTGATTATTTGTATATGACTAATAGTATGTTTTATAGCCACCTTGTTGTTGTTTTTTCCAGGATACGTTTTCCGCCAGCAGTTGTGGTGCTTCGGGCTCCGTTTTGGGTTCATTTCCAGGTTCCTTTGGGTTCTTCGTTTTCGTCTCCCGGAGATTTTCCTCTCAAGTTTCTCTTGTACAGGTTTGGGTGGCCCTTGGTGGTTTCCTCTAGTGTGGCCCAGTCTTGGCCTCTAATCTGGCCCCGACCTCTTTTGAGGGGCGGTCCCTGGGTCTTCCTGCCTAGCAGACTGCTGTCTTGCTTTGGCCTGGGCTCTAGCTCTGGGGTTTTCTCCACTCTTTTGTCTGTTTTGTTTGCAGTCTAGGTTGTTCCTCAGATCCTGGCAGCTTCTGCTGTTGCTGTCCTCTTTCTGCTTTGTTGGTGATCCGGGGTCGGCGTTCTCGTGCTCCCGGCTGGATCGTGCCAGGGTTCGAGTCTCTGCAGGTCGAGGTAGGCCTTGTTGTAAGTTTCTGAACCGGCGCCACCTTCTCGTACTGGGTATTGGCCCTTTCGTGGGTTGCCCCGTTGCCAGGATGCTGGGGGGGGGGGGGGGGGCAGGGACTCGTGCTGTTTGCTCATGCCTGATCCCATGATTTGTGGGTTTTTCGGATTGTGTCATCCGGCCTGTGGTGGCATTGGGTGGCTCCTCTTTCTACCGGGGGATTCGGGGCTGACTTCCCATTCACTCCGTCAGGTCATCTTGGAGTGGTGAGCTTGGGAGTGGTCGAAAAGACCTTGTCCCTCATGTGGGTTTCCTGCCTGTTTCCAGTACCGAAGTGGGACTATGCGGATATGTAATTCATTCTGGACTTGTCCTGTCTGAACCTCTGGATTCCTTGCCCCCTCCTTTTGGATAACTACTCTGTCCCTGGTTTGACTTCTGTTAGAGCCGGGTTGTTGATTAGTGTTTCTGGATCTCCGGGATATATATTGGCACCTCCCTATTCATCTGGAGTTCAGGGACTGGTTAGGTTTTGTGGTGGAGGGGCAGGCTTACCGCTTTCGTTGCCTTCCTTTTGGGTTGAATCTGGTACCTCGCATATTCACGCATCTTCCCAGTTCGTGGTGGCCCTTCTGTGTCTGCTAGTGGTTCAGGTGTAGGCCTATCTCGACAACTGGTTGGTGTGGCTCCCAGCCGGTCTGCTAGTCTGCTCACCAGAGGGGTGGTTCTTTCCCAGTTCACCGGATTCTGGTTCCTGGTGAGTTGGATGAAGTCTCATCTGGTTCTGTCCAAAGGTTCGAACCCAGCTGGGCCTCGTGAGGGACTCTCGGAACACTTCCTTGTGTCTCCCTCCGGAGGCATTGCTGCTGCTGCAGTCCTGCCTTCTGCTGTTTTTTTTTTTTTGGGGGGGGGGGGGTCCCGGGTCATGTGGTGGTTGCTTGAGCAGTTGTGCAGGAGTCTGACCTTCCCCATGCCGGTTTACTCACTGGGTCGGGTCTGGCTTCAGCGTCGAGGCCATCCCTTTCACCTCTCGCGATGGGTGGGTTCTGCCTCCAGGGGTTCATGTCCAAAGTTCACGGATGCCTCGATTCTCTGCTGGAGCTTTGTGACCAGTGCTCACCAGGGGCAGTGAGCTCCGTCCTTCCGTTTGTCGGAAAATCCGACACCATTTAATAATATCAATGCAATTGCAGATAATATTGCTGCGTTGTATACACAAGTTACCCATAGAAAATGTAACTTGTAGTGGAACTTTCCGTCTATACAAAACGGGATATCATTGCCACATACTATTATAAATTCACCACCTATTATGGTGGGAATTATTCTTAAATACATTAGTCTTTGGACTTTACCATCATAAAAACATCTCATATAAATTAACTTAATTATCAATATTAAAATAGAGTAAATGTGACCCTTCTATCACTTACTGTCATCTGGACAATGTAGGCCAGTAGCGTCAGTGGTGAGGGAGGGGTCAGCCATTGTTGTTAGACCAGAGTCGTGGAGCAAATTACGGCTCCTATAAATTCTCTTGGACTAAGTGTTTTGGAAGATCAGAGTAGTGATCTGCCATCATCAACACGCTGTCAACAATCTCAAGGGAAGTGTTTTTCTGAAACCTGTTTATCTAATCATTTTTGGCCATTAATGTTAGGTAGATATTGGGGAACCGGTTAGAACACGAATGATCGACTCAAAAAAGGTAATTAAGCCTTGGTCCTTATTTGATCTATTGTACAGTGTTTTCTCTGATATACCTGTCATATATTAGGATTCTGGCTTTATAGCTAGCGTTCTTTGACAGGTCAAGAAGAGGAAGCAATCTTGGTATATCAGTTACTGGGTGTTGGAAGCAGCCTCAAATGAGGATAATTTGGTATCTACATCCTAGTTATACCTGGTGGACTAAGGCCTGCTGTACCATAAGATAAGGAACTTCCTCAATGTATACTAATATGTGTAGTTTAATACTGTAGTTTGATTGGCTGCATATATATAAATTCAATATAAACCCCCCTAATGTGTAATGGAACGATTTGTGAGATTATTGCAGAAATACAGTCCACTTATCATACCAATTGCTATCGAAATATATAATTTTACGTAAATATAAATTCTATATAAATTCATATAAATTAAATAAATATAAATCTCACAGGTCGGTTCCCACACCGTTGGGCTCACAGTATGGTGTGGGAATTCGCAGAGATATGGTTGTCGCTTTGGAGGGTTCGGGTCACTCGGGGTTTAACGATCCAGCTCCATTTGGACTGCTCTCTGGTGGTACATTGTCTGAACCGCGGGGATTCTCTTTTGATCCTTGGCTCTTTGGGGCTGGTCCCTTTGAGTAACTCATCTGCTGGATTCTCGGGATTTGGCTTTCTGTGCGGCAAATATATCCATGGAGTGTCCGACGTCCTGGCAGATGGCCTGTCTCGGTTTATTCCCTTGTCAGTGGAATGGATGGTCGATGCCGACTTCTTCAGTTGGCTCTGCCAGACGTACGGGCTCCCGGAGTTGGATCTCTTTGTGTCGACGTGGTCTCAGTGTATCCCGATATATGTGGCACCGTTCTCCAACTGCAGAGCTGTTGCGGTTGACACCTTTCAGCAGGACTGGTCAAGGTGGGGCTACTTGTACCTCTTCCCTCCAGTCCAGCTATTGCTGCAGGTTCTGGTTCATTTGGAGTCTTACCATGGGAGAGTCGGGCCTCTTCTGGCCCTTTGGTAGCCTTCCCAGTCTTGGTTTCAGGCACTGCTTGCTCGGTGTCTGAACCAGGGGCATTTTCTGTGGCTCCGCCACTTTCAGCAAATTGGACCGGTCAGGTACACAGCTGGTTCGGTCTACTCCTCTGCTTTTTGCGTCTGGTCTTTTTGACAGGGGTTTATCACCACTAATATGGTGATCAGGTAGCTTCTTTGATGGTGTCCCACATGTGAGCTTCGTCTCAGTGACAGTATGAAGTTTCCTGGCGTTCTTTTCACCATATTCGTTCTCTTTGTAGATTGTCTTCTGTTTTGGATCGGATCAGGACTGTCGCCTCTTATTGTGCGGTGCTGCCGGAGCTGCTCTAGCTTGCATTTAGGATGTCACTTCTGCCCCATTCCGTCAGCTTTCTCGTGCTGTGTTTCACCTCCAGCCTGCTCATGCGCCGCTTGAGCCATGCTGGTCCTTGGACTGGGTGCTCTCTTTTCCCCTCGGTTTGTGGTGGACCCTTCGGTGCAGGACTGTTTTTCTAAGGCGCTGTTTCTGTTGGCATTGACCTCTGGGGGTCTGGTGGGGGAGCTTCCTGCTCTCCTCCGGCGCAGGGGTTTCTGATCTTTCGGTCCTGGTGGTTGGTTTGTGCAGTTGCAGCCGTCTCCTTCTTTTCTGGCGAAGAACAAGACGGCCGCTTTCCTGAGGGGCCTTGGGTCATTGATGCTTGGCTGGTCAGACTGGGGGTGCATCAGATGTTGTGTCTTGTGGCGGCTCTTTGCCATTATCTGCATGCTTTGGCTTCTGTGGCTGGGGATGCGCTCTGGGTTGATCCAGTTTCCCTCGTTCCCTGTTCCAGGGCTCGGGTCTCCCAGGTCGTCTGCAGGGTTATTAAGTCTAGCCAGCCTGTGGTCTACCCTTGTGCCTATGATGTTCGTAAGTTTGTTGCTTTGGCTGCCATGCATGATAACATGTCTTGGGCTGACATTCGGATGTGGGGGGGGGTTTTGGAGGTCGGATAGGGTTCTGGCCACTCATTACTTGGTCATTGTTCCTGGTACTGGTCTTTCGTGTGTGGCTTTGGGTTGCAGGTTGCAGCCAGTTGTCTCGACTTGGAGTTGAGGGGCGAGTGGCAGCCACCTCCTGCGTTAGGCCCTCTTTTATTTTACTTCTCTTTAGTTTGGTAGCTCCAGGGAGCCAGAGGAACTCTACACAGAAAACCAGCGTTGAATGTAATGAAACGCCATTTTCTGGGTGAGTCCCGGAGGCTCCCCGGCACCCTCGCTCCCTCCAGTCGATGGTTTCCATTTTGTTTTTGATTCTCAGCCTCTGAATTTGGGTGTGAGTAATCGGCACAGGAGGTCCAGGGCTCCCCCTTCACCCTCCCAGGGAGGGGAGGGCTGCGTGGACAAGTGGTGTGGCAGTGTGTATGATGTTTGCTTGTTTCTTTAGATGGGGGGGGGGGGGTGGAATCTGCCTCTCTATTCGGTCTTTGGTTGCAATTTTTCTTACCATGTGGGGTCTGTTTTGTTATGCCTACATTTCTGGGTGCTAACCCCAGGCGATGGCAGATATGGAATGTCCCCAAATACATGGGGTTTCCATAGGCCATTGCTCCCTTTGCCTTTTTGAGGCGGCCAGGTTCTGGCTTGTGGTCCTCGGTAGGCTGAACTCCAGATGACTGATGACCTCGGACTAATATGCTCATATCAGTCCGATAGCTCCAGAGAACCGGGGGGACTCACCTAGAAGATAGTTTTTTCGTTGTAAATACATGTAACTTAACCAAATATTCTTTATCCACAGGATAACAACCCAGAGGAATGTTCAGTGTGTTTTAACAATTATGGTGACACTCTGCTACGGCCTCGCACTCTGCCTTGTGGCCACACATTCTGCTCCCAGTGTATTGACAATGCTATCAAGAATGGTCAGCTGAACTGCCCCAGCTGCTGTGCCCAGCACACTGCCACAGCTGCTACTCAGTTCCCAATCAATTATGGTATGGAGGCCTTTATCAGAAAACTAAAAGGTATGGAGGTGGTGCCAGTGAAAACGGTACCCACAAAACCCAATAAAGCTCCGACCAGAGGCATCAGTAAGAAGTTACGTTCCCTGGTGGAGCAGAAGAGTAGCATCAGCAGCCTCATTACCAGCTGTGAAGAGGTACTGTCCCAGCTGGGTGAGTACCGGGGGCAGCTGGGGGACTGGAAGACTCAACACCTCCAGCTCCAGGACAGACTCTATGCTCTGGTAGAGCAGAACAAGTCAGCAATGAAGCTCTTGGAACTGGAGGATACCAGTGTGGTGGATATGACAACACAAGGAGAGGAAGGGAAGACTCAGCTGCAGGCCATGTTGGGGAGCCTCGACACAGTCAACACAGCACAGGAGGTTGGCACAACCATAGACACAGCTGATGAGTGCAGCATGAAGGTAGAAGATTGGCTCCAGAAGTGCCAGGAACTCTTCCCAGATGTCAACACTGTCCACACCTCAGTGAAGGTATGCTGCTGAAGGTCACATTGTTCTCACCCAACTGAGTGTAGTATTGCCTCTATATAAACACTTTTGATATGGAGACACATCAAGATGAGAGTAAACTTTATATATATAGGATGATATGGAGACACATCAAGATGAGAGTAAACTTTATATATATATAGGATGATATGGAGACACATCAAGATGAGAGTAAACTTTATATATATATAGGATGATATGGAGACACATCAAGATGAGAGTAAACTTTATATATATAGGATGATATGGAGACACATCAAGATGAGAGTAAACTTTATATATATAGGATGATATGGAGACACATCAAGATGAGAGTAAACTTTATATATATAGGATGATATGGAGACACATCAAGATGAGAGTAAACTTTATATATATAGGATGATATGGAGACACATCAAGATGAGAGTAAACTTTATATATATAGGATGATATGGAGACACATCAAGATGAGAGTAAACTTTATATATATAGGAAACTTTTTGTTTTAAAGCCTGAAACATTTTTATTAATAAAGTCAACTGTCATCTTGGTGTTTCTCTACCTTGTGGTCAGCACTCAGTGTACACTACACTGTGGTCAGCACTCAGTGTTCACTACACTGTGGTCAGCACTCAGTGTACACTACACTGTGGTCAGCACTCAGTGTACACTACACTGTGGTCAGCACTCAGTGTACACTACACTGTGGTCAGCACTCAGTGTACACTACACTGTGGTCAGCACTCAGTGTACACTACACTGTGGTCAGCACTCAGTGTTCACTACACTGTGGTCAGCACTCAGTGTACACTACACTGTGGTCAGCACTCAGTGTACACTACACTGGTCAGCACTCAGTGTTCACTACACTGTGGTCAGCACTCAGTGTTCACTACACTGTGGTCAGCACTCAGTGTTCACTACACTGTGGTCAGCACTCAGTGTACACTACACTGTGGTCAGCACTCAGTGTACACTACACTGTGGTCAGCACTCAGTGTACACTACACTGTGGTCAGCACTCAGTGTTCACTACACTGTGGTCAGCACTCAGTGTACACTACACTGTGGTCAGCACTCAGTGTACACTACACTGTGGTCAGCACTCAGTGTACACTACACTGTGGTCAGCACTCAGTGTTCACTACACTGTGGTCAGCACTCAGTGTTCACTACACTGTGGTCAGCACTCAGTGTTCACTACACTGTGGTCAGCACTCAGTGTACACTACACTGGTCAGCACTCAGTGTACACTACACTGTGGTCAGCACTCAGTGTACACTACACTGTGGTCAGCACTCGGTGTTCACTACACTGTGGTCAGCACTCAGTGTACACTACACTGGTCAGCACTCAGTGTACACTACACTGTGGTCAGCACTCAGTGTACACTACACTGTATTCACCAAGTTTTGCTTGCGGGGGTTGAGCTCTGATCTTTCGGTCCGCCTCTCAACTGTTACTAACTACTAATTAATTTTTTTCTTCGGGAGCCCCTATGGCCCCGGAGCTATCCAGGCTGACATGAATATCCTTAACTTTGGCATCAGTTGATGTGGGTGGAGTTCTAGGCCTACCGGTGACTACGAGCCAGAACCTGGCTCCCTCAGAGAGGCACGAGGAGCAATGGCCTATAGAAATGCACATGTGGTTTTGGAGCATTCTATATCTGCCATCAACCGGGACAGGCACCCAGAAAGGTAAGCACCCCAAAACAAACCCCTGTTCTGGTTAAAATGGCAAAAATAGACAAACGAGTGGACAGAACTCCCCAAATGAAAACTACCAAACGAGCATGACGGCACACAAGCTGCTCCTCATGTCTAGGCAGCTCCCCCCCTCCCCGGGAGGGGAAAGGGGAAGCCCAAGACCCTCGTGCCAACGATCCACACCACAGTTCTTCGGCTGGTGTGATGCATCGCAGTCGTGTGGCTCCAGCTCCTGACTCTTGTGTTGTGTTATGCTTTGGTTCAGTGCTGCTCTTACGGTGCGTGGGAACTGGGAGTATTATTCCAAGGTGCTCGTGCTGCATGCGCTTAGGGTTCCCTTCCCTAAGTGCCCTGTAAGTACCGCCCTTGGAGCTTGGGGTTATCATCCACAAGTCACCTTGGGTCTACCTCTGTTGGTCTTTTGCTGCTCAGCGACTGAACGCCCTGAGTGTTTGGGGGGGGGGGGGTTTCCCGCCCTTGTTTACCTTGGGGTAAGTGGTAGAATTTGCACTTGTAGGGGTGCGGGGTTCTGCGCAGCTAGTTTTCACCTATAACAACAGCCGGCTCTGTTCCCTTTTGGTACGTTGCCATTTTGCGAGGATTTTTTTTTTCGATTGGCGGGGGAGGGGGGGGTCTGCCTCGGTATTACTTTCCCGTTTTACTAGGGTTGCTTTTGTTTGGTGGTACCCCCTGCTTTGCCCTCGTGAGTGGACACGTCCCGGGGGTTCAGCTTGAGCAGTGTTGTTTGGTCACTTAGGCGCTGGTTAGCAGTACACTGCCTGGGATTACCCTTAGCAGACCCAGTCTAGTGGCCCTGGGAAACTCCGCGGGGGCACTCGGGTCTGATGGATGTGACCCCTGAGTCTCCTCTCGCTATGTGTGAGTTTGAGGGTTGCTCTGTCCCCCTTGTCTCAGGGCGACGCTTATTGATTTTGCCTCCGTCATGCTGCCTGTTGGGTCGGTGACACATTCGACTCGGAGTCCTTCGAGATTTGTTACTTGTTTGTGACTCAATTCACCCAATCTACAGATGACATTGTTCGGGGTGCAGGCGGCTCGCACGTTGCAGGATAGGTTTAGGTTGTTGCAACGTGTTCGGTTGGTTGCTTCCCCAGATGCCCTGAGGCTGCCCCGTTTTGCTTATAGGGACCCAGACTTTGAGGTGTTGGTCACTTCGGCCTTGGTTCAGTCCGCGCCCCCTTGTTCTTTCCCTGCTGTAATTCATTTGGTTCCTCACCCACCCACCCCCTGCTTCCGGCTCATAAGTGTCTGAGGGCTTCGGGGTCAGGGCAGGGTTCAGAGGTTTCTGAGACTAGGGCGGTTTCGGGGGTTGCCCCTTTCGGGGTGGAGATGGAGGCATTCAAGTCTGTTCCTCCAGCCATAGCTCCAGGGTCTGATCATTGGGCCCATTTTCTTTCTGCCATTCTGGCCGCCCCGGCTTTTTCTTGTGAGACCGGGGCTTTGGAGGACGACTTGCTCCCGAGGCCTGACGTGGAGGCTCCCGGGGTTGGGGAAGAGCTGGTTTGGGGAGGAGCTGGCTTGGGGGCCTTGGGCCCCGTTGGACCCTTGGAGGGTCGGAACACTCTACAAGCGAGTCTTACTGTTACAAGGAGTGGGGGTTTTCCTTTCCCTCCTCTGCGTACGAGTTGGATTTAGGTTCGGCACCTCCCCGGGTTCGGTTCCGTGTCCTTCCAGGTCCTTCAGTCCCGTCCTTCTAGAGGTTTTCAGCTTCCCGCGTCTCGCCTGCTGAGGTGCGGGCGGCCATTGCGGCTTACCTCCTGCACGACCCGGAGTATGCCTCCATAATGGATCTATCTTCTTTCAGGTTTGGGGCTTCGTCTATGTACCGGGTTTGTTACGAGGTTCAGGGTTCGTCCTGGCTTATGGACTGGCCTTTGTTCTCGCTGGATGCTTGGGAAGCTTTCTGTCATACCCACACACTTCAGTGGCGCGAGGCGTTGACTGTGGTCCAGGTTTACCTGGGGGGCAACTTTGAGCACCTTAATGAGTGCCTTTTTGTTCCGGCCCTTCTGCTGGATGTTGGCATGGTTCAGCTTCACGTGCAGGTTCCTTCCCTGTCGGCTGCACTTGTGGCTGAGGACTTTCGTGCACGTGGCCTGTTGGCTGCGCTTGTGGCTGAGGACTTGCGCGCACATGGCCTGTTGGCTGCGCTTGTGGCTGAGGACTTGCGTGCACATTGCCTGTTGGCTGCACTTGTGGCTGAGGACTTGTGTGCACGTGGCCTGTTGGCTGCACTTGTGGCTGAGGACTTGCGTGCATGTGGCCTGTTGGCTGCGGTTGTGGCTGAGGACTAGCGCACACGTGGCCTGTTGGCTGCACTTGTGGCTGAGGACTTGCCCACACGTGGCCTGTTGGCTGCGCTTGTGCCTGAGGACTTGCACACACATGGCCTGTTGGCTGCACTTGTGGCTGAGGACTTGCGTGCACGTGGCCTGTTGACTGCGCTTGTGGCTGAGGACTTGCGCACACGTGGCCTGTTGGCTGCGCTTGTGGCTGAGGACTTGCGTGCACGTGGCCTGTTGGCTGCGCTTGTGGCTGAGGACTTGCGCGCACGTGGCCTGTTGGCTGCGCTTGTGGCTGAGGACTTGCGTGCACATTGCCTGTTGGCTGCGCTTGTGGCTGAGGACTTGTGTGCACGTGGCCTGTTGGCTGCACTTGTGGCTGAGGACTTGCGCACACGTGGCCTGTTGGCTGCACTTGTGGCTGAGGACTTGCGCACACGTGGCCTGTTGGCTGCGCTTGTGGCTGAGGACTTGCGCACACGTGGCCTGTTGGCTGCACTTGTGGCTGAGGACTTGCGCACACGTGGCCTGTTGGCTGCACTTGTGGCTGAGGACTTGCGTGCACGTGGCCTGTTGGCTGCACTTGTGGCTGAGGACTTGTGTGCACGTGGCCTGTTGGCTGCGCTTGTGGCTGAGGACTTGCGCACACGTGGCCTGTTGGCTGTGCTTGTGGCTGAGGACTTGCGCACACGTGGCCTGTTGGCTGTGCTTGTGGCTGAGGACTTGTTCACACGTGGCCTGTTGGCTGTGCTTGTGGCTGAGGACTTGCGTGCACGTGGCCTGTTGGCTGTGCTTGTGGCTGAGGACTTGCGCGCACGTGGCCTGTTGGCTGTGCTTGTGGCTGAGGACTTGTGTGCACGTGGCCTGTTGGCTGTGCTTGTGGCTGAGGACTTGCGCACACGTGGCCTGTTGGCTGCACTTGTGGCTGAGGACTTGCGTGCACGTGGCCTGTTGGCTGTGCTTGTGGCTGAGGACTTGCGCGCACGTGGCCTGTTGGCTGCACTTGTGGCTGAGGACTTGCGCACACGTGGCCTGTTGGCGGCGCTTGTGGCTGAGGACTGGCGCACACGTGGCCTGTTGGCTGCACTTGTGGCTGAGGACTTGCGTGCACGTGGCCTGTTGGCTGCACTTGTGGCTGAGGACTTGCGCGCACGTGGCCTGTTGGCGGCGCTTGTGGCTGAGGACTTGCGCACACGTGGCCTGTTGGCTGCACTTGTGGCTGAGGACTTGCGCACAAGTGGCCTGTTGGCTGCGCTTGTGGCTGAGGACTTGCGTGCACGTGGCCTGTTGGCGGCGCTTGTGGCTGAGGACTTGCGTGCACGTGGCCTGTTGGCTTCAGTCCTGCGTTTCTTTTCCCTCCTGGAGCTGTCTTCGGATTGGCTTGAGGACGTGGTGGAGGCGCTTGGGGCCGTTCCTTGGGTCTGGTGCTTTGGTCTCGGCTGGTCGTGCGTCGTCTGCACTTTTGAAGTTGTTTGCGACGATCCTGCGGGATGCACTGTCGTGGTTTTTTGCTGCACGTCTCTCGTGTCGACAGGTGGTTTTCACTGCACGTCTCGTGTTGACAGGTGGTTTTCGCTTCCTCCATAGAATCCGCTTGGGCCTTGGCTCTTAGACTGTCTTTGCCCTTTTGTCTTTTGATGTTTGCGGCCTATGCGGTCGAGCAATATATGCGGGTAGCTTCTTCCAGCTGCTGCCCAATGTCTGACTTGTTGGTTCTCCGGGGTTCCCGGGTGGGTTCTTCCCGGAGGGGTCGTGCCAGGGCTCGTGGTTCTGCTCGTCGGGTAGGCCACAGGTGCCAGTTTTGGAGCGGTGCCACCTTCGGTCCCGGCTGCACCTGGTGCAGCCAGGTGCAGCCTGGTGATCTTTTTGCGGTGATCGCTCTGTGCGCAGGTCGGATTCTCATAAGGAGCATCGGCCATTTTGCATTTTTTCTCGCGGCCTGCGGTGCTGTTGGGTGGCTCCTCCTCCTTAGGGGGGGGGGGTTAGGGGCTGGCAGGGCAGGCCTCTTCTCCTGCGCTTTGTCAGGTCGTCTTGGAGTGAGTGAGCTTGGGCGTGGTCGAAATGACGACATCTCTCAGGTGGGTTTCCTGCCGTTTCTGGTTCCGAAATGGGACTGTGTGGACCTGCGGTTCATTCTGGACTTGTCATGTCTGAACCCCTGGGTTTCCTGCCCCTCCTTTTGGATGACCACTCTGCCCCTGGTCCGGCTGCTGGTGGAGCCGGGTGCTTTGATGGTGTCCTTGGACCTCAAGGACGCGTATTGGCATGTCCTGATTCATCCTGGGTTCAGGGACTGGTTTGGTTTTGTTGTGGGGCATCAGAGTTACTGCTTTCGTTGTCTCCCGTTCGGGTTGAACCTGGGGTCTCACATGTTCACACTCTTTATCCGAGTCGTGGTGACCTATATGCGTCTGTTAGGTGTTCAGGTGTTGGCCTACCTTGACGACTGGCTGGTTTGGGCTCCCAGTTGGTCCATGTGTCTGCTCGCCAAGGGTTTAGTGCTTTTCCAGCTAGCCGGGTTAGGGTTCCTGGTGAACTGGCAGAAGTCCCATCTGGTTCCCTCCCAGGTTCGGACCTGGCTGGGTCTTGTATGGGATTCTCAGACCACTTCCTTGTCTCTCCCTCTGGAGTCTCTCCTTCAGCTGCAGTCCCGTGTGTTTGTTTCTGGCGGGTTCCCGGGTCGCTCTGAGGTTGCTCAAGGGTTTGTGTGGGAGTCTGAACTTTGCGATGATGATCTACTCACCGGTCGGGTTTGTCCTTGTCGGCTGTTCTGGTTTCTTTGGGGACGTTTCTTTCGCCTCTCATGCGATCGCTGGGTTCGACCCCTGAGGGGGCCTTACGTCAGCTGCTGCATTGTCAGCTTCCTCTTCGGGTTTTTTCTGGGTTCATTGCCTTGGCGCCTATCCAAGCCATCGCTCGATGTGTTCATGGAAGCGTCATTTCTCGGCTGGGGCTTTGTGACCAGTGCTCACCAGGCCAGCCGGGGGCAGTGGGGTCTGTCCTTCCGTTGGGCCCACAGCACGGTGCGGGTGTTCGCTGAGTTGTGGTTCGCGCTTCGGAGGGTTCAGGTCGCCCGCAGATCGACGATCCGGCTCCATTCTGACTGCTCCCTGGTGGTTCATTGCCTGAATTGAGGGGGTTCGATGCAGTCCTTGGCTCTTTGGGGCTGGTCGCTTCAGGTGACTCGTCTGCTGAGTTCTCGGAGTTTGGCTCTCCTGGGGGTTCACTTCTGGGGGGGGTGTCCAATGTCCTGGTGAACGGCCTCTCCCGGTTCATTCCCCTGTCCACGGAATGGACGGTCGATGCTGACTCATTCAGTTGGCTTTGCCAGAAGTTCCGGTGCCCATTCAGGTGGACCTCATCGGATCGGTGTGGTCGAGGCATCTTCCGGTATATGTGGCGCCCTTCCCCAACCATGAGGCCATCAGGATTGACACCTTCCACCAGGACTGATCGATGTGGTGGTTCCTGTACCTCTTTGTCCCAGTTCAGCTGTTGCTCCAGGTTCTGGCTTGCTTAGAGACTTAACAAGGGCGAGTAGTCCTCTTGGCCCCGTGGTGGCCGGCCCAGCCGTAGTTTCAGTCACTGCTTGCCCGGTGTCCGAACCCGGAGGTTTTCCGCGGCTTCGCCTCATTCAATAGATCGGTCTGGTCCATTATGAGACTGGTTCACTCTTCTCCTCGAGTCTTTGCATTTGGTGTTTTTGACTCGGGGTTTATCGCCATATGTATGGTGATCAAGTGGCTTCTTTGATGGTTTCCCACCTAAGGGCTTCATCTCGGAGGCAGTATGAAGTTTCCTGGCAATCCTTCCGATTCTTTTTGACTCTTCGTCTCTGTACTTTCCTTTCAGTTTGGGTGGTGTTGTTCTTTCTCTCGTGGTTGTTCCAGGACCGTCCTCTTATGCGGAATACTGTCGCCTCGTATCGTGCGTCATTGGCGGAGCCGCTGCAGCTTGCTTTCGGTATAGATGTAACTTCTGTACAGTTCCGCAAGCTGTCTCGCGCGTTGTTTCACATCCGGCCTGCTCATGTGCAGCCTGAGCGATCCTGGTCTTTGGACAGAGTGCTCTCCTATCTCTCTTCTCCTCGGTTTTTTGTGGGCCCCTTCAGTTCAGGATTGTTTTTCTAAGGCTCTTTTCCTGTTGGCATTGGCCTCTGGGGGTCAGGTTGAAGAGCTTCATGCTCTCCTACGGCGCAGGGGTTTCTGCTCTTTTGGTCGTGGTGATAGGTTTGTTCGTTTGCAGCTGTCTCCTTCTTTTCTGGTGAACAATGAGATTGCAGGTTTCTGGAGGAGTCCTTGGGTTGTTGATGCTTGGTTGGTCAGGCCGTGGGTGCATCATGTTTTGTGTCCAGGGACGCGCTTTGGTTTCAGTTTCCCTTCTTCTCTGTTCGCGGGTACGGGTCTCTCAGGTCGTCCGCATTGTTATTAAGTCTAGCCAGCCTGTGGTCTATCCCTGTGCTCATGACGTTCGTAAGTTTGCTGCTCTTGTTGCCATCTCTGGGAACATGACATTCGGGTACGGGGTTTTTGGTGGTTGAACAGGGTCCTGGCTGCATGCTACCTCATTAACATTCCTGGGCTTTGTCGGGCCTGTGTCACTTTGGATCGGCGGCTATAGCCTGTCTCGACTTTGAGTTGAGATGTGAGCACCGACCGCTTCCTAGGTAAGTCCCTTTTCTTTTTCGTCTTTGGTGAAGTAGCTCTGGGGAGCCGTAGGGGCTACCCCCTGAAAACCAGTGATGAATGTAATGAAAAGCCATTTTCTGAGCGAGTCCCAGAGGCTCCCCAG
Organism: Procambarus clarkii; assembly: GCF_040958095.1. Lineage (NCBI taxonomy): Eukaryota > Metazoa > Arthropoda > Malacostraca > Decapoda > Cambaridae > Procambarus > Procambarus clarkii. The sequence goes on from NC_091163.1 coordinate 33,586,174, forward strand.
CAACCCTCCCTCCCTCTGGTTGGAGGTTTTTGCGTATGTTGATATCTAGCCTCAGAACTGGGGTGTGGATCACCAGCACGGAGGGTCTGGGGCTCCTGCTTTCCTCTCCTGAGGAGGGGGGAACTGCGCAGACATGCGGCACGGCTCGTGTGACGTCATGCTCATTTGCTCGTTATCATTTGGGGAGTTCTGTCCACTTGTTTGTTTATTTTCGTTGTTTTAACCAGAATAGGGGTTTGTTTTGGGGCGCTTACCTTTCAGGGTGCTTGTCCCAGTCGATGGCAGATATAGAATTCTCCAAAATCACATGTGTATTTCTACAGGCCATTACTCTTTGTGCCTCTCTGAGGGGGGGCCAGGTTTTGGCTCGTAGTCCCCAGTAGGCCTAGAACTCCACCTACATTGACTGATGTCAAAGTTAGGGATATTCATATCAGCCTGGATAGGTCTGGGGAGCCTCCGGGACTCACCCAGAAAATGGCATTTCAATACATTCAAAGCTGTCTTTTTTCACACACACACACACACACACACACACACACACACACACACTGTATGTGTGTATGTGTGGGGGAGTGTATGAGCTGGAGGAGGCAGAAGTCACACTGCAGCAAGCTCCTGGAAATATCGAATTACCTAAGTATTGGGCACAGGTTGAGGGCTACAGTGGGGTCCCAGGTTACATAAAGGTTCAGGGAAGAGTAAAAGCAAATAAAATACAATAAACAAGTAAAAGTGAGTGAAAATAGCCGAGTGGAAAAGTTTGTTTTGGTCTAGAACAAAATCAAAGATGGCCGCCGCCACCCCCACTGAGAATGTAGACACACCATCAAATGATGGTTTCAAAGGATTCTCACCACAAGATATAAGGAAAGGAGGTGTTCTTGGCAGGTTAGAGATAATTGAGGATATGCAAAAGAAGTATGAAGAAAAAGTGCTTAAATTGGAAGAGGACAATGGAGCTCTTTGGAGTGAGCTTTGCACTCTAAAAGGGAGTATGCTTCAACAAGGTAAGATTATTACTGCATTAACAGACAAGGTAACAAATCAGGAGGAGCAAATCAAGGAACTAGTGAAAGAAAATGAGGCATGGAAAGTGAAGTGTGGTGACTTTGAAAAAATAAACAAGAAAATAGACTCATATGGTGAACAACTCCAAGCAAGCCTAAGGGCTAACATAGAGTTAGGTAAGGATCTCCAACTGGAAACTTCACTGACAACTCACATAGAGGAGGTGAATAAAGAACTAGAAAAGTATAAAGAAGAAATAAAAGCGACATATGCTGAAGTTGTAAAAGAGAAAGAGACTATCAAAGAAGTGTGTTCGGAAGTCAAGACCAGAAATGACCAACAAGAAGCAGAAATTAGGCAAGCAATTAGGAAAGAACTGGTTACCAACAGTAAACTGGTACAAAACACTGCAGATAGAACTAAGTCCATAATCATTTTAGGATGTTTAGAGAAGGAAATTTCATCTAGGGTGGACCGAGCGGCAGAAGAGATGAAAATCATAGAGAAAATAGTAGGTTTAGGAGAAGGCTCAAAGGAAATTGTCTGTGATTTTAGAAGAATAGGAAAATATGAGAAAGAAAAGAACCGCCCTTAAGGGTGACGTTTAATGGAGTGAAAAACATGATGGAAGTGCTAAGAAATGCCAGGAAACTGCAGAGTGATGAGGTTGGCAAATTTTGGTCAATAAGACAAGACCTCTCCAAGGAAGACAGAGAAAAGCTGAAAATGAACCTAATTGAGGCAAAACGTCTAAATGGGGATAGAAATGAAGAAGACAGAAATTCTTTTTTTTACAAAGTGACAGGGACTGGAAAGCTTGTGAAATGGTACATAAAAACAAAGCAACAAGATCAGTAGTGGAAGGGGGAGTAAAGAGCAAAGGAAAAGGGAACATGTTCCTGAAAATTGTATATACCAACATAGATGGAGTGAGGTCAAAAACTTTGGAGTTGCAAGATATAATCCAGCTTAGGGTCCCAGATATTGTTGCATTATCAGAAACGAAACTTGAAGGAAATATAATAAATGAAGTCATATTCCCAAGAGGCTACTCAGTTTGGAGACCTGACAGGAAAACTAGGAAGGGAGGAGGAGTGGCTGTACTGGTGAAAAAACACCTGAAGGTAAAAAGAGTTAATATTTGAAAACCCTCGAGATATTGACATAATGGCATTGCAGGTCTGGAATCAGGATGATAAGCTGATAATTGTAAATACCTACAGCCCACCAGCAAGCAACACATGGACAAAGGAAGAACTGGATGACAAACGAGAGGGCCTCATAATGGTCATGAGAGATATTATTGTACAAGCAGATAAAGATAAATACGACTGTTGATACTAGGGGACTTCAACTTTAGAGCAATAGACTGGGAGGCCTATGAAGCAAGAGCGGAGGACTTTTGGACATGCAGATTTGTGAACCTCATTCTGGAGACATTCTTGTATCAACACATAAAGCAAGCCACAAGAATGAGGGAAGGAGATGTACCATCAGTACTGGATCTAGTATTCACCAGGAAAGAAGAAGAGATTTTTGACATCCAGTACCTTCCTCCCTTGGGAAAGAGTGATCACGTCCTGTTAGACATTAAATATGCTTTAAGATATCATCTAGAAGAAAATGGGGATATTGAAACAGTTGATAAACTCGAGTTAAGGAGAGGCAACTATGGGGAACTTCGAAATTTTTTTAACGAGTGTAATTGGACAGAATTGTTGCTAGGCAGGGAAGTAAATGAAATGTATGCCAAATTTTTAAAACTATACGAGGAAGGCACACAAACATTCATACCAAAACAGAGATGCAGGGCCAGAAAACAGGATTGGTTCGACAGAAATTGTGAGAGGGCAAGAGACCAAAAGACACAAAAATGGAATCAGTATAGGAAGAGGCCAAACCCCCAAACATACCAGCGATACAAAGATGCGAGAAACAACTATACAGCAGTAAGGAGAGAGGCAGAAAGAAATTTTGAAAAAGGGATAGCAGATAAATGTAAAACAGAACTGGGCCTATTCTACAAATTCATAAACAACAAATTGCAGGTAAAGGATAATATCCAGAGGTTGAAAATGGGAAACAGATTCACGGAAAATGAAAAGGAAATGTGTGAAACATTAAATGAAAAGTTCCAAAGTGTGTTTGTACAAAATGAAATCTTCAGAGAACCAGACACAATAAGAATTCCAGAGAACAACATAGAGCGGATAGAGGTGTCTAGAGATGATGTGGAAAATATGCTAAAGGAGCTCGGGAAGAACAAAGCAGCTGGCCCAGATGGCGTTTCACCATGGGTTCTGAGAGAATGTGCATCTGAACTCAGCATTCCACTTCACCTGATCTTTCAGGCATCCCTGTGTACAGGAATCGTAGCAGACGTGTGGAAACAGGCTAACATAGTTCCAATCTACAAAAGTGGCAGCAGGGAAGACCCCCTCAATTATAGACCTGTATCATTGACAAGTGTAATAGTGAAAGTATTGGAAAAGCTAATCAAAACTAAATGGGTAGAACACCTGGAGAGAAATGATATAATATCAGACAGACAGTATGGTTTTCGATCTGGAAGATCCTGTGTATCGAATTTACTCAGTTTCTATGATCGAGCCACAGAGATATTACAGGAAAGAGATGGTTGGGTTGACTGCATCTATCTGGACCTAAAAAAGGCTTTCGACAGAGTTCCACATAAGAGGTTGTTCTGGAAACTGGAAAATATTGGAGGGGTGACAGGTAAGCTTCTATCATGGATGAAAAATTTTCTGACTGATAGAAAAATGAGGGCAGTAATCAGAGGCAATGTATCGGAATGGAGAAATGTCACAAGTGGAGTACCACAGGGTTCAGTTCTTGCACCAGTGATGTTTATTGTGTACATAAATGATCTACCAGTTGGTATACAGAATTATATGAACATGTTTGCTGATGATGCTAAGATAATAGGAAGGATAAGAAATTTAGATGATTGTCATGCCCTTCAAGAAGACCTGGACAAAATAAGTATATGGAGCACCACTTGGCAAATGGAATTTAATGTTAATAAATGTCATGTTATGGAATGTGGAATAGGAGAACATAGACCCCACACAACCTATATATTATGTGAGAAATCTTTAAAGAATTCTGATAAAGAAAGAGATCTAGGAGTGGTTCTAGATAGAAAACTATCACCTGAGGACCACATAAAGAATATTGTGCAAGGAGCCTATGCAATGCTTTCTGACTTCAGAATTGCATTTAAATACATGGATGGCGATATACTAAAGAAATTGTTCATGACTTTTGTTAGGCCAAAGCTAGAATATGCAGCTGTTGTGTGGTGCCCATATCTTAAGAAGCACATCAACAAACTGGAAAAGGTGCAAAGACATGCTACTAAGTGGCTCCCAGAACTGAAGGGCAAGAGCTACGAGGAGAGGTTAGAAGCATTAAATATGCCAAAACTAGAAGACAGAAGAAAAAGAGGTGATATGATCACTACGTACAAAATAGTAACAGGAATTGATAAAATCGACAGGGAAGACTTCCTGAGACCTGGAACTTCAAGAACAAGAGGTCATAGATTTAAACTAGCTAAACACAGATGCCGAAGAAATATAAGAAAATTCACCTTCGCAAATAGAGTGGTAGACGGTTGGAACAAGTTAAGTGAGAAAGTGGTGGAGGCCAAGACCGTCAGTAGTTTCAAAGCGTTATATGACAAAGAGTGCTGGGAAGACGGGACACCACGAGCGTAGCTCTCATCCTGTAACTACACTTAGGTAATTACACTTAGGTAATTACACACACACACACACACTGGAAGGTGAAGCTGGAGGAGGCAGAAGTCACACTGCAGCAAGCTCCTGGAAATATCGAATTACCTAAGTATTGGGCACAGGTTGAGGGCTACAGTGGGGTCCCAGGTTACATAAAGGTTCAGGGAAGAGTAAAAGCAAATAAAATACAAAAAACAAGTAAAAGTGAGTGAAAATAGCCGAGTGGAAAAGTTTGTTTTGGTCTAGAACAAAATCAAAGATGGCCGCCGCCACCACCCCCACTGAGAATGTAGACACACCATCAAATGATGGTTTCAAAGGATTCTCACCACAAGATATAAGGAAAGGAGGTGTTCTTGGCAGGTTAGAGATAATTGAGGATATGCAAAAGAAGTATGAAGAAAAAGTGCTTAAATTGGAAGAGGACAATGGAGCTCTTTGGAGTGAGCTTTGCACTCTAAAAGGGAGTATGCTTCAACAAGGTAAGATTATTACTGCATTAACAGACAAGGTAACAAATCAGGAGGAGCAAATCAAGGAACTAGTGAAAGAAAATGAGGCATGGAAAGTGAAGTGTGGTGACTTTGAAGACATAAACAAGAAAATAGACTCATATGGTGAACAACTCCAAGCAAGCCTAAGGGCTAACATAGAGTTAGGTAAGGATCTCCAACTGGAAACTTCACTGACAACTCACATAGAGGAGGTGAATAAAGAACTAGAAAAGTATAAAGAAGAAATAAAAGCGACATATGCTGAAGTTGTAAAAGAGAAAGAGACTATCAAAGAAGTGTGTCCGGAAGTCAAAACCAGAAATGACCAACAAGAAGCAGAAATTAGGCAAGCAATTAGGAAAGAACTGGTTACCAACAGTAAACTGGTACAAAACACTGCAGATAGAACTAAGTCCATAATCATTTTTGGATGTTTAGAGAAGGAAATTTCATCTAGGGTGGACCGAGCGGCAGAAGAGATGAAAATCATAGAGAAAATAGTAGGTTTAGGAGAAGGCTCAAAGGAAAATGTCTGTTGTAACACCCAGGACCTCCCCTCCCCCCCCCCTTAGAGTTCACACCCAGGGAAGCCTTCTCCAAGAGGTCAGCCCAGATGACCTCCGGTTTATCTTGTTTATTGATTAAAAATTCCTGGGTTAGTCTTAGACAGCATAGTTTCAAGTATGTAATATTTCATGCAAGGAAATTAGACTCCAGATTCTTATGTGTAAACATCCCTGGATCTCCCCCTTTTGGCCAGGTCAGAGGTCAGTCACACATGTAATTAATAACTCCTCTCTTGAAGAGTGTATGGTGAATGTCAAACAAGCTTTTTGAAATATTTCTTGAGTGTTTGTACACTTTTGGTGGGTAGCAACAGCAGATCTCCCCCTCCCCCCTGTGGGGGGTTGTATATAGAGGGCCTGTAGGAACATAAGAAAGACAGAGTGCGGTACACCGGGATCGAGAGCGGGGCTGTGAAGAACATCTCAGCCAGGGAGAGACAGATAGCTTAAGGTAATGTGTGTGATCTCTGAGTTTTTGTTCCATGTCCAAATTTCTTAACTTTTTGCCAGTGTTAGAGTAGCATTTATAAGTGGTGATTGACATAATTTTGGTCTCAATAAACTCGTTAAATTTCCCGTCTTTGTCAATTGTTGAATCCTCTTAGCCTTTTGGATATAGTGGCTGACAACCGTTTACATAATTAATGACAGTCATAGAAAGTACTCTCCTAGTCAAGCAATGTTTCTTGCCTCGTTGCTTGATATAGTTTCAATGGTCAAAGGCAGATGGTGGCAGCGTATTTAATCCTTGTGTTAGCATTTCCTTATTGGCAGTGTACCTTTGGTTCCGGTGTTACCATCATATGTCAGCTCATAACAGTGTTATCAAGTGCAACCGATGAGGAAGTGTTACTCAGGATAAGTAGTGTGTACATTATAGTGGTGTTCCATCATTACAGTGGTACATAATAGAGTAGGGCGGTGTTACAATAGAATAGAGCGGTGTTACACTGTGATTTTAGAAGAATAGGAAAATATGAGAAAGAAAAGAACCGCCCCTTAAGGGTGACGTTTAATGGAGTGAAAAACATGATGGAAGTGCTAAGAAATGCCAGGAAACTGCAGAGTGATGAGGTTGGCAAATTTTGGTCAATAAGACAAGACCTCTCCAAGGAAGACAGAGAAAAGCTGAAAATGAACCTAATTGAGGCAAAACGTCTAAATGGGGATAGAAATGAAGAAGACAGAAATTCTTTTTTTTACAAAGTGACAGGGACTGGAAAGCTTGTGAAATGGTACATAAAAACAAAGCAACAAGATCAGTAGTGGAAGGGGGAGTAAAGAGCAAAGGAAAAGGGAACATGTTCCTGAAAATTGTATATACCAACATAGATGGAGTGAGGTCAAAAACTTTGGAGTTGCAAGATATAATCCAGCTTAGGGTCCCAGATATTGTTGCATTATCAGAAACGAAACTTGAAGGAAATATAATAAATGAAGTCATATTCCCAAGAGGCTACTCAGTTTGGAGACGTGACAGGAAAACTAGGAAGGGAGGAGGAGTGGCTGTACTGGTGAAAAAACACCTGAAGGTAAAAGAGTTAATATTTGAAAACCCTCGAGATATTGACATAATGGCATTGCAGGTCTGGAATAAGGATGATAAGCTGATAATTGTAAATACCTACAGCCCACCAGCAAGCAACACATGGACAAAGGAAGAACTGGATGACAAACGAGAGGGCCTCATAATGGTCATGAGAGATATTATTGTACAAGCAGATAAAGATAAATCACGACTGTTGATACTAGGGGACTTCAACTTTAGAGCAATAGACTGGGAGGCCTATGAAGCAAGAACGGAGGACTTTTGGACATGCAGATTTGTGAACCTCATTCTGGAGACATTCTTGTATCAACACATAAAGCAAGCCACAAGAATGAGGGAAGGAGATGTACCGTCAGTACTGGATCTAGTATTCACCAGGAAAGAAGAAGAGATTTTTGACATCCAGTACCTTCCTCCCTTGGGAAAGAGTGATCACGTCCTGTTAGACATTAAATATGCTTTAAGATATCATCTAGAAGAAAATGGGGACATTGAAACAGTTGATAAACTCGATTTAAGGAGAGGCAACTATGGGGAACTTCAAAATTTTTTTAATGAGTGTAATTGGACAGAATTGTTGCTAGGCAGGGAAGTAAATGAAATGTATGCCAAATTTTTAAAACTATACGAGGAAGGCACACAAACATTCATACCAAAACAGAGATGCAGGGCCAGAAAACAGGATTGGTTCGACAGAAATTTAGAGAGGGCAAGAGACCAAAAGACACAAAAATGGAATCAGTATAGGAAGAGGCCAAACCCCCAAACATACCAGCGATACAAAGATGCGAGAAACAACTATACAGCAGTAAGGAGAGAGGCAGAAAGAAATTTTGAAAAAGGGATAGCAGATAAATGTAAAACAGAACCGGGCCTATTCTACAAATTCATAAACAACAAATTGCAGGTAAAGGATAATATCCAGAGGTTGAAAATGGGAAACAGATTCACGGAAAATGAAAAGGAAATGTGTGAAACATTAAATGAAAAGTTCCAAAGTGTGTTTGTACAAAATGAAATCTTCAGAGAACCAGACACAATAAGAATTCCAGAGAACAACATAGAGCGGATAGAGGTAACTTGAGATGAAGTGGAAAATATGCTAAAGGAGCTCGGGAAGAACAAAGCAGCTGGCCCAGATGGCGTTTCACCATGGGTTCTGAGAGAATGTGCATCTGAACTCAGCATTTCACTTCACCTGATCTTTCAGGCATCCCTGTGTACAGGAATCGTAGCAGACGTTTGGAAACAGGCTAACATAGTTCCAATCTACAAAAGTGGCAGCAGGGAAGACCCCCTCAATTATAGACCTGTATCATTGACAAGTGTAATAGTGAAAGTATTGGAAAAGCTAATCAAAACTAAATGGGTAGAACACCTGGAGAGAAATGATATAATATCAGACAGACAGTATGGTTTTCGATCTGGAAGATCCTGTGTATCGAATTTACTCAGTTTCTATGATCGAGCCACAGAGATATTACAGGAAAGAGATGGTTGGGTTGACTGCATCTATCTGGACCTAAAAAAGGCTTTCGACAGAGTTCCACATAAGAGGTTGTTCTGGAAACTGGAAAATATTGGAGGGGTGACAGGTAAGCTTCTATCATGGATGAAAAATTTTCTGACTGATAGAAAAATGAGGGCAGTAATCAGAGGCAATGTATCGGAATGGAGAAATGTCACAAGTGGAGTACCACAGGGTTCAGTTCTTGCACCAGTGATGTTTATTGTGTACATAAATGATCTACCAGTTGGTATACAGAATTATATGAACATGTTTGCTGATGATGCTAAGATAATAGGAAGGATAAGAAATTTAGATGATTGTCATGCCCTTCAAGAAGACCTGGACAAAATAAGTATATGGAGCACCACTTGGCAAATGGAATTTAATGTTAATAAATGTCATGTTATGGAATGTGGAATAGGAGAACATAGACCCCACACAACCTATATATTATGTGAGAAATCTTTAAAGAATTCTGATAAAGAAAGAGATCTAGGAGTGGTTCTAGATAGAAAACTATCACCTGAGGACCACATAAAGAATATTGTGCAAGGAGCCTATGCAATGCTTTCTGACTTCAGAATTGCATTTAAATACATGGATGGCGATATACTAATGAAATTGTTCATGACTTTTGTTAGGCCAAAGCTAGAATATGCAGCTGTTGTGTGGTGCCCATATCTTAAGAAGCACATCAACAAACTGGAAAAGGTGCAAAGACATGCTACTAAGTGGCTCCCAGAACTGAAGGGCAAGAGCTACGAGGAGAGGTTAGAAGCATTAAATATGCCAAAACTAGAAGACAGAAGAAAAAGAGGTGATATGATCACTACGTACAAAATAGTAACAGGAATTGATAAAATCGACAGGGAAGACTTCCTGAGACCTGGAACTTCAAGAACAAGAGGTCATAGATTTAAACTAGCTAAACACAGATGCCGAAGAAATATAAGAAAATTCACCTTCCCAAATAGAGTGGTAGACGGTTGGAACAAGTTAAGTGAGAAGGTGGTGGAGGCCAAGACCGTCAGTAGTTTCAAAGCGTTATATGACAAAAAGTGCTGGGAAGACGGGACACCACGAGCGTAGCTCTCATCCTGTAACTACACTTAGGTAATTACACTTAGGTAATTACACACACACACGCTGCAAGTGAGAAAAGAATTGGCATCTAACCCAAAGTTGGTGCAAAACACAGTTGATCGGAGTAAGTCCCTGATCATTTTTGGCTGCAAAGAAAAGGCGATAACATCTAGGTCAGAAAGAGCTGTAGAAGAAGCTAAAGTAGTAGATAAAATTGTTGGCCTCGTGGAAGGTCTTACAACCATAGAGAATGTGTGCGACTACAGGAGAATAGGCAGGTACGTAAAAGGGAAAGATCGACCTTTGAGGATCACCCTAATCGGTGCCAAACAGTTGGAAGAAGTACTAAGGAATGCTAGAAACTTGCAAAGTGATGAGGATCTGAAAGGGTGGTCGTTAAGACGAGATCTTTCAAAAGAAGATAGAGAGAAGCTGAAACTGAACCTCGCCGAGGCAAAACATTTAAATGAGAGCAGGAATGAAGAAGAAATCAATTCTTTTTTCTACAAAGTGATAGGGGTAGGCAAACCAGTAAAGTGGTACATAAAGGCAAACCAACAAAATCAATAGAGAGAGGGGGAGTGAAGAATAAGGAGAGGGGGAACAAGTTCCTGAAGATTGCATACACCAACATAGATGGAGTAAGATCGAAGATACTGGAGTTAAGTGATGTAATACAGCTGCAGACACCAGGCATTTTTGCACTCACGGAGACAAAACTTGAAGATGTAATTTTAAATGAGGTCATATTCCCAAGGGGCTACTCAATTTGGAGACGGGACAGAAAAATTAGGAAAGGCGGTGGCGTTGCTGTGCTGGTAAAAGAACACCTAAAGGTGAAGGAAATAATGACTGCCAATCCACAAGAAGTTGACATAATAGCACTAGAGATCTGCCATGAGGATGATAAACTAATGATAATAAATGCATATAGTCCACCGCCAAGCAGCACATGGTCAAAGGAGGAGCTAGATAGTAAACGTGAAGGTCTTATAACAATAATGAGAGAGATTATAGCGAGAGCGGATAACGATAGATCACGACTGTTGATAGTCGGCGACTTCAACTTGAAATCCATAGACTGGGAAGCATATGAAGCTAAAACAGAAGATTTTTGGACCTGTAAATTTGTAGACCTCATCCTGGAAACATTCTTGTATCAACATGTTAAACAAGCTACGAGGATGAGGGAAGGGGACGTTCCCTCCATGCTAGATATGATATTTACCAGGAAGGAGGAAGAGATATTTGACATTCAGTACCTTCCTCCCTTGGGTAAAAGTGACCATGTCTTTTTGGGAATAAAGTATGCAATGCGTTATAAGCTGGAAGAAAATAAGGAGGTTGAAGCAGTTGAAAAACCAGACTTCAGGAGAGGACATTATGGTGACCTTAGAAATTTTTTTAGTGAGTATAATTGGACAGACTTGATGCTAGGCAAGGAAGTGAATGAGATGTATGTCAAGTTTTGTGAAATATATGATAAAGGCACAAAAAAATTTATACCAAAACAGAGATGCAGAACTAGGAAACAGGATTAGTTCAATAGAAATTGCGAGAGGGCTAGAGACCAAAAGACACAAAAATGGAATCAATACAGGAAGAGGCCGAACCCCCAAACATACCAGCGATACAAAGATGCGAGAAACAACTACACGGCAGTGAGGAGACAGGCAGAAAGAAATTTTGAAAAAGGGATTGCAGACAAATGTAAAACAGAACCAGGTCTATTCTATAAATTCATAAACAACAAATTGCAGGTAAAGGATAATATTCAGAGGTTGAAAATGGGAAATAGATTCACGGAAGATGAAAAGGAAATGTGTGAAACACTAAACGAAAAGTTCCAAAGTGTGTTTGTACAAAATTAAATCTTTAGGGAACCAGACACAATAAGAATTCCAGAGAACAACATAGAGCACATAGAGGTGTCTAGAGATGAAGTGGAAAAAATGCTCAAGGAGCTAAGTAAGAACAAAGCAGTTGGTCCAGATGGAGTTTAACCATGGGTTCTGAGAGAATGTGCACCTGAGCTCAGCATTCCACTTCAACTGATTTTTCAGGCATCCCTGTGTACAGGAGCTGTAGCTGATGTGTGGAAAAAGGCTAACATAGTTAAAATCTACAAAAGTGGCAGCAGGGAAGACCCCCTTAATTATAGACCTGTATCATTGACAAGTGTAATAGTCAAAATATTGGAAAAACTAATCAAAACTAAATGGGTAGAACACCTGGAGAGAAATGATATAATATCAGACAGTATGGTTTTCGATCTGGAAGATCCTGTGTATCGAATTTACTCAGTTTCTATGATCAAGCCACAGAGATATTACAGGAAAGAGATGGTTGGGTTGATTGCATCTATCTGGACCTAAAAAAGGCTTTCGACAGAGTTCCACATAAGAGGTTGTTCTGGAAACTGGAAAATATTGGAGGGGTGACAGGTAAGCTTCTATCATGGATGAAAAATTTTCTGACTGATAGAAAAATGAGGGCAGTAATCAGAGGCAATGTATCGGAATGGAGAAATGTCACAAGTGGAGTACCACAGGGTTCAGTTCTTGCACCAGTGATGTTTATTGTGTACATAAATGATCTACCAGTTGGTATACAGAATTATATGAACATGTTTGCTGATGATGCTAAGATAATAGGAAGGATAAGAAATTTAGATGATTGTCATGCCCTTCAAGAAGACCTGGACAAAATAAGTATATGGAGCACCACTTGGCAAATGGAATTTAATGTTAATAAATGTCATGTTATGGAATGTGGAATAGGAGAACATAGACCCCCCACAACCTATATATTATGTGAGAAATCTTTAAAGAATTCTGATAAAGAAAAGGATCTAGGGGTGGTTTTAGATAGAAAAATGTCACCTGAGGACCACATTAAGAACATTGTGCGAGGAGCCTATGCTACACTTTCTAACCTTAGAATTACTTTTAAATACATGGATGGAGAAATACTAAAGAAATTGTTTACGACTTTTGTTAGGCCAAAGCTAGAATATGCAGCTGTTGTGTGGTGCCCATATCTTAAGAAGCACATCAACAAACTGGAAAAGGTGCAAAGACATGCTACTAAGTGGCTCCCAGAACTGAAGGGCAAGAGCTACGAGGAGAGGTTAGAGGCATTAAATATGCCAAAACTAGAAGACAGAAGAAAAAGAAGTGATATGATCACTACGTACAAAATAGTAACAGGAATTGATAAAATCGATAGGGAAGATTTCCTGAGACCTGGAACTTTAAGAACAAGAGGTCATAGATTTAAACTAGCTAAACACAGATGCCAAAGAAATATAAGAAAATTCACTTTCGCAAACAGAGTGGTAGAAGGTTGGAACAAGTTAGGTGAGAAGGTGGTGGAGGCCAAGACCGTCAGTAGTTTCAAAGAGTGCTGGGAAGACGGGACACCACGAGCGTAGCTTTCATCCTGTAACTACACTTAGGTAATTACACACTTAGGTAATTACACATATGCCAGGCTGGCCAACATAAGAACAGCATTCCGAAACTTGTGTAAAGAATCATTCAGAACTTTGTATACCACATATGTCAGGCCAATCCTGGAGTATGCAGCCCCAGCGTGGAGTCCATATCTAGTCAAGGATACGACCAAACTGGAAAAGGTTCAAAGCTTTGCCACCAGACAAGTACCCGAGCTGAGAGGTATGAACTACGAGGAGAGGCTACGTGAATTAAACCTCACTTCGCTAGAAGACAGAAGAGTTAGGGGGGACATGATCACCACATTCAAGATTCTCAAGGGAATTGATAGGGTAGATAAAGACAGGCTATTTAACACAAGGGGCACACGCACTAGGGGACACAGGTGGAAACTGAGTGCCCAAATGAGTCACAGAGATATTAGAAAGAACTTTTTTAGTGTCAGAGTCAAATGGAATGCATTAGGAAGTGATGTGGTGGAGGCTGACTCCATACACAGTTTCAAGTGTCGATATGATAGAACCCAATAGGCTCTGGAACTTGTACACCTGCTGATTGACAGTTGAGAGGCAGGACCAAACAGCCAAAGCTCAACCCCGGCAAGGACAATTAGGGGAGTACACACACACACACCCTCAGGTCAGTGTTTACTACAACTAAATAAAGATTTTGGGTCCAGAATATAGACAATGCTTCATCAGTTAGAACTAATGACTTGACTCATAACTAATATTATAACCCAAGTCTCAAGGCAGCATGTTATACTTGAGTCCTTCACATGTTGACCCATTTGTGTATGTCAGCATGTCTATTATCTCTTAACTCAGAGCCAGATGCTTCATTATAGTCCAGTTACTTTACTCAGAGCCAGATGCTTCATTATAGTCCAGTTACTTTACTCAGAGCCTGATGCTTCATTATAGTCCAGTTACTTTACTCAGAGCCAGATGCTTCATTATAGTCCAGTTACTTTACTCAGAGCCTGATGCTTCATTATAGTCCAGTTACTTTACTCAGAGCCTGATGCTTCATTATAGTCCAGTTACTTTACTCAGAGCCTGATGCTTCATTATAGTCCAGTTACTTTACTCAGAGCCAGATGCTTCATTATAGTCCAGTTACTTTACTCAGAGCCTGATGCTTCATTATAGTCCAGTTACTTTACCCAGAGCCAAATACTTCATTATAGTCCAGTTACTTTACTCAGAGCCTGATGCTTCATTATAGTCCAGTTACTTTACTCAGAGCCAGATGCTTCATTATAGTCCAGTTACTTTACTCAGAGCCTGATGCTTCATTATAGTCCAGTTACTTTACTCAGAGCCAGATGCTTCATTATAGTCCAGTTACTTTACTCAGAGCCTGATGCTTCATTATAGTCCAGTTACTTTACTCAGAGCCTGATGCTTCATTATAGTCCAGTTACTTTACTCAGAGCCTGATGCTTCATTATAGTCCAGTTACTTTACTCAGAGCCAGATGCTTCATTATAGTCCAGTTACTTTACTCAGAGCCAGATGCTTCATTATAGTCCAGTTACTTTACTCAGAGCCTGATGCTTCATTATAGTCCAGTTACTTTACTTAGAGCCAGATGCTTCATTATAGTCCAGTTACTTTACTCAGAGCCTGATGCTTCATTATAGTCCAGTTACTTTACTCAGAGCCAGATGCTTCATTATAGTCCAGTTACTTTACTCAGAGCCTGATGCTTCATTATAGTCCAGTTACTTTACCCAGAGCCAAATACTTCATTATAGTCCAGTTACTTTACTCAGAGCCTGATGCTTCATTATAGTCCAGTTACTTTACTCAGAGCCTGATGCTTCATTATAGTCCAGCCTCCACCATTAATGTTTGTGTTGGTAATGACAGGTGCAGGAGACCATCAGGGAGGCCCTGGAGATGACGACCACAGAGACAGGTGCCACAGCTGACCCCGTACACCTGGGAGACTCAGCCTCCACCATTAATGTTAGTGTTGGTAATGACAGGTGCAGGAGACCATCAGGGAGGCCCTGGAGATGACGACCACAGAGACAGGTGCCACAGCTGACCCCGTACACCTGGGAGACTCAGCCTCCACCATTAATGTTTGTGTTGGTAATGACAGGTGCAGGAGACCATCAGGGAGGCCCTGGAGATGACGACCACAGAGGACACAGCTGACCCCGTACACCTGGGAGACTCAGACTCCAGCATCATGACTAAAGTTCAGGAAATCACTGAACTTCTGGAAAGGAAGGAAATAACAGTAAGTTTTTTATTTTCTCTCATAGGTCATATCACAATATATTAAGTTCCATTTTGAAGACAGGAGGACTGTTCTTAGGTTTATTGAGGCTTCCCTAAGTCAACTACTGACTTTCCTAAACATGCAATCCGCAATCCAGCCTAACTTCTGGATAAATATTTACTGGTAGGTGAACAGAGGCATCAGATGAATGGAAACATGTGAACCATTTCAGCTACAGTTCCAGCACCAACCCCCTGCCAGTAGAAGGGGGGCTGGAGCTACAGGTCCAGCACCAACCCCCTGCCAGTAGAGGGGGGCTGGAGCTACTGGTCCAGCACCAACCCCCTGCCAGTAGAGGGGGGCTGGAGCTACAGGACCAGCACCAACCTCCTGCCAGTAGAGGGGGGCTGGAGCTACAGGTCCAGCACCAACCCCCTGCCAGTAGAGGGGGGCTGGAGCTACAGGTCCAGCACCAACCCCCCTGCCAGTAGAGGGGGGCTGGAGCTACAGGTCCAGCACCAACCCCCTGCCAGTAGAGGGGGGCTGGAGCTACAGGACCAGCACCAACCTCCTGCCAGTAGAGGGGGGCTGGAGCTACTGGTCCAGCACCAACCCCCTGCCAGTAGAGGGGGGCTGGAGCTACAGGACCAGCACCAACCCCCTGCCAGTAGAGGGGGGCTGGAGCTACAGGACCAGCACCAACCCCCTGCCAGTAGAGGGGGGCTGGAGCTACAGGTCCAGCACCAACCCCCTGCCAGTAGAGGGGGGCTGGAGCTACAGGTCCAGCACCAACCCCCTGCCAGTAGATGGGGGGGGCTGGAGCTACAGGTCCAGCACCAACCCCCTGCCAGTAGAGGGGGGCTGGAGCTACAGGTCCAGCACCAACCCCCTGCCAGTAGAGGGGGGCTGGAGCTACAGGTCCAGCACCAACCCCTTGCCAGTAGAGGGAGGCTGGAGCTACAGGTCCAGCACCAACCCCCTGCCAGTAGAGGGGGGCTGGAGCTACAGGACCAGCACCAACCCCCTGCCAGTAGAGGGGGGCTGGAGCTACAGGTCCTACACCAACCCCCTGCCAGTAGAGGGGGGCTGGAGCTACAGGACCAGCACCAACCCCCTGCCAGTAGAGGGGGGCTGGAGCTACAGGTCCAGCACCAACCCCCTGCCAGTAGAGAGGGGCTGGAGCTACAGGTCCAGCACCAACCCCCTGCCAGTAGAGGGGGGCTGGAGCTACAGGTGCAGCACAACCCCTGCCAGTAGAGGGGGGCTGGAGCTACAGGTCCAGCACACACCCCCTGCCAGTAGAGGGGGGCTGGAGCTACAGGTCCAGCACCAACCCCCTGCCAGTAGAGGGGGGCTGGAGCTACAGGTCCAGCACCAACCCCCTGCCAGTAGAGGGGGGCTGGAGCTACAGGTCCAGCACCAACCCCCTGCCAGTAGAGGGGGGCTGGAGCTACAGGTCCAGCACCAACCCCCTGCCAGTAGAGGGGGGCTGGAGCTACAGGTCCAGCACCAACCCCCTGCCAGTAGAGGGGGCTGGAGCTACAGGTCCAGCACCAACCCCCTGCCAGTAGAGGGGGGCTGGAGCTACAGGTCCAGCACCAACCCCCTGCCAGTAGAGGGGGGCTGAAGCTATAGGTCCAGCACCAACCCCCTGCCAGTAGAGGGGGGCTGGAGCTACAGGTCCAGCACCAACCCCCTGCCAGTAGAGGGGGGCTGGAGCTACAGGTCCAGCACCAACCCCCTGCCAGTAGAGGGGGGCTGAAGCTACAGGTCCAGCACCAACCCCCTGCCAGTAGAGGGGGGCTGGAGCTACAGGTCCAGCACCAACCCCCTGCCAGTAGAGGGGGGCTGGAGCTACAGGTCCAGCACCAACCCCCTGCCAGTAGAGGGGGGCTGGAGCTACAGGTCCAGCACCAACCCCCTGCCAGTAGAGGGGGGCTGGAGCTACAGGTCCAGCACCAACCCCCTGCCAGTAGAGGGAGGCAGGTTGTGGTAGTTGTTAATGTGCTGGTTGTGGTAGGTGTGTTGTGGTGGTTGTTAATGTGCTGGTTGTGGTAGGTGTGTTGTGGTGGTTGTTAATGTGCTGGTTGTGGTAGGTGTGTTGTGGTGGTTGTTAATGTGCTGGTTGTGGTAGGTGAGTTGTGGTAGTTGTTAATGTGCTGGTTGTGGTAGGTGTGTTGTGGTGGTTGTTAATGTGCTGGTTGTGGTAGGTGTGTTGTGGTGGTGGTTAATGTGCTGGTTGTGGTAGGTGTGTTGAGGTGGTTGTTAATGTGCTGGTTGTGATAGGAGTGTTGTGGTGGTTGTGGTAGGTGTATTGTGGTGGTTGTTAATCTGCTGGTTGTGGTAGGAGTGTTGTGGTGGTTGTTAACCTGCTGGTTGTGGTAGGTGTGTTGTGGTGGTTGTTAATGTGCTGGTTGTGGAAGGTGTGTTGTGGTGGTTGTGTGTGTGTGGTAGTTGTGTGTGTGGTGGTTGTGAGTGTGGAGGTTGTGTGTGAGATGGTTGTGTGTGGTGGTTGTGTGTGTGATGGTTGTGTGTGTTGTGGTTGTGTGTGTGGTGGTTGTGGGTGTGGTGGTTGTGCGTGTGGTAGTTGTGGGTGTGGTGGTTGTGTGTGTGGTGGTTGTGTGTGTGGTGGTTGTGTGTGTGGTGGTTGTGGGTTTGGTGGTTGTGGGTTTGGTGGTTGTGGGTGTGGTGGTTGTGTGTGTGGTGGTTGTGTGTGTGGTGGTGGTTGTGTGTGTGGTGGTGGTTGTGTGTGTGGTGGTGGTTGTGTGTGTGTGGTGGTTGTGTGTGTGTGGTTGTTGTGTGTGTGTGGTGGTTGTGTGTGTGTGGAGGTTGTGTGTGTGTGGTGGTTGTGTGTGTGGTGGTTGTGAGTGTGGTGGTTGTGTGTGTGGTGGTTGTGTGTGTGGTGGTGGTTGTGTGTGTGTGGTGGTGGTTGTGTGTGTGGTGGTGGTTGTGTGTGTGTGGTGGTTGTGTGTGTGTGGTGGTTGTGTGTGTGTGGTGGTTGTGTGTGTGTGGAGGTTGTATGTGTGGTGGTGGTTGTGAGTGTGGTGGTTGTGAGTGTGGTGGTTGTGTGTGTGGTGGTTGTGTGTGTGTGGTGGTTGTGTGTGTGTGGTGGTTGTGTGTGTGTGGTGGTTGTGAGTGTGGTGGTTGTGTGTGTGGTGGTTGTGTGTGTGGTGGTGGTTGTGTGTGTGTGGTGGTGGTTGTGTGTGGTGGTGGTTGTGTGTGTGGTGGTGGTTGTGTGTGTGTGTGGTGGTTGTGTGTGTGTGGTGGTTGTGTGTGTGGTGGTTGTGTGTGTGTGGTGGTTGTGTGTGTGTGGTGGTTGTGTGTGTGGTGGTTGTGTGTGTGGTGGTTGTGTGTGTGTGGTGGTTGTGTGTGTGGTGGTGGTTGTGTGTGTGGTGGTGGTTGTGTGTGTGGTGGTTGTGAGTGTGGTGGTTGTGTGTGTGGTGGTTGTGTGTGTGTGGTGGTTGTGTGTGTGTGGTGGTTGTGTGTGTGGTGGTGGTTGTGTGTGTGTGGTGGTTGTGTATGTGGTGGTGGTTGTGTGTGTGTGATGGTTGTGTGTGTGGTGGTTGTGTGTGTGGTGGTTGTGAGTGTGGTGGTTGTGTGTGGTGGTTGTGTGTGTGTGGTGGTTGTGTGTGTGGTGGTTGTGAGTGTGGTGGTTGTGAGTGTGGTGGTTGTGTGTGGTGGTTGTGTGTGTGGTGGTTGTGTGTGTGGTGGTTGTGTGTGTGGTGGTTGTGTGTGTGTGGTGGTTGTGTGTGTGTGGTGGTTGTGTGTGTGGTGGTTGTGTGTGTGTGGTGGTTGTGAGTGTGGTGGTTGTGTGTGTGGTGGTTGTGTGTGTGGTGGTTGTGTGTGTGATGGTTGTGTGTGTGATGGTTGTGAATGTGGTGGTTGTGAGTGTGGTGGTTGTGAGTGTGGTGGTTGTGAGTGTGGTGGTTGTGAGTGTGGTGGTTGTGAGTGTGGTGGTTGTGTGTGTGGTGGTTGTGAGTGTGGTGGTTGTGAGTGTGGTGGTTGTGTGTGTGGTGGTTGTGAGTGTGGTGGTTGTGAGTGTGGTGGTTGTGTGTGTGGTGGTTGTGAGTGTGGTGGTTGTATGTGTGGTGGTTGTGAGTGTGGTGGTTGTGTGTGTGTGTGGTGGTTGTGTGTGGTGGTTGTGTGTGTGGTGGTTGTGAGTGTGGTGGTTGTGTGTGTGGTGGTTGTGTGTGTGGTGGTTGTGAGTGTGGTGGTTGTGTGAGTGTGGTGGTTGTGTGTGTGATGGTTGTGTGTGTGGTGGTTGTGAGTGTGGTGGTTGTGTGTGTGGTTGATGTGAGTGTGGTGGTTGTGTGAGTGTGTGGTTGTGTGTGTGGTGGTTGTGAGTGTGGTGGTTGTGTGTGTGGTGGTTGTGAGTGTGGTGGTTGTGTGAGTGTGGTGGTTGTGTGTGGTGGTTGTGTGTGTGGTGGTTGTGTGTGTGTGGTGGTTGTGTGTGTGGTGGTTGTGTGTGTGTGGTGGTTGTGTGTGTGTGGTGGTTGTGTGTGTGGTGGTTGTGTGTGTGTGGTGGTTGTGTGTGTGGTGGTTGTGAGTGTGGTGGTTGTGTGTGTGGTGGTTGTGTGTGTGGTGGTTGTGTGTGTGGTGGTTGTGTGTGTGGTGGTTGTGAGTGTGGTGGTTGTGTGTGTGTGGTGGTTGTGAGTGTGGTGGTTGTGTGTGTGGTGGTTGTGAGTGTGGTGGTTGTGAGTGTGGTGGTTGTGTGTGTGGTGGTTGTGTGTGTGGTGGTTGTGAGTGTGGTGGTTGTGAGTGTGGTGGTTGTGAGTGTGGTGGTTGTGTGTATGTGGTGGTTGTGAGTGTGGTGGTTGTGAGTGTGGTGGTTGTGTGTGGTGGTTGTGTGTGTGGTGGTTGTGTGTGTGGTGGTTGTGTGTGTGGTGGTTGTGTGTGTGTGGTGGTTGTGTGTGTGTGGTGGTTGTGTGTGTGGTGGTTGTGTGTGTGGTGGTTGTGTGTGTGGTGGTTGTGAGTGTGGTGGTTGTGAGTGTGGTGGTTGTGTGTGTGGTGGTTGTGAGTGTGTGGTGGTTGTGTGTGTGTGGTGGTTGTGAGTGTGGTGGTTGTGAGTGTGGTGGTTGTGTGTGTGGTGGTTGTGTGTGTGGTGGTTGTGTGTGTGGTGGTTGTGTGTGTGTGGTGGTTGTGTGTGTGGTGGTTGTGTGTGGTGGTTGTGAGTGTGGTGGTTGTGTGTGTGGTGGTTGTGTGTGTGGTGGTTGTGTGTGTGGTGGTTGTGAGTGTGGTGGTTGTGTGTGTGGTGGTTGTGTGTGTGTGGTGGTTGTGTGTGTGTGGTGGTTGTGTGTGTGTGGTGGTTGTGTGTGTGTGGTGGTTGTGTGTGTGGTGGTTGTGTGTGTGGTGGTTGTGTGAGTGGTGGTTGTGTGTGTGGTGGTTGTGAGTGTGGTGGTTGTGTGTGTGGTGGTTGTGTGTGTGTGGTGGTTGTGTGTGTGTGGTGGTTGTGTGTGTGGTGGTTGTGTGTGTGTGGTGGTTGTGTATGTGTGGTGGTTGTGTGTGTGGTGGTTGTGTGTGTGGTGGTTGTGAGTGTGGTGGTTGTGTGTGTGGTGGTTGTGTGTGTGGTGGTTGTGAGTGTGGTGGTTGTGTGTGTGGTGGTTGTGTGTGTGTGGTGGTTGTGTGTGTGTGGTGGTTGTGTGTGTGTGGTGGTTGTGTGTGTGGTGGTTGTGAGTGTGGTGGTTGTGTGTGGTGGTTGTGAGTGTGGTGGTTGTGTGTGGTGGTTGTGTGTGGTGGTTGTGTGTGTGTGGTGGTTGTGTGTGTGGTGGTTGTGTGTGGTGGTGTGTGTGTGTGGTGGTGTGTGTGTGTGGTGGTTGTGTGTGTGGTGGTTGTGAGTGTGGTGGTTGTGTGTGTGGTGGTTGTGTGTGTGGTGGTTGGTGTGTGGTGGTTGTATGTGTGTGTGGTGGTTGTGTGTACTCACCTATTTATACTCACCTATTTGTGCTTGCGGGGGTTGAGCTTTGGCTCTTTGGTCCCGCCTCTCAACTGTCAATCAACTGGTGTACAGATTCCTGAGCCTACTGGGCTCTATCATATCTACATTTAAAACTGTGTATGGTGTCAGCTTCCACCACATCACTGCCTAATGCATTCCATCCGTTAACTACTCTGACACTGAAAAAGTTCCTTCTAACGTCTCTGTGGCTCGTGTGGGTACTCAGTTTCCACCTGTGTCCCCTTGTTCGCGTCCCACCAGTGTTGAATAGTTTATCCTTGTTTACCCGGCCGATTCCTCTGAGGATTTTGTAGGTTGTGATCATGTCTCCCCTTACTCTTCTGTCTTCCAGTGTCATAAGGTGCATTTCCCGCAGCCTTCCCTCGTAACTCATGCCTCTTAGTTCTGGGACTAGTCTAGTGGCATACCTTTGGACTTTTTCCAGCTTCGTCTTGTGCTTGACAAGGTACGGGCTCCATGCTGGGGCCGCATACTCCAGGATTGGTCTTACATATGTGGTGTACAAGATTCTGAATGATTCCTTACACAGGTTCCTGAACGCTGTTTTGATGTTAGCAAGCCTCGCATATGCCGCAGACGTTATTCTTTTTATGTGGGCTTCAGGAGATAGGTTTGGTGTGATATCAACTCCTAGATCTTTCTCTCTGTTCGTTTCATTAAGTACTTCATCTCCTATTCTGTATCCTGTGTTTGGCCTCCTATTTCCACTGCTTAGTTTCATTACTTTGCATTTACTCGGGTTGAACTTCAACAGCCATTTGTTGGACCATTCACTCAGTCTGTCTAGGTCATCTTGTAGCCTCCTACAGGCGTCCTCAGTTTCAGTCCTCCTCATAATTTTTGCATCATCGGCAAACATTGAGAGAAACGATTCTATACCCTCTGGAAGATCATTTACATATATCAGAAACAGTATAGGTCCAAGGACTGACCCCTGCGGTACTCCTCTCGTAACGTCTCGCCAATCTGAGACCTCACCCCTCACACTGACTCGTTGTCTCCTGTTGCTTAGGTACTCCTGTATCCAACGGAGTACCTTCCCTTTCACTCCAGCCTGCATCTCCAGTTTTTTCACTAGCCTCTTGTGTGGCACTGTATCAAAGGCTTTCTGACAATCCAAAAATATGCAGTCTGCCTACCCTTCTCTTTCTTGCCTTATTTTTGTTGCCTGGTCGTAGAATTCAAGTAACCCTGTGAGGCAGGACCTGCCATCCCTGAAACCATGTTGATGCTGTGTTACAAAGTTCTTTCGCTCCAGGTGCTCCACTAGCTTTCTTCGCACAATCTTCTCCATCATCTTGCATGGTATGCAGGTTAGGGACACTGGCCCGTAATTCAGTGCCTCCTGTCTATCCCCTTTCTTGTATATCAGGACTACGTTAGCAGCTTTCCAAATTTCTGGCAGTTTCCCTGTTGCCAGTGATTTGTTATACACTATGGAGAGCGGGAGGCACAGTTCTTCTGCTCCTTCCTTTAGTATCCAAGGGGAGATTCCATCTAGGCCTATAGCCTTTGTCACATCCAATTCTAGTAAACACTTCCTTACTTCCCCGCTGGTAATCTCAAACTCTTCCAGTGGTTCCTGGTTAGCTATTCCCTCTCTTATCTCTGGGATTTCTCCTTGCTCTAAGGTGAAGACCTCTTGGAATTTCTTATTCAGTTCCTCACACACTTCCTTGTCGTTTGTAGTGAATCCTTCTGCCCCTATCCTTAATTTCATAACCTGTTCCTTTACTGTTGTTTTTCTCCTGATGTGGCTATGCAGCAATTTAGGCTGAGTCTTTGCCTTGCTTGCGATGTCATTTTCGTATTGTCTTTCTGCCTCTCTTCTCATCCTGACATATTCATTCCTGGCATTCTGGTATCTTTCTCTGCTCTCCAGTGTCCTGTTATTCCTATAGTTTCTCCATGCCCTTTTACTTTGCTGCTTAGCTAGCCTACATCTCTGATTAAACCATGGGTTTCTCATCATCATTTCACTGTTTTCCTTTTGGACTGGGACAAACTTGTTTGCTGCGTCCTTGCATTTTTGCGTGATGTATTCCATCATATCTTGGGCCGTCTTTTCCCTGAGCTCTGTTTCCCATGCTATATCTGCTAGGCATTTTCTTATCTCCTCATAGTTTCCCTTTCGGTATGCTAACCTTTTGGTTTCGGTATCCCTCCTCGAGTTCAATAACCCTTCTTCAATCAGGTACTCAAACACCAATACACTGTGGTCGCTCATTCCTACTGGGGCCTCAAAACTGATTTCTCTTATGTCAGAGTCGTTCAGGGTGAAAACCAGGTCGAGTCTCGCTGGTTCGTCATTTCCTCTCATCCTTGTGGGTTCTCTGACATGCTGGGTTAAGAAGTTTCTAGTCGCCACCTCCAGTAGTTTGGCTCTCCACGTATCCTCGCCTCCATGCGGTTCCTTGTTCTCCCAATCAATCCTGCCGTGATTGAAGTCCCCCATGATGAGCAGGTGGGATCTATTTCTACAGGCAGAAGAGTCTGCCCTCTCAATTATAGTGTTAACTGCCATGTTGTTGCTTTCATACTCTTGACTGGGTCTTCTGTCATTTGGTGGAGGATTATATATTACTGCTACTACTATCGTTGGTCCTCCCATTGTCATGGTGCCTGCTATGTAATCTCTGAAACCCTCACAGTCCGAGATAGCCATCTCCTTAAAATTCCATTCCTTTCTCATGAGTAGGGCAACTCCGCCTCCTCCCCTACCTTCCCTCTCTTTCCTTATTATTGTGTACTCCTGGGGAAACACGGCATTCGTTATGATTCCAGAGAGTTTTGTTTCAGTGAGTCCAATTACATCTGGGTTCACTTCTTGTGCTCTTTCCCTTAGTTCACTTGCCTTGCTTGTGATCCCATCTATGTTCGAGTACATTGCCCTGAAACTAACTCTCTTCTGCTTCTCCTCTAGGAGGGACCTGTGGGGTCTGGGGTGAGCGGGAGCTGGGAGGATCTGGAATGGGGAGACTGGTGGAGGAGGAAGGGCTTGGGGGGTAGGAGGAAGGGGGAGGGTAGGGGGAGTGGGTGAGGGGGGAGGGGGAGGGTAGGGGGAGTAGGTGAGGGGGGGAGGGTTGGGGGGGGGTGAGAGGGGAAGGATTGGGGGGTGGGGGGAGAAAGGGGGGTTTGGGGGGGCAATAAAGTGGGGAGGGCTTGAGGGGCGTGAGGGGAAAGGGAAGGCTGAGGTGGTTGAGGAAGAGGAGAGGGTTTTGGGGAGTGGTGGAGAGGGGAAGGCTTAGGTGGGGTGGGGGAGAGTGGGGAGCTTAGGGGGGTGGGGGAGAATGGAGGGCTTGTGGGTGGGAGGGACGGAAGGGCATGTGGGAGAAGGGAGGGCTTGGGGGATGGGGGAGAAGGGAGGTCCTGGGGGGAGGGGGGAGTGGGAGGAGGGGGGTGAGTGGGAGGAGAGGGGTGGGTGGGGGGAGGGCGCCTTAGGTGGGTACTTAGTGGGGGGCTGACAGGGGTTGGGGCAGGTAGGGTGTCTGTTGGGTAGAATGTGGGGGTGGTGCCGCACTCCCTGTGGTTAATGCACTGTTTGAGGAGGGTTCCCCATTCCCCTCTGGGATTGTAAGGATCGAGGGTGTGGCTCCCTGATTCCTTTCTCTCTCCCTGTGCTCCTTCCTCGCGTCTGCTGCCTGCATTCTCCCTTCCCTTGTCATATCCCTCTGCAAGAATACTCTTTTGAACTTCTCTACACCTGCTAGACAGCACTTCCTTTCTAACAGTTCCTCTTTCGCAATTTCGCTCATGAAAACCACCTTTATCATTCGGTTTCTGTCCTTGTTGTACTTTCCAAGCCTGAAAACCTTTTCAACATTTTGCTCAGCTCCCTCCATCCTTACCTCTTTAAGGATCTCTTTAATCATGTTTTTGTCCTTGTCTCTTCGCTCCTTTGGTCTGGTCCCTGTTTGCTCTTTAATGCCTGCTACTACTACTGCTCTATTTCTCTCTATCAGCCGGCTGGTACATCTAGCCGCTTCCTGAGAGGAGGCCACTTCCATGGCAACTTCCTTAGCTGCAGACCTAGCTTCAGGGCTCGTTTTAAGTATTTCAGCAAATGAGAACTGAGGTGTGGAGGTCCCCTCCACAGTAGCATTCCTGTCTCCCTGAGGTACGGTTTGTGTCTGGTATTGTGGAGAAGTCTCCTTCAGGCATCTTATCTCCTCCTTTGCTTCCCTTAGTTCATCCTGCAGGTTGGCTACTGTCTCCCTCATTACCCTCAGTCCTTCACTGAATTCATCCCATTCCAAGTGTGTGTGTGGTGGTTGTGTGTGTGGTGGTTGTGTGTGTGGTGGTTGTGTGTGTGTGGTGGTTGTGTGTGTGTGGTGGTTGTGTGTGTGTGTGATGGTTGTGTGTGTGGTGGTTGTGTGTGTGTGGTGGTTGTGTGTGTGTGGTGGTTGTGTGTGTGTGGTGGTTGTGTGTGTGGTGGTTGTGCGTGTGTGGTGGTTGTGTGTGTGTGTGGTGGTTGTGTGTGTGGTGGTTGTGTGTGTGGTGGTTGTGTGTGTGTGGTGGTTGTGTGTGTGTGTGGTGGTTGTGTGTGTGGTGGTTGTGTGTGTGTGTGGTGGTTGTGTGTGTGGTGGTTGTGTGTGTGTGGTGGTTGTGTGTGTGTGGTGGTTGTGTGTGTGTGGTGGTTGTGTGTGTGTGGTGGTTGTGTGTGTGTGGTGGTTGTGTGTGTGGTGGTTGTGTGTGTGTGGTGGTTGTGTGTGTGGTGGTTGTGTGTGTGGTGGTTGTGTGTGTGTGGTGGTTGTGTGTGTGTGTGGTGGTTGTGTGTGTGTGGTGGTTGTGTGTGTGGTGGTTGTGTGTGTGGTGGTTGTGTGTGTGTGGTGGTTGTGTGTGTGTGTGGTGGTTGTGTGGTGGTTGTGTGGTGGTTGTGTGTGTGTGGTGGTTGTGTGTGTGTGGTGGTTGTGTGTGTGTGGTGGTTGTGTGTGTGTGTGGTGGTTGTGTGTGTGTGTGGTGGTTGTGTGTGTGGTGGTTGTGTGTGTGTGTGGTGGTTGTGTGTGTGGTGGTTGTGTGTGTGTGGTGGTTGTGTGTGTGGTGGTTGTGTGTGTGTGGTGGTTGTGAGTGTGGTGGTTGTGTGTGTGGTGGTTGTGTGTGTGGTGGTTGTGTGTGTGGTGGTTGTGAGTGTGGTGGTTGTGTGTGTGGTGGTTGTGTAAGTGTGGTGGTTGTGTGTGTGGTGGTTGTGTGTGTGGTGGTTGTGTGTGTGGTGGTTGTGTGTGTGTGGTGGTTGTGTGTGTGGTGATTGTGTGTGTGGTGGTTGTGTGTGTGGTGGTTGTGTGTGTGGTGGTTGTATGTGGTGGTTGTGTGTGTGGTGGTTGTATGTGTGGTGGTTGTGTGTGTGGTGGTTATGTGTGTGGTGGTTATGTGTGTGGTGGTTATGTGTGTGGTGGTTGTATGTGTGGTGGTTGTGTGTGTGTGGTGGTTGTGTGTGTGTGGTGGTTGTGTGTGTGGTGATTGTGAGTGTGGTGGTTGTGTGTGAGTGGTGGTTGTGTGTGTGGTGGTTGTGTGTGTGAGTGGTTGTGTGTGTGGTGGTTGTTTGTGTGTGGTGGTTGTGAGTGTTTTGGTTGTGTGTATGTGGTGGTTGTGAGTGTGTGGTGGTTGTGTGTGTGTGGTGGTTGTGTGTGTGTGTGGTGGTTGTGAGTGTGGTGGTTGTGAGTGTGGTAGTTGTGTGGTGGTTGTGTGTGTGGTGGTTGTGTGTGTGTGGTGGTTGTGAGTGTGGTGGTTGTGAGTGTGGTGGTTGTGTGTGTGGTGGTTGTGTGTGTGGTGGTTGTGAGTGTGGTGGTTGTGAGTGTGGTGGTTGTGTGTGTGTGGTGGTTGTGTGTGTGTGGTGGTTGTGTGTGTGTGGTGGTTGTGTGTGTGTGGTGGTTGTGTGTGTGTGTGGTTGTGTGTGTGGTGGTTGTGTGTGTGGTGGTTGTGTGTGTGTGTGGTGGTTGTGTGTGTGGTGATTGTGTGGTGGTTCTGTGTGTGTGGTGGTTGTGTGTGTGTGGTGGTTGTGTGTGTGGTGGTTGTGTGTGTGGTGGTTGTGTGTGTGGTGGTTGTGTGTGTGGTGGTTGTGTGTGTGTGGTGGTTTTGTGTGTGTGTGGTGGTTGTGTGTGTGGTGGTTGTGTGTGGTGGTTTTGTGTGTGTGTGGTGGTTGTGTGTGTGGTGGTTGTGTGTGTGTGGTGTTTGTGTGTGTGTGGTGGTTGTGTGTGTGTGTGGTGGTTGTGTGTGTGGTGGTTGTGTGTGTGTGGTGGTTGTGTGTGTGTGTGGTGGTTGTGTGTGTGTGTGGTGGTTGTGTGGTGGTTGTGTGTGTGTGGTGGTTGTGTGTGTGTGGTGGTTGTGTGTGTGTGTGGTGGTTGTGTGTGTGTGTGGTGGTTGTGAGTGTGGTGGTTGTGTGTGTGGTGGTTGTGTGTGTGTGGTGGTTGTGTGTGTGTGGTGGTTGTGTGTGTGGTGGTTGTGTGTGTGGTGGTTGTGTGTGTGGTGGTTGTGTAAGTGTGGTGGTTGTGTGTGTGGTGGTTGTGTGTGTGGTGGTTGTGTGTGTGGTGGTTGTGTGTGTGGTGGTGGTTGTGTGTGTGTGTGTGGTGGTTGTGTGTGTGTGTGGTGGTTGTGTGTGTGGTGGTTGTGTGTGTGGTGGTTGTGTGTGTGGTGGTTGTGTGTGTGTGTGATGGTTGTGTGTGTGTGTGTGATGGTTGTGTGTGTGTGTGTGGTGGTTGTGTGTGTGGTGGTTGTGTGTGTGTGGTGGTTGTGTGTGTGTGTGGTGGTTGTGTGTGTGGTGGTTGTGTGTGTGTGGTGGTTGTGTGTGTGTGTGGTGGTTGTGTGTGTGGTGGTTGTGTGTGTGTGGTGTTTGTGTGTGTGTGGTGGTTGTGTGTGTGTGTGTGGTGGTTGTGTGTGTGGTGGTTGTGTGTGTGAGGTGGTTGTGTGTGTGTGTGGTGGTTGTGTGTGTGTGTGGTGGTTGTGTGGTGGTTGTGTGTGTGTGGTGGTTGTGTGTGTGTGGTGGTTGTGTGTGTGTGTGGTGGTTGTGTGTGTGTGTGGTGGTTGTGTGTGTGTGTGGTGGTTGTGTGTGTGTGTGGTGGTTGTGTGTGTGTGGTGGTTGTGTGTGTGGTGGTTGTGTGTGAGTGGTGGTTGTGTGTGTGGTGGTTGTGTGTGTAGTGGTTGTGAGTGTGGTGGTTGTGAGTGTGGTGGTTGTGTGTGTGTGGTGGTTGTGAGTGTGGTGGTTGTGTGTGTGGTGGTTGTGTGTGTGGTGGTTGTGTGTGTGGTGGTTGTGTGTGTGGTGGTTGTGTAAGTGTGGTGGTTGTGTAAGTGTGGTGGTTGTGTGTGTGGTGGTTGTGTGTGTGGTGGTTGTGTGTGTGGTGGTTGTGTGTGTGTGGTGGTTGTGTGTGTGGTGATTGTGTGTGTGGTGGTTGTGTGTGTGGTGGTTGTGTGTGTGGTGGTTGTGTGTGTTGGTTGTGTGTGGTGGTTGTGTGTGTGGTGGTTGTGTGTGTGGTGATTGTGTGTGTGGTGGTTATGTGTGTGGTGGTTATGTGTGTGGTGGTTGTGTGTGTGGTGGTTGTGTGTGTGTGGTGGTTGTGTGTGTGTGGTGGTTGTGTGTGTGGTGATTGTGAGTGTGGTGGTTGTGTGTGAGTGGTGGTTGTGTGTGTGGTGGTTGTGTGTGTGTGGTGGTTGTGTGTGTGAGTGGTTGTGTGTGTGGTGGTTGTTTGTGTGTGGTGGTTGTGTGTTTTGGTTGTGTGTATGTGGTGGTTGTGAGTGTGTGGTGGTTGTGTGTGTGTGGTGGTTGTGTGTGTGTGGTGGTTGTGTGTGTGTGGTGGTTGTGTGTGTGTGGTGGTTGTGAGTGTGGTGGTTGTGTGGTGGTTGTGTGTGTGGTGGTTGTGTGTGTGTGGTGGTTGTGAGTGTGGTGGTTGTGTGTGTGGTGGTTGTGTGTGTGGTGGTTGTGTGTGTGGTGGTTGTGTGTGTGGTGGTTGTGTGGTGGTTGTGAGTGTGGTAGTTGTGTGTGTGGTGGTTGTGTGTGTGTGGTGGTTGTGTGTGTGTGGTGGTTGTGTGTGTGTGGTGGTTGTGTGTGTGGTGGTTGTGTGTGTGGTGGTTGTGTGTGTGGTGGTGGTTGTGTGTGTGTGTGTGGTGGTTGTGTGTGTGGTGGTTGTGTGTGTGGTGGTGGTTGTGTGTGTGTGTGGTGGTTGTGTGTGTGTGGTGGTTGTGTGTGTGTGGTGGTTGTGTGTGTGGTGGTTGTGTGTGTCGTGGTTGTGTGTGTGTGGTGGTTGTGTGTGTGTGTGGTGGTTGTGTGTGTGTGTGGTGGTTGTGTGTGTGTGTGGTGGTTGTGTGTGTGTGGTGGTTGTGTGTGTGGTGGTTGTGTGTGTGGTGGTTGTGTGTGTGGTGGTTGTGTGTGTGTGTGGTGGTTGTGTGTGTGGTGGTTGTGTGTGTGTGGTGGTTGTGTGTGTGTGTGGTGGTTGTGTGTGTGTGTGGTGGTTGTGTGTGTGGTGGTTGTGGTTGTGTGTGTGTGGTGGTTGTGTGTGTGTGTGGTGGTTGTGTGTGTGTGTGGTGGTTGTGTGTGTGTGGTGGTTGTGTGTGTGGTGGTTGTGTGTGTGGTGGTTGTGTGTGAGTGGTGGTTGTGTGTGTGGTGGTTGTGTGTGTGGTGGTTGTGAGTGTGGTGGTTGTGTGTGTGTGTGGTGGTTGTGTGTGTGTGTGGTGGTTGTGTGTGTGTGGTGGTTGTGTGTGTGTGGTGGTTGTGTGTGTGGTGGTTGTGTGTGTGTGGTGGTTGTGTGTGTGGTGGTTGTGTGTGTGGTGGTTGTGTGTGTGTGGTGGTTGTGTGTGTGTGTGGTGGTTGTATGTGGTTGTGTGTGTGTGGTGGTTGTGTGTGTGTGTGGTGGTTGTGTGTGTGGTGGTTGTGTGTGTGTGTGGTGGTTGTGTGTGTGGTGGTTGTGTGTGTGTGGTGGTTGTGTGTGTGTGGTGGTTGTGTGTGTGGTGGTTGTGTGTGTGTGGTGGTTGTGAGTGTGGTGGTTGTGTGTGTGGTGGTTGTGTGTGTGGTGGTTGTGTGTGTGGTGGTTGTGTGTGTGGTGGTTGTGTAAGTGTGGTGGTTGTGTGTGTGGTGGTTGTGTGTGTGGTGGTTGTGTGTGTGGTGGTTGTGTGTGTGTGGTGGTTGTGTGTGTGGTGATTGTGTGTGTGGTGGTTGTGTGTGTGGTGGTTGTGTGTGTGGTGGTTGTGTGTGTTGGTTGTGTGTGGTGGTTGTGTGTGTGGTGGTTGTGTGTGTGGTGATTGTGTGTGTGGTGGTTATGTGTGTGGTGGTTGTGTGTGTGTGGTGGTTGTGTGTGTGTGGTGGTTGTGTGTGTGGTGGTTGTGTGTGTGGTGATTGTGAGTGTGGTGGTTGTGTGTGAGTGGTGGTTGTGTGTGTGGTGGTTGTGTGTGTGTGGTGGTTGTGTGTGTGAGTGGTTGTGTGTGAGGTGGTTGTTTGTGTGTGGTGGTTGTGAGTGTTTTGGTTGTGTGTATGTGGTGGTTGTGAGTGTGTGGTGGTTGTGTGTGTGTGGTGGTTGTGTGTGTGTGGTGGTTGTGTGTGTGTGGTAGTTGTGTGTGTGTGGTGGTTGTGAGTGTGGTGGTTGTGAGTGTGGTAGTTGTGTGGTGGTTGTGTGTGTGGTGGTTGTGTGTGTGGTGGTTGTGTGTGTGGTGGTTGTGTGTGTGTGGTGGTTGTGTGTGTGTGGTGGTTGTGAGTGTGGTGGTTGTGAGTGTGGTGGATGTGTGTGTGGTGGTTGTGTGTGTGGTGGTTGTGAGTGTGGTGGTTGTGTGTGTGGTGGTTGTGTGTGTGTGGTGGTTGTGTGTGTGTGGTGGTTGTGTGTGTGTGGTGGTTGTGTGTGTGTGGTGGTTGTGTGTGTGTGGTGGTTGTGTGTGTGGTGGTTGTGTGTGTGGTGGTTGTGTGTGTGGTGATTGTGTGGTGGTTGTGTGTGTGTGGTGGTTGTGTGTGTGTGGTGGTTGTGTGTGTG